>NC_092718.1:87186664-87486664 GCF_047496885.1 Scyliorhinus torazame
AGTGAGAGAGTGTGTGTGAGTGAGATATGTGTGTGGGTGTGAGTGAGTGAGGGTTTGTGTGAGTGAGAGAGTGTGAGTGAGAGAGTGTGTGTGAGAGAGAGTATGTGTGTGAGTGAGAGAGTGTGTGTGAGTGAGAGAGTGTGTGTGAGAGTATGTGTGTGGGTGTGAGTGAGAGAGTGTGAGTGAGAGAGTGTGAGTGAGAGAGTGTGTGTGTGAGAGAGTATGTGTGTGGGTGTGAGTGAGAGAGTGTGAGTGAGAGTGCGTGAGTGAGAGTGTGTGAGTGAGAGTGTGTGTGTGAGTGAGAGTGTGTGAGTGAGAGTGCGTGAGTGAGACTGTGTGTGTGAGTGAGACTGTGTGTGTGAGAATGTGTGTGTGAGTCAGAGTGTGAGTGAGAGTGTGAGTGTATGTGTGAGTGAGAGTGTGTATGAGTGAGTGAGAGTGTGTGTGAGTGAGAGTGTGTGAGAGTGTGTGTGACTGAGAGAAAGTGTGTGTGAGTGAGGGTTTGTGTGAGAGCATGAGTGTGTGAGAGTGTGTGTGAGAGCATGTGTGTATGAGTGAGGGTCTGTGTGTGAGGGTTTGTGTGAGTGAGTGTTTGTGAGAGCATGTGTATGTGAGTGAGGGTTTGTGTGAGTGAGTGAGGGTTTGTGTGAGTGAGAGAGTGTGTGAGTGAGAGTGTGTGTGAGAGCATGTGTGTATGAGTGAGGGTTTGTGTGTGAGGGTTTGTGTGTGTGAGGGTTTGTGTGTGTGAGTGAGGGTTTGTGAGTGAGTGAGGGTTTGTGTGAGTGAGAGAGTGTGAGTGAGAGAGTGTGTGTGAGAGAGAGTATGTGTGTGAGTGTGAGTGAGGGTTTGTGTGAGTGAGAGAGTGTGTGTGAGAGAGTGTGAGTGAGAGAGTGTGAGTGAGAGAGTGTGTGTGAGAGAGAGTATGTGTGTGGGTGTGAGTGAGGGTTTGTGTGAGTGAGAGAGTGTGAGTGAGAGAGTGTGTGTGAGAGAGTGTGTGTGAGAGAGAGTATGTGTGTGGGTGTGACTGAGAGAGTGTGAGTGAGAGAGTGTGTGTGAGTGAGATATGTGTGTGGTTGTGAGTGAGTGAGGGTTTGTGTGAGTGAGAGAGTGTGAGTGAGAGAGAGTATGTGTGTGAGAGAGAGTATGTGTGTGAGCGAGAGAGTGTGTGTGAGTGAGAGAGTGTTTGTGAGAGTATGTGTGTGGGTGTGAGTGAGAGAGTGTGAGTGAGAGAGTGTGAGTGAGAGAGTGTGTGTGTGAGAGAGTATGTGTGTGGGTGTGAGTGAGAGAGTGTGAGTGAGTGTGAGTGAGTGAGAGAGTGTGAGTGAGTGAGAGAGTGTGAGTGAGAGAGTGTGTGTGAGTGAGTGTGTGTGAGAGAGAGTGTGTGTGTGGGTGTCAGTGAGAGAGTGTGAGTGAGAGAGTGTGAGTGAGTGTGAGTGAGAGTGTGTGTGTGAGAGAATGTGTGTGGGTGTGAGTGAGAGAGTGTGAGTGAGTGAGAGAGTGTGAGTGAGAGAGTGTGTGTGAGTGAGAGAGTGTGTGTAAGAGAGAGTGTGTGTGTGGGTGTGAGTGAGAGAGTGTGAGTGAGAGAGCGTGAGTGAGAGAGTGTGTGTGAGAGAGAGTATGTGTGTGGGTGTGAGTGAGATAGTGTGAGTGAGAGAGTGTGAGTGAGAGAGTGTGAGTGAGAGAGAGTAAATGTGTGGGTGTGAGTGAGAGAGTGTGAGTGAGTGAGTGTGAGTGAGAGAGTGTGTGTGAGTGAGAGAGTGTGTGTGAGAGAGAGTGTGTGTGTGGGTGTCAGTGAGAGAGTGTGAGTGAGTGAGAGAGTGTGAGTGAGAGTGTGAGTGAGTGAGAGAGTGTGAGTGAGAGAGTGTGTGTGAGTGAGAGAGTGTGTGTGATTGAGAGAGTGTGTGTGAGAGAGAGTATGTGTGTGGGTGTGAGTGAGAGAGTGTGAGTGAGAGAGTGTGTGTGAGAGAGAGTATGTGTGTGAGAGAGAGAGTGTGTGGGTGTGAGAGAGAGTGTGAGTGAGTGAGAGAGTGTGTGTGAGAGAGATTATGTGTGTGGGTGTGAGTGAGAGTGTGTGAGTGAGAGAGTGTGAGTGAGAGAGTGTGAGTGAGAGAGTGTGAGTGAGAGAGAGTATGAGTGTGAGTGTGAGTGAGAGAGTGTGAGTGAGAGAGTGTGAGTGCGAGAGAGTATGTGTGTGGGTGTGAGTGAGAGTGTGAGTGAGAGAGTGTGAGTGAGAGAGAGTATGTGTGTGGGTGTGAGTGAGAGAGTGTGAGTGAGAGAGTGTGAGTGAGAGAGTGTGAGTGAGCGAGAGTATGTGTGTGGGTGTGAGTGAGAGAGTGTGAGTGAGAGAGTGTGAGTGAGAGAGTGTGAGTAAGAGAGAGTATGTGTGTGGGTGTGAGTGAGAGAGTGTGTGTGAGAGAGAGTATGTGTGTGGGTGTGAGTGAGAGAGTGTGAGTGAGAGAGTGTGAGTGAGAGAGAGTATGTGTGTGGGTGTGAGTGAGAGAGTGTGAGTGAGAGAGTGTGAGTGAGAGAGTGTGAGTGAGAGTATGTGTGTGGGTGAGAGTGTGAGTGAGAGAGTGTGAGTGAGAGAGAGTATGTGTGTGACTGTGAGTGAGAGAGTGTGTGTGAAAGAGAGTATGTGTGTGGGTGTGAGTGAGAGAGTGTGAGTGAGAGAGAGTATGTGTGTGGGTGTGAGTGAGAGAGTGTGAGTGAGAGAGTGTGAGTGAGAGAGAGTATGTGTGTGGGTGTGAGTGAGAGAGTGTGAGTGAGAGAGTGTGTGTGAGAGAGAGTATGTGTGTGGGTGTGAGTGAGAGAGTGTGAGTGAGAGAAAGTGTGTGTGTGGGTGTGAGTGAGAGTGTGAGTGAGAGAGAGTATGTGTGTGGGTGTGAGTGAGAGAGTGTGAGTGAGTGAGAGAGTGTGTGTGGGTGTGAGTGAGAGAGTGTGAGTGAGAGAGTGTGAGTGAGAGAGTGTGAGTGAGAGAGAGTATGTGTGTGGGTGTGAGTGAGAGAGTGTGAGTGAGAGAAAGTGTGAGTGAGAGAGTGTGAGTGAGAGAGTGTGAGTGAGAGAGAGTGTGTGTGTGGGTGTGAGTGAGAGAGTGTGAGTGAGAGAGTGTGAGTGAGAGAGTGTGAGTGAGAGAGAGTATGTGTGTGGGTGTGAGTGAGAGAGTGTGAGTGAGAGAGAGAATGTGTGTGGGTGTGAGTGAGAGAGTGTGAGTGAGAGAGAGTATGTGTGTGGGTGTGAGTGAGAGAGTGTGAGTGAGAGAGAGTATGTGTGTGGGTGTGACTGAGAGAGTGTGAGTGAGAGAGAGTATGTGTGTGGGTGTGAGTGAGAGAGTGTGAGTGAGAGAGAGTATGTGTGTGGGTGTGAGTGAGAGAGTGTGAGTGAGAGAGAGTATGTGCGTGGGTATGAGTGAGAGGGTGTGAGTGAGAGAGAGTATGTGTGTGGGTGTGAGTGAGAGAGTGTGAGTGAGAGAGTGTGAGTGAGAGAGTGTGAGTGAGAGAGAGTATGTGTGTAGGTGTGAATGAGAGAGTGTGAGTGAGAGAGTGTGAGTGAGAGAGTGTGAGTGAGAGAGAGTATGTGTGTGGGTGTGAGTGAGAGAGTGTGAGTGAGAGAGAGTATGTGTGTGGGTGTGAGTGAGAGAGTGTGAGTGAGAGAGTGTGAGTGAGAGAGAGTATGTGTGTGGGTGTGAGTGAGAGAGTGTGAGTGAGAGAGAGTATGTGTGTGGGTGTGAGTGAGAGAGTGTGAGTGAGAGAGTATGTGTGTGGGTGTGAGTGAGAGAGTGTGAGTGAGAGAGAGTGAGTGAGAGAGTGTGAGTGAGAGAGAGTATGTGTGTGGGTGTGAGTGAGAGAGTGTGAGTGAGAGAGAGTGTGTGTGTGGGTGTGAGTGAGAGAGTGTGAGTGAGAGAGAGTATGTGTGTGGGTGTGAGTGAGAGAGTGTGAGTGAGAGAGTGTGAGTGAGAGAGAGTGAGTGAGAGAGTGTAAGTGAGAGAGAGTATGTGTGTGGGTGTGAGTGAGAGAGAGTGTGTGTGTGGGTGTGAGTGAGAGAGTGTGAGTGAGAGAGAGTATGTGTGTGGGTGTGAGTGAGAGAGTATGAGTGAGAGAGTGTGAGTGAGACAGTGTGAGTGAGAGAATGTGTGTGGGTGTGAGTGAGAGAGTGTGAGTGAGAGAGTGTGAGTGAGAGAGTGTGAGTGAGAGAGAGTATGTGTGTGGGTGTGAGTGAGAGAGTGAGTGAGAGAGAGTGAGTGAGAGAGTGTGAGTGAGAGAGTGTGAGTGAGAGAGTGTGAGTGAGAGAGAGTATGTGTGTGGGTGTGAGTGAGAGAGTGTGAGTGAGAGAGTGTGAGTGAGAGAGTATGTGTGTGGGTGTGAGTGAGAGAGTGTGAGAGAGAGAGTGTGAGTGAGAGAGTGTGAGTGAGAGAGAGTGTGTGTGGGTGTGAGTGAGAGAGTGTGAGTGAGAGAGAGTATGTGTGTGGGTGTGAGTGAGAGAGTGTGAGTGAGAGAGTGTGAGTGAGAGAGTGTGTGTGTGTGGGTGTGAGTGAGAGAGTGTGAGTGAGAGAGAGTGTGTGTGTGGGTGTGAGTGAGAGAGTGTGAGTGAGAGAGAGTGTGTGTGTGGGTGTGAGTGAGAGTATGTGTGTGGGTGTGAGTGAGAGAGTGTGAGTGAGGGAGTGTGTGTGAGAGCGTGTGAGTGAGAGAGAGTATGTGTGTGGGTGTGAGTGAGAGAGTGTGAGAGAGAGAGTGTGAGTGAGAGAGTGTGTGTGAGAGTGTGTGTGAGAGAGTGTGAGTGAGAGAGTGTGTGTGTCGGTGTGAGTGAGAGAGTGTGAGTGAGAGAGAGTATGTGTGTGGGTGTGAGTGAAAGAGTGTGAGTGAGAGAGAGTGTGTGTGGGTGTGAGTGAGAGAGTGTGAGTGAGAGAGAGTATGTGTGTGGGTGTGAGTGAGAGAGTGTGAGTGAGAGAGTGTGAGTGAGAGACTGTGAGTGAGAGAGAGTATGTGTGTGGGTGTGAGTGAGAGAGTGTGAGTGAGAGAGTGTGAGTGAGATAGTGTGAGTGAGAGAGAGTATGTGTGTGGGTGTGAGTGAGAGAGTGTGAGTGAGAGAGAGTGTGTGTGTGGGTGTGAGTGAGAGAGTGTGAGTGAGAGAGTGTGAGTGAGAGAGAGTATGTGTGTGGGTGTGAGTGAGAGAGTGTGAGTGAGAGAGTGTGAGTGAGAGAGAGTATGTGGGTGCGTGTGAGTGAGAGAGTGTGAGTGAGAGAGAGTGTGTGTGTGGGTGTGAGTGAGAGAGTGTGAGTGAGAGAGTGTGAGTGAGAGAGAGTATGTGTGTGGGTGTGAGTGAGAGAGTGTGAGTGAGAGAGTGTGAGTGAGAGACTGTGAGTGAGAGAGAGCATGTGTGTGGGTGTGAGTGAGAGAGTGTGAGTGAGAGAGTGTGAGTGAGATAGTGTGAGTGAGAGAGAGTGTGTGTGGGTGTGAGTGAGAGAGTGTGAGTGAGAGAGAGTATGTGTGTGGGTGTGAGTGAGAGAGTGTGAGTGAGAGAGTGTGAGTGAAAGAGAGTATGTGTGTGGGTGTGAGTGAGAGAGTGTGAGTGAGAGAGTGTGAGTGAGAGAGAGTGAGTGAGAGAGTGTAAGTGAGAGAGAGTATGTGTGTGGGTGTGAGTGAGAGAGAGCGTGTGTGTGGGTGTGAGTGAGAGAGTGTGAGTGAGAGAGAGTATGTGTGTGGGTGTGAGTGAGAGAGTATGAGTGAGAGAGTGTGAGTGAGAGAGTGTGAGTAAGAGAGAGTATGTGTGTGGGTGTGAGTGAGAGAGTGTGTGTGAGAGAGAGTATGTGTGTGGGTGTGAGTGAGAGAGTGTGAGTGAGAGAGTGTGAGTGAGAGAGAGTATGTGTGTGGGTGTGAGTGAGAGAGTGTGAGTGAGAGAGTATGAGTGAGAGAGTGTGAGTGAGAGTATGTGTGTGGGTGTGAGTGAGAGAGTGTGAGTGAGAGAGTGTGAGTGAGAGAGTGTGAGTGAGAGAGAGTATGTGTGTAGGTGTGAGTGAGAGAGTGTGAGTGAGAGAGAGAATCTGTGTGGGTGTGAGTGAGAGAGTGTGAGTGAGAGAGAGTATGTGTGTGGGTGTGAGTGAGAGAGTGTGAGTGAGAGAGAGTATGTGTGTGGGTGTGACTGAGAGAGTGTGAGTGAGAGAGAGTATGTGTGTGGGTGTGAGTGAGAGAGTGTGAGTGAGAGAGAGTATGTGTGTGGGTGTGAGTGAGAGAGTATGAGTGAGAGAGAGTATGTGCGTGGGTGTGAGTGAGAGGGTGTGAGTGAGAGAGAGTATGTGTGTGGGTGTGAGTGAGAGAGTGTGAGTGAGAGAGAGTATGTGTGTGGGTGTGAGTGAGAGAGTGTGAGTGAGAGAGTGTGAGTGAGAGAGTGTGAGTGAGAGAGTGTGTGTGTGGGTGTGAGTGAGAGAGTGTGAGTGAGAGAGAGTATGTGTGTGGGTGTGAGTGAGAGAGTGTGAGTGAGAGAGTGTGAGTGAGAGAGTGTGAGTGAGAGAGTGTGTGTGTGGGTGTGAGTGAGAGAGTGTGAGTGAGAGAGAGTATGTGTGTGGGTGTGAGTGAGAGAGTGTGAGTGAGAGAGTGTGAGTGAGAGAGAGTATGTGTGTGGGTGTGAGTGAGAGAGTGTGAGTGAGAGAGAGTATGTGTGTGGGTGTGAGTGAGAGAGTGTGAGTGAGAGAGAGTATGTGTGTGGGTGTGAGTGAGAGAGTGTGAGTGAGAGAGAGTGAGTGAGAGAGTGTGAGTGAGAGAGAGTATGTGTGTGGGTGTGAGTGAGAGAGTGTGAGTGAGAGAGAGTGTGTGTGTGGGTGTGAGTGAGAGAGTGTGAGTGAGAGAGAGTATGTGTGTGGGTGTGAGTGAGAGAGTGTGAGTGAGAGAGTGTGAGTGAGAGAGAGTGAGTGAGAGAGTGTAAGTGAGAGAGAGTATGTGTGTGGGTGTGAGTGAGAGAGAGTGTGTGTGTGGGTGTGAGTGAGAGAGTGTGAGTGAGAGAGAGTATGTGTGTGTGTGTGAGTGAGAGAGTATGAGTGAGAGAGTGTGAGTGAGAGAGAGTATGTGTGTGGGTGTGAGTGAGAGAGTGTGAGTGAGAGAGTGTGAGTGAGAGAGTGTGAGTGAGAGAGAGTATGTGTGTGGGTATGAGTGAGAGAGTGTGAGTGAGAGAGTGTGTGTGAGAGAGAGTATGTGTGTGGGTGTGAGTGAGAGAGTGTGAGTGAGAGAGTGTGAGTGAGAGAGTGTGAGTGAGAGAGAGTATATGTGTGGGTGTGAGTGAGAGAGTGAGTGAGAGAGAGTGAGTGAGAGAGTGTGAGTGAGAGAGTGTGAGTGAGAGAGAGTATGTGTGTGGGTGTGAGTGAGAGAGTGTGTGTGAGAGAGTGTGAGTGAGAGAGTGTGAGTGAGAGAGAGTATGTGTGTGGGTGTGAGTGAGAGAGTGTGAGTGAGAGTGTGTGAGTGAGAGAGAGTATGTGTGTGAGTGAGAGAGTGTGAGTGAGAGAGTGTGAGTGAGAGAGTGTGTGTGTGTGGGTGTGAGTGAGAGAGTGTGAGTGAGAGAGAGTGTGTGTGTGGGTGTGAGTGAGAGAGTGTGAGTGAGAGAGAGTGTGTGTGTGGGTGTGAGTGAGAGAGTGTGAGTGAGAGAGTGTGAGTGAGAGAGAGTGTGTGTGTGGGTGTGAGTGAGAGAGTGTGAGTGAGAGAGAGTGTGTGTGTGGGTGTGAGTGAGAGAGTGTGAGTGAGAGAGAGTATGTGTGTGGGTGTGAATGAGAGAGTGTGAGTGAGAGAGTGTGTGTGAGAGCGTGTGAGTGAGAGAGAGTATAGAACATAGAACATAGAACATAGAACAATACAGCGCAGTACAGGCTCTTCGGCCCACGATGTTGCACCGAAACAAAAGCCATCTAACCTACACTATGCCATTAGAGTATGTGTGTGAGTGAGAGAGTGTGAGTGAGAGAGTGTGAGTGAGAGAGTGTGTGTGTGTGGGTGTGAGTGAGAGAGTGTGAGTGAGAGAGTGTGAGTGAGAGAGTGTGAGTGCGAGAGAGTGTGTGTGTGGGTGTGAGTGAGAGAGTGTGAGTGAGAGAGAGTATGTGTGTGTGTGTGAGTGAGAGAGTATGAGTGAGAGAGTGTGAGTGAGAGAGTGTGTGTGAGAGAGAGTATGTGTGTGGGTGTGAGTGAGAGAGTGTGAGTGAGAGAGTGTGAGTGAGAGAGTGTGAGTGAGAGAGAGTATATGTGTGGGTGTGAGTGAGAGAGTGAGTGAGAGAGAGTGAGTGAGAGAGTGTGAGTGAGAGAGTGTGAGTGAGAGAGTGTGAGTGAGAGAGAGTATGTGTGTGGGTGTGAGTGAGAGAGTGTGTGTGAGAGAGTGTGAGTGAGAGAGTGTGAGTGAGAGAGAGTATGTGTGTGGGTGTGAGTGAGAGAGTGTGAGTGAGAGAGAGAGTGTGAGTGAGAGAGTGTGAGTGAGAGAGAGTGTGTGTGGGTGTGAGTGAGAGAGTGTGAGTGAGAGTGTGTGAGTGAGAGAGAGTATGTGTGTGAGTGAGAGAGTGTGAGTGAGAGAGTGTGAGTGAGAGAGTGTGTGTGTGTGGGTGTGAGTGAGAGAGTGTGAGTGAGAGAGAGTGTGTGTGTGGGTGTGAGTGAGAGAGTGTGAGTGAGAGAGAGTGTGTGTGTGGGTGTGAGTGAGAGAGTGTGAGTGAGAGAGTGTGAGTGAGAGAGAGTGTGTGTGTGGGTGTGAGTGAGAGAGTGTGAGTGAGAGAGCATGTGTGTGTGGGTGTGAGTGAGAGAGTGTGAGTGAGCAGAGTATGTGTGTGGGTGTGAATGAGAGAGTGTGAGTGAGAGAGTGTGTGTGAGAGCGTGTGAGTGAGAGAGAGTATAGAACATAGAACATAGAACATAGAACAATACAGCGCAGTACAGGCTCTTCGGCCCACGATGTTGCACCGAAACAAAAGCCATCTAACCTACACTATGCCATTATCATCCATATGTTTATCCAATAAACTTTTAAATGCCCTCAATGTTGGCGAGTTCACTACTGTAGCAGGTAGGGCATTCCACGGCCTCACTACTCTTTGCGTAAAGAACCTACCTCTGACCTCTGTCCTATATCTATTACCCCTCAGTTTAACGTTATGTCCCCTCGTGCCAGCCATATCCATCCGCGGGAGAAGGCTCTCACTGTCCACCCTATCCAACCCCCTGATCATTTTGTATGCCTCTATTAAGTCTCCTCTTAACCTTCTTCTCTCCAACGAAAACAACCTCAAGTCCGTCAGCCTTTCCTCATAAGATTTTCCCTCCATACCAGGCAACATCCTGGTAAATCTCCTCTGCACCCGCTCCAAAGCCTCCACGTCCTTCCTATAATGCGGTGACCAGAACTGTACGTTGTGTGTGTGTGTGGGTGTGAGTGAGAGAGTGTGAGAGAGAGAGTGTGAGTGAGAGAGTGTGTGTGAGAGTGTGTGTGAGAGAGTGTGAGTGAGAGAGTGTGTGTGTCGGTGTGAGTGAGAGAGTGTGAGTGAGAGAGAGTATGTGTGTGGGTGTGAGTGAGAGAGTGTGAGTGAGAGAGAGTGTGTGTGTGGGTGTGAGTGAGAGAGTGTGAGTGAGAGAGTGTGTGTGAGTGAGATATGTGTGTGGGTGTGAGTGAGTGAGGGTTTGTGTGAGTGAGAGAGTGTGAGTGAGAGAGTGTGTGTGAGAGAGAGTATGTGTGTGAGTGAGAGAGTGTGTGTGAGTGAGAGAGTGTGTGTGAGAGTATGTGTGTCGGTGTGAGTGAGAGAGTGTGAGTGAGAGAGTGTGAGTGAGAGAGAGTGAGTGAGAGTGTGAGTGAGAGAGAGTATGTGTGTGGGTGTGAGTGAGAGAGAGTGTGTGTGGGTGTGAGTGAGAGAGTGTGAGTGAGAGAGAGTATGTGTGTGGGTGTGAGTGAGAGAGTGTGAGTGAGAGAGTGTGAGTGAGAGAGAGTATGTGTGTGGGTGTGAGTGAGAGAGTGTGAGTGAGAGAGTGTGAGTGAGAGAGTGTGAGTGAGAGAGAGTATGTGTGTGGGTGTGAGTGAGAGAGTGTGAGTGAGAGAGAGTGTGTGTGTGGGTGTGAGTGAGAGAGTGTGAGTGAGAGAGTGTGAGTGAGAGAGTGTGAGTGAGAGAGAGTGTGTGTGTGGGTGTGAGTGAGAGAGTGTGAGTGAGAGAGTGTGAGTGAGAGAGAGTGAGTGAGAGAGAGTATGTGTGTGGGTGTGAGTGAGAGAGTGTGAGTGAGAGAGAGTATGTGTGTGGGTGTGAGTGAGAGAGTGTGAGTGAGAGAGAGTATGTGTGTGGGTGTGAGTGAGAGAGTGTGTGTGAGAGAGACTATGTGTGTGAGTGTGAGTGAGGGTTTGTGTGAGTGAGAGAGTGTGCGTGAGAGAGTGTGAGTGAGAGAGTGTGAGTGAGAGAGTGTGTGTGAGAGAGAGTATGTGCGTGGGTGTGAGTGAGGGTTTGTGTGAGTGAGAGAGTGTGAGTGAGAGAGTGTGTGTGAGAGAGTGTGTGTGAGAGAGAGTATGTCTGTGGGTGTGAGTGAGAGAGTGTGAGTGAGAGAGTGTGTGTGAGTGAGATATGTGTGTGGGTGTGAGTGAGTGAGGGTTTGTGTGAGTGAGAGAGTGTGAGTGAGAGAGTGTGTCTGAGAGAGAGTATGTGTGTGAGTGAGAGAGTGTGTGTGAGTGAGAGTGTGTGTGTGAGAGTATGTGTGTGGGTGTGAGTGAGAGAGTGTGAGTGAGAGAGTGTGAGTGAGAGAGAGTGTGTGTGAGAGAGTATGTGTGTGGGTGTGAGTGAGAGAGTGTGAGTGAGTGTGAGTGAGTGAGAGAGTGTGAGTGAGTGAGAGAGTGTGAGTGAGAGAGTGTGTGTGAGTGAGAGAGTGTGTGTAAGAGAGAGTGTGTGTGTGGGTGTCAGTGAGTGTGAGTGAGAGAGTGTGAGTGAGTGTGAGTGAGAGTGTGTGTGTGAGAGAGAGTATGTGTGTGGGTGTGAGTGAGAGAGTGTGAGTGAGTTAGAGAGTGTGAGTGAGAGAGTGTGTGTGAGTGAGAGAGTGTGTGTAAGAGAGAGTGTGTGTGTGGGTGTGAGTGAGAGAGTGTGAGTGAGAGAGTGTGAGTGAGAGAGAGTGAGTGAGAGAGAGTATGTGTGTGGGTGTGAGTGAGAGAGTGTGAGTGAGAGAGAGTATGTGTGTGGGTGTGAGTGAGAGAGTGTGAGTGAGAGAGAGTATGTGTGTGGGTGTGAGTGAGAGAGTGTGTGTGAGAGAGACTATGTGTGTGAGTGTGAGTGAGGGTTTGTGTGAGTGAGAGAGTGTGCGTGAGAGAGTGTGAGTGAGAGAGTGTGAGTGAGAGAGTGTGTGTGAGAGAGAGTATGTGTGTGGGTGTGAGTGAGGGTTTGTGTGAGTGAGAGAGTGTGAGTGAGAGAGTGTGTGTGAGAGAGTGTGTGTGAGAGAGAGTATGTCTGTGGGTGTGAGTGAGAGAGTGTGAGTGAGAGAGTGTGTGTGAGTGAGATATGTGTGTGGGTGTGAGTGAGTGAGGGTTTGTGTGAGTGAGAGAGTGTGAGTGAGAGAGTGTGTCTGAGAGAGAGTATGTGTGTGAGTGAGAGAGTGTGTGTGAGTGAGAGAGTGTGTGTGAGAGTATGTGTGTGGGTGTGAGTGAGAGAGTGTGAGTGAGAGAGTGTGAGTGAGAGAGAGTGTGTGTGAGAGAGTATGTGTGTGGGTGTGAGTGAGAGAGTGTGAGTGAGTGTGAGTGAGTGAGAGAGTGTGAGTGAGTGAGAGAGTGTGAGTGAGAGAGTGTGTGTGAGTGAGAGAGTGTGTGTAAGAGAGAGTGTGTGTGTGGGTGTCAGTGAGAGAGTGTGAGTGAGAGAGTGTGAGTGAGTGTGAGTGAGAGTGTGTGTGTGAGAGAGAGTATGTGTGTGGGTGTGAGTGAGAGAGTGTGAGTGAGTTAGAGAGTGTGAGTGAGAGAGTGTGTGTGAGTGAGAGAGTGTGTGTAAGAGAGAGTGTGTGTGTGGGTGTGAGTGAGAGAGTGTGAGTGAGAGAGCGTGAGTGAGAGAGTGTGTGTGAGAGAGAGTATGTGTGTGGGTGTGAGTGAGAGAGTGTGAGTGAGAGAGTGTGAGTGAGAGAGAGTAAATGTGTGGGTGTGAGTGAGAGAGTGTGAGTGAGTGAGTGTGAGTGAGAGAGTGTGTGTGAGTGAGAGAGTGTGTGTGAGAGAGAGTGTGTGTGTGGGTGTCAGTGAGAGAGTGTGAGTGAGTGAGAGAGTGTGAGTGAGAGTGTGAGTGAGTGAGAGAGTGTGAGTAAGAGAGTGTGTGTGAGTGAGAGAGTGTGTGTGATTGAGAGAGTGTGTGTGAGAGAGAGTATGTGTGTGGGTGTGAGTGAGAGAGTGTGAGTGAGAGAGTGTGTGTGAGAGAGAGTATGTGTGTGAGAGAGAGAGTGTGTGGGTGTGAGAGAGAGTGTGAGTGAGTGAGAGAGTGTGTGTGAGAGAGATTATGTGTGTGGGTGTGAGTGAGAGAGTGTGAGTGAGAGAGTGTGAGTGAGAGAGTGTGAGTGAGAGAGTGTGAGTGAGAGAGAGTATGAGTGTGAGTGTGAGTGAGAGAGTGTGAGTGAGAGAGTGTGAGTGAGAGAGTGTGAGTGCGAGAGAGTATGTGTGTGGGTGTGAGTGAGAGTGTGAGTGAGAGAGTGTGTGTGAGAGAGAGTATGTGTGTGAGTGTGAGTGAGGGTTTGTGTGAGTGAGAGAGTGTGTGTGAGAGAGTGTGAGTGAGAGAGTGTGAGTGAGAGAGTGTGTGTGAGAGAGAGTATGTGTGTGGGTGTGAGTGAGGGTTTGTGTGAGTGAGAGAGTGTGAGTGAGAGAGTGTGTGAGAGAGTGTGTGTGAGAGAGAGTATGTATGTGGGTGTGAGTGAGAGAGTGTGAGTGAGAGAGTGTGTGTGAGTGAGATATGTGTGTGGGTGTGAGTGAGTGAGGGTTTGTGTGAGTGAGAGAGTGTGAGTGAGAGAGTGTGTGTGAGAGAGAGTATGTGTGTGAGTGAGAGAGTGTGTGTGAGTGAGAGAGTGTGTGTGAGAGTATGTGTGTGGGTGTGAGTGAGAGAGTGTGAGTGAGAGAGTGTGAGTGAGAGAGTGTGTGTGTGAGAGAGTATGTGTGTGGGTGTGAGTGAGAGAATCTGAGTGAGTGTGAGTGAGTGAGAGAGTGTGAGTGAGTGAGAGAGTGTGAGTGAGAGAGTGTGCGTGAGTGAGTGGGTGTGAGAGAGAGTGTGTGTGTGGGTGTCAGTGAGAGAGTGTGAGTGAGTGTGAGTGAGAGTGTGTGTGTGAGAGAGAGTATGTGTGTCGGTGTGAGTGAGAGAGTGTGAGTGAGTTAGAGAGTGTGAGTGAGAGAGTGTGTGTGAGTGAGAGAGTGTGTGTAAGAGAGAGTGTGTGTGTGGGTGTGAGTGAGAGAGTGTGAGTGAGAGAGCGTGAGTGAGAGAGTGTGTGTGAGAGAGAGTATGTGTGTGGGTGTGAGTGAGAGAGTGTGAGTGAGAGAGTGTGAGTGAGAGAGTGTGAGTGAGAGAGAGTAAATGTGTGGGTGTGAGTGAGAGAGTGTGAGTGAGTGAGTGTGAGTGAGAGAGTGTGTGTGAGTGAGAGAGTGTGTGTGAGAGAGAGTGTGTGTGTGGGTGTCAGTGAGAGAGTGTGAGTGAGTGAGAGAGTGTGAGTGAGAGTGTGAGTGAGTGAGAGAGTGTGAGTGAGAGAGTGTGTGTGAGTGAGAGAGTGTGTGTGAGAGAGAGTGTGTGTGTGGGTGTCAGTGAGAGAGTGTGTGTGATTGAGAGAGTGTGTGTGAGAGAGAGTATGTGTGTGGGTGTGAGTGAGAGAGTGTGAGTGAGAGAGTGTGTGTGAGAGAGAGTATGTGTGTGAGAGAGAGAGTGTGTGGGTGTGAGAGAGAGTGTGAGTGAGTGAGAGAGTGTGTGTGAGAGAGATTATGTGTGTGGGTGTGAGTGAGAGAGTGTGAGTGAGAGAGTGTGAGTGAGAGAGTGTGAGTGAGAGAGAGTATGTGTGTGGGTGTGAGTGAGAGAGTGTGAGTGAGAGAGAGAGTGTGAGTGAGAGAGTGTGAGTGAGAGAGAGTGTGTGTGGGTGTGAGTGAGAGAGTGTGAGTGAGAGTGTGTGAGTGAGAGAGAGTATGTGTGTGAGTGAGAGAGTGTGAGTGAGAGAGTGTGAGTGAGAGAGTGTGTGTGTGTGGGTGTGAGTGAGAGAGTGTGAGTGAGAGAGAGTGTGTGTGTGGGTGTGAGTGAGAGAGTGTGAGTGAGAGAGAGTGTGTGTGTGGGTGTGAGTGAGAGAGTGTGAGTGAGAGAGTGTGAGTGAGAGAGAGTGTGTGTGTGGGTGTGAGTGAGAGAGTGTGAGTGAGAGAGACTGTGTGTGTGGGTGTGAGTGAGAGAGTGTGAGTGAGAGAGAGTATGTGTGTGGGTGTGAATGAGAGAGTGTGAGTGAGAGAGTGTGTGTGAGAGCGTGTGAGTGAGAGAGAGTATAGAACATAGAACATAGAACATAGAACAATACAGCGCAGTACAGGCTCTTCGGCCCACGATGTTGCACCGAAACAAAAGCCATCTAACCTACACTATGCCATTATCATCCATATGTTTATCCAATAAACTTTTAAATGCCCTCAATGTTGGCGAGTTCACTACTGTAGCAGGTAGGGCATTCCACGGCCTCACTACTCTTTGCGTAAAGAACCTACCTCTGACCTCTGTCCTATATCTATTACCCCTCAGTTTAACGTTATGTCCCCTCGTGCCAGCCATATCCATCCGCGGGAGAAGGCTCTCACTGTCCACCCTATCCAACCCCCTGATCATTTTGTATGCCTCTATTAAGTCTCCTCTTAACCTTCTTCTCTCCAACGAAAACAACCTCAAGTCCGTCAGCCTTTCCTCATAAGATTTTCCCTCCATACCAGGCAACATCCTGGTAAATCTCCTCTGCACCCGCTCCAAAGCCTCCACGTCCTTCCTATAATGCGGTGACCAGAACTGTACGTTGTGTGTGTGTGTGGGTGTGAGTGAGAGAGTGTGAGAGAGAGAGTGTGAGTGAGAGAGTGTGTGTGAGAGTGTGTGTGAGAGAGTGTGAGTGAGAGAGTGTGTGTGTCGGTGTGAGTGAGAGAGTGTGAGTGAGAGAGAGTATGTGTGTGGGTGTGAGTGAGAGAGTGTGAGTGAGAGAGAGTGTGTGTGTGGGTGTGAGTGAGAGAGTGTGAGTGAGAGAGTGTGTGTGAGTGAGATATGTGTGTGGGTGTGAGTGAGTGAGGGTTTGTGTGAGTGAGAGAGTGTGAGTGAGAGAGTGTGTGTGAGAGAGAGTATGTGTGTGAGTGAGAGAGTGTGTGTGAGTGAGAGAGTGTGTGTGAGAGTATGTGTGTCGGTGTGAGTGAGAGAGTGTGAGTGAGAGAGTGTGAGTGAGAGAGAGTGAGTGAGAGTGTGAGTGAGAGAGAGTATGTGTGTGGGTGTGAGTGAGAGAGAGTGTGTGTGGGTGTGAGTGAGAGAGTGTGAGTGAGAGAGAGTATGTGTGTGGGTGTGAGTGAGAGAGTGTGAGTGAGAGAGTGTGAGTGAGAGAGAGTATGTGTGTGGGTGTGAGTGAGAGCGTGTGAGTGAGAGAGTGTGAGTGAGAGAGTGTGAGTGAGAGAGAGTATGTGTGTGGGTGTGAGTGAGAGAGTGTGAGTGAGAGAGAGTGTGTGTGTGGGTGTGAGTGAGAGAGTGTGAGTGAGAGAGTGTGAGTGAGAGAGTGTGAGTGAGAGAGAGTGTGTGTGTGGGTGTGAGTGAGAGAGTGTGAGTGAGAGAGTGTGAGTGAGAGAGAGTGAGTGAGAGAGAGTATGTGTGTGGGTGTGAGTGAGAGAGTGTGAGTGAGAGAGAGTATGTGTGTGGGTGTGAGTGAGAGAGTGTGAGTGAGAGAGAGTATGTGTGTGGGTGTGAGTGAGAGAGTGTGTGTGAGAGAGACTATGTGTGTGAGTGTGAGTGAGGGTTTGTGTGAGTGAGAGAGTGTGCGTGAGAGAGTGTGAGTGAGAGAGTGTGAGTGAGAGAGTGTGTGTGAGAGAGAGTATGTGCGTGGGTGTGAGTGAGGGTTTGTGTGAGTGAGAGAGTGTGAGTGAGAGAGTGTGTGTGAGAGAGTGTGTGTGAGAGAGAGTATGTCTGTGGGTGTGAGTGAGAGAGTGTGAGTGAGAGAGTGTGTGTGAGTGAGATATGTGTGTGGGTGTGAGTGAGTGAGGGTTTGTGTGAGTGAGAGAGTGTGAGTGAGAGAGTGTGTCTGAGAGAGAGTATGTGTGTGAGTGAGAGAGTGTGTGTGAGTGAGAGAGTGTGTGTGAGAGTATGTGTGTGGGTGTGAGTGAGAGAGTGTGAGTGAGAGAGTGTGAGTGAGAGAGAGTGTGTGTGAGAGAGTATGTGTGTGGGTGTGAGTGAGAGAGTGTGAGTGAGTGTGAGTGAGTGAGAGAGTGTGAGTGAGTGAGAGAGTGTGAGTGAGAGAGTGTGTGTGAGTGAGAGAGTGTGTGTAAGAGAGAGTGTGTGTGTGGGTGTCAGTGAGAGAGTGTGAGTGAGAGAGTGTGAGTGAGTGTGAGTGAGAGTGTGTGTGTGAGAGAGAGTATGTGTGTGGGTGTGAGTGAGAGAGTGTGAGTGAGTTAGAGAGTGTGAGTGAGAGAGTGTGTGTGAGTGAGAGAGTGTGTGTAAGAGAGAGTGTGTGTGTGGGTGTGAGTGAGAGAGTGTGAGTGAGAGAGTGTGAGTGAGAGAGAGTGAGTGAGAGAGAGTATGTGTGTGGGTGTGAGTGAGAGAGTGTGAGTGAGAGAGAGTATGTGTGTGGGTGTGAGTGAGAGAGTGTGAGTGAGAGAGAGTATGTGTGTGGGTGTGAGTGAGAGAGTGTGTGTGAGAGAGACTATGTGTGTGAGTGTGAGTGAGGGTTTGTGTGAGTGAGAGAGTGTGCGTGAGAGAGTGTGAGTGAGAGAGTGTGAGTGAGAGAGTGTGTGTGAGAGAGAGTCTGTGTGTGGGTGTGAGTGAGGGTTTGTGTGAGTGACAGAGTGTGAGTGAGAGAGTGTGTGAGAGAGTGTGTGTGAGAGAGAGTATGTCTGTGGGTGTGAGTGAGAGAGTGTGAGTGAGAGAGTGTGTGTGAGTGAGATATGTGTGTGGGTGTGAGTGAGTGAGGGTTTGTGTGAGTGAGAGAGTGTGAGTGAGAGAGTGTGTCTGAGAGAGAGTATGTGTGTGAGTGAGAGAGTGTGTGTGAGTGAGAGAGTGTGTGTGAGAGTATGTGTGTGGGTGTGAGTGAGAGAGTGTGAGTGAGAGAGTGTGAGTGAGAGAGAGTGTGTGTGAGAGAGTATGTGTGTGGGTGTGAGTGAGAGAGTGTGAGTGAGTGTGAGTGAGTGAGAGAGTGTGAGTGAGTGAGAGAGTGTGAGTGAGAGAGTGTGTGTGAGTGAGAGAGTGTGTGTAAGAGAGAGTGTGTGTGTGGGTGTCAGTGAGAGAGTGTGAGTGAGAGAGTGTGAGTGAGTGTGAGTGAGAGTGTGTGTGTGAGAGAGAGTATGTGTGTGGGTGTGAGTGAGAGAGTGTGAGTGAGTTAGAGAGTGTGAGTGAGAGAGTGTGTGTGAGTGAGAGAGTGTGTGTAAGAGAGAGTGTGTGTGTGGGTGTGAGTGAGAGAGTGTGAGTGAGAGAGCGTGAGTGAGAGAGTGTGTGTGAGAGAGAGTATGTGTGTGGGTGTGAGTGAGAGAGTGTGAGTGAGAGAGTGTGAGTGAGAGAGAGTAAATGTGTGGGTGTGAGTGAGAGAGTGTGAGTGAGTGAGTGTGAGTGAGAGAGTGTGTGTGAGTGAGAGAGTGTGTGTGAGAGAGAGTGTGTGTGTGGGTGTCAGTGAGAGAGTGTGAGTGAGTGAGAGAGTGTGAGTGAGAGTGTGAGTGAGTGAGAGAGTGTGAGTGAGAGAGTGTGTGTGAGTGAGAGAGTGTGTGTGATTGAGAGAGTGTGTGTGAGAGAGAGTATGTGTGTGGGTGTGAGTGAGAGAGTGTGAGTGAGAGAGTGTGTGTGAGAGAGAGTATGTGTGTGAGAGAGAGAGTGTGTGGGTGTGAGAGAGAGTGTGAGTGAGTGAGAGAGTGTGTGTGAGAGAGATTATGTGTGTGGGTGTGAGTGAGAGAGTGTGAGTGAGAGAGTGTGAGTGAGAGAGTGTGAGTGAGAGAGAGTATGAGTGTGAGTGTGAGTGAGAGAGTGTGAGTGAGAGAGTGTGAGTGAGAGAGTGTGAGTGCGAGAGAGTATGTGTGTGGGTGTGAGTGAGAGTGTGAGTGAGAGTGTGTGTGAGAGAGAGTATGTGTGTGAGTGTGAGTGAGGGTTTGTGTGAGTGAGAGAGTGTGTGTGAGAGAGTGTGAGTGAGAGAGTGTGAGTGAGAGAGTGTGTGTGAGAGAGAGTATGTGTGTGGGTGTGAGTGAGGGTTTGTGTGAGTGAGAGAGTGTGAGTGAGAGAGTGTGTGAGAGAGTGTGTGTGAGAGAGAGTATGTGTGTGGGTGTGAGTGAGAGAGTGTGAGTGAGAGAGTGTGTGTGAGTGAGATATGTGTGTGGGTGTGAGTGAGTGAGGGTTTGTGTGAGTGAGAGAGTGTGAGTGAGAGAGTGTGTGTGAGAGAGAGTATGTGTGTGAGTGAGAGAGTGTGTGTGAGTGAGAGAGTGTGTGTGAGAGTATGTGTGTGGGTGTGAGTGAGAGAGTGTGAGTGAGAGAGTGTGAGTGAGAGAGTGTGTGTGTGAGAGAGTATGTGTGTGGGTGTGAGTGAGAGAGTGTGAGTGAGTGTGAGTGAGTGAGAGAGTGTGAGTGAGTGAGAGATTGTGAGTGAGAGAGTGTGCGTGAGTGAGTGGGTGTGAGAGAGAGTGTGTGTGTGGGTGTCAGTGAGAGAGTGTGAGTGAGTGTGAGTGAGAGTGTGTGTGTGAGAGAGAGTATGTGTGTCGGTGTGAGTGAGAGAGTGTGAGTGAGTTAGAGAGTGTGAGTGAGAGAGTGTGTGTGAGTGAGAGAGTGTGTGTAAGAGAGAGTGTGTGTGTGGGTGTGAGTGAGAGAGTGTGAGTGAGAGAGCGTGAGTGAGAGAGTGTGTGTGAGAGAGAGTATGTGTGTGGGTGTGAGTGAGAGAGTGTGAGTGAGAGAGTGTGAGTGAGAGAGTGTGAGTGAGAGAGAGTAAATGTGTGGGTGTGAGTGAGAGAGTGTGAGTGAGTGAGTGTGAGTGAGAGAGTGTGTGTGAGTGAGAGAGTGTGTGTGAGAGAGAGTGTGTGTGTGGGTGTCAGTGAGAGAGTGTGAGTGAGTGAGAGAGTGTGAGTGAGAGTGTGAGTGAGTGAGAGAGTGTGAGTGAGAGAGTGTGTGTGAGTGAGAGAGTGTGTGTGATTGAGAGAGTGTGTGTGAGAGAGAGTATGTGTGTGGGTGTGAGTGAGAGAGTGTGAGTGAGAGAGTGTGTGTGAGAGAGAGTATGTGTGTGAGAGAGAGAGTGTGTGGGTGTGAGAGAGAGTGTGAGTGAGTGAGAGAGTGTGTGTGAGAGAGATTATGTGTGTGGGTGTGAGTGAGAGAGTGTGAGTGAGAGAGTGTGAGTGAGAGAGTGTGAGTGAGAGAGAGTATGACTGTGAGTGTGAGTGAGAGAGTGTGAGTGAGAGAGTGTGAGTGCGAGAGAGTATGTGTGTGGGTGTGAGTGAGAGTGTGAGTGAGAGAGTGTGAGTGAGAGAGAGTATGTGTGTGGGTGTGAGTGAGAGAGTGTGAGTGAGAGAGTGTGAGTGAGAGAGTGTGAGTGAGCGAGAGTATGTGTGTGGGTGTGAGTGAGAGAGTGTGAGTGAGAGAGTGTGAGTGAGAGAGTGTGAGTAAGAGAGAGTATGTGTGTGGGTGTGAGTGAGAGAGTGTGTGTGAGAGAGAGTATGTGTGTGGGTGTGAGTGAGAGAGTGTGAGTGAGAGAGTGTGAGTGAGAGAGAGTATGTGTGTGGGTGTGAGTGAGAGAGTGTGAGTGAGAGAGTGTGAGTGAGAGAGTGTGAGTGAGAGTATGTGTGTGGGTGTGAGTGAGAGAGTGTGAGTGAGTGAGTGTGAGTGAGAGAGTGTGTGTGAGTGAGAGAGTGTGTGTGAGAGAGAGTGTGTGTGTGGGTGTCAGTGAGAGAGTGTGAGTGAGTGAGAGAGTGTGAGTGAGAGTGTGAGTGAGTGAGAGAGTGTGAGTGAGAGAGTGTGTGTGAGTGAGAGAGTGTGTGTGATTGAGAGAGTGTGTGTGAGAGAGAGTATGTGTATGGGTGTGAGTGAGAGAGTGTGAGTGAGAGAGTGTGTGTGAGAGAGAGTATATGTGTGAGAGAGAGAGTGTGTGGGTGTGAGAGAGAGTGTGAGTGAGTGAGAGAGTGTGTGTGAGAAAGATTATGTGTGTGGGTGTGAGTGAGAGAGTGTGACTGAGAGAGTGTGAGTGAGAGAGTGTGAGTGAGAGAGAGTATGAGTGTGAGTGTGAGTGAGAGAGTGTGAGTGAGAGAGTGTGAGTGCGAGAGAGTATGTGTGTGGGTGTGAGTGAGAGTGTGAGTGAGAGAGTGTGTGTGAGAGAGAGTATGTGTGTGAGAGTGAGTGAGGGTTTGTGTGAGTGAGAGAGTGTGTGTGAGAGAGTGTGAGTGAGAGAGTGTGAGTGAGAGAGTGTGTGTGAGAGAGAGTATGTGTGTGGGTGTGAGTGAGGGTTTGTGTGAGTGAGAGAGTGTGAGTGAGAGAGTGTGTGTGAGAGAGTGTGTGTGAGAGAGAGTATGTGTGTGGGTGTGAGTGAGAGAGTGTGAGTGAGAGAGTGTGTGTGAGTGAGATATGTGTGTGGGTGTGAGTGAGTGAGGGTTTGTGTGAGTGAGAGAGTGTGAGTGAGAGAGTGTGTGTGAGAGAGAGTATGTGTGTGAGTGAGAGAGTGTGTGTGAGTGAGAGAGTGTGTGTGAGAGTATGTGTGTGGGTGTGAGTGAGAGAGTGTGAGTGAGAGAGTGTGAGTGAGAGAGTGTGTGTGTGAGAGAGTATGTGTGTGGGTGTGAGTGAGAGAGTGTGAGTGAGTGAGAGAGTGTGAGTGAGTGAGAGAATGTGAGAGAGTGTGAGTGAGAGAGTGTGCGTGAGTGAGTGGGTGTGAGAGAGAGTGTGTGTGTGGGTGTCAGTGAGAGAGTGTGAGTGAGTGTGAGTGAGAGTGTGTGTGTGAGAGAGAGTATGTGTGTGGGTGTGAGTGAGAGAGTGTGAGTGAGTTAGAGAGTGTGAGTGAGAGAGTGTGTGTGAGTGAGAGAGTGTGTGTAAGAGAGAGTGTGTGAGTGGGTGTGAGTGAGAGAGTGTGAGTGAGAGAGCGTGAGTGAGAGAGTGTGTGTGAGAGAGAGTATGTGTGTGGGTGTGAGTGAGAGAGTGTGAGTGAGAGAGTGTGAGTGAGAGAGTGTGAGTGAGAGAGAGTAAATGTGTGGGTGTGAGTGAGAGAGTGTGAGTGAGTGAGTGTGAGTGAGAGAGTGTGTGTGAGTGAGAGAATGTGTGTGAGAGAGAGTGTGTGTGTGGGTGTCAGTGAGAGAGTGTGAGTGAGTGAGAGAGTGTGAGTGAGAGTGTGAGTGAGTGAGAGAGTGTGAGTGAGAGAGTGTGTGTGATTGAGAGAGTGTGTGTTAGAGAGAGTACGTGTGTGGGTGTGAGTGAGAGAGTGTGAGTGAGAGAGTGTGTGTGAGAGAGAGTATGTGTGTGAGAGAGAGAGTGTGTGGGTGTGAGAGAGAGTGTGAGTGAGTGAGAGAGTGTGTGTGAGAGAGATTATGTGTGTGGGTGTGAGTGAGAGAGTGTGAGTGAGAGAGTGTGAGTGAGAGAGTGTGAGTGAGAGAGTGTGAGTGAGAGAGAGTATGAGTGTGAGTGTGAGTGAGAGAGTGTGAGTGAGAGAGTGTGAGTGCGAGAGAGTATGTGTGTGGGTGTGAGTGAGAGAGTGTGAGTGAGAGAGTGTGAGTGAGAGAGAGTATGTGTGTGGGTGTGAGTGAGAGAGTGTGAGTGAGTGAGTGTGAGTGAGAGAGTGTGTGTGAGTGAGAGAGTGTGTGTGAGAGAGAGTGTGTGTGTGGGTGTCAGTGAGAGAGTGTGAGTGAGTGAGAGAGTGTGAGTGAGAGTGTGAGTGAGTGAGAGAGTGTGAGTGAGAGAGTGTGTGTGAGTGAGAGAGTGTGTGTGATTGAGAGAGTGTGTGTGAGAGAGAGTATGTGTGTGGGTGTGAGTGAGAGAGTGTGAGTGAGAGAGTGTGTGTGAGAGAGAGTATGTGTGTGAGAGAGAGAGTGTGTGGGTGTGAGAGAGAGTGTGAGTGAGTGAGAGAGTGTGTGTGAGAGAGATTATGTGTGTGGGTGTGAGTGAGAGAGTGTGAGTGAGTTAGAGAGTGTGAGTGAGAGAGTGTGTGTGAGTGAGAGAGTGTGTGTAAGAGAGAGTGTGTGTGTGGGTGTGAGTGAGAGAGTGTGAGTGAGAGAGTGTGAGTGAGAGAGAGTGAGTGAGAGAGAGTATGTGTGTGGGTGTGAGTGAGAGAGTGTGAGTGAGAGAGAGTATGTGTGTGGGTGTGAGTGAGAGAGTGTGAGTGAGAGAGAGTATGTGTGTGGGTGTGAGTGAGAGAGTGTGTGTGAGAGAGACTATGTGTGTGAGTGTGAGTGAGGGTTTGTGTCATTGAGAGAGTGTGCGTGAGAGAGTGTGAGTGAGAGAGTGTGAGTGAGAGAGTGTGTGTGAGAGAGAGTATGTGTGTGGGTGTGAGTGAGGGTTTGTGTGAGTGAGAGAGTGTGAGTGAGAGAGTGTGTGAGAGAGTGTGTGTGAGAGAGAGTATGTGTGTGGGTGTGAGTGAGAGAGTGTGAGTGAGAGAGTGTGTGTGAGTGAGATATGTGTGTGGGTGTGAGTGAGTGAGGGTTTGTGTGAGTGAGAGAGTGTGAGTGAGAGAGTGTGTCTGAGAGAGAGTATGTGTGTGAGTGAGAGAGTGTGTGTGAGTGAGAGAGTGTGTGTGAGAGTATGTGTGTGGGTGTGAGTGAGAGAGTGTGAGTGAGAGAGTGTGAGTGAGAGAGAGTGTGTGTGAGAGAGTATGTGTGTGGGTGTGAGTGAGAGAGTGTGAGTGAGTGTGAGTGAGTGAGAGAGTGTGAGTGAGTGAGAGAGTGTGAGTGAGAGAGTGTGTGTGAGTGAGAGAGTGTGTGTAAGAGAGAGTGTGTGTGTGGGTGTCAGTGAGAGAGTGTGAGTGAGAGAGTGTGAGTGAGTGTGAGTGAGAGTGTGTGTGTGAGAGAGAGTATGTGTGTGGGTGTGAGTGAGAGAGTGTGAGTGAGTTAGAGAGTGTGAGTGAGAGAGTGTGTGTGAGTGAGAGAGTGTGTGTAAGAGAGAGTGTGTGTGTGGGTGTGAGTGAGAGAGTGTGAGTGAGAGAGCGTGAGTGAGAGAGTGTGTGTGAGAGAGAGTATGTGTGTGGGTGTGAGTGAGAGAGTGTGAGTGAGAGAGTGTGAGTGAGAGAGAGTAAATGTGTGGGTGTGAGTGAGAGAGTGTGAGTGAGTGAGTGTGAGTGAGAGAGTGTGTGTGAGTGAGAGAGTGTGTGTGAGAGAGAGTGTGTGTGTGGGTGTCAGTGAGAGAGTGTGAGTGAGTGAGAGAGTGTGAGTGAGAGTGTGAGTGAGTGAGAGAGTGTGAGTGAGAGAGTGTGTGTGAGTGAGAGAGTGTGTGTGATTGAGAGAGTGTGTGTGAGAGAGAGTATGTGTGTGGGTGTGAGTGAGAGAGTGTGAGTGAGAGAGTGTGTGTGAGAGAGAGTATGTGTGTGAGAGAGAGAGTGTGTGGGTGTGAGAGAGAGTGTGAGTGAGTGAGAGAGTGTGTGTGAGAGAGATTATGTGTGTGGGTGTGAGTGAGAGAGTGTGAGTGAGAGAGTGTGAGTGAGAGAGTGTGAGTGAGAGAGAGTATGAGTGTGAGTGTGAGTGAGAGAGTGTGAGTGAGAGAGTGTGAGTGAGAGAGTGTGAGTGCGAGAGAGTATGTGTGTGGGTGTGAGTGAGAGTGTGAGTGAGAGTGTGTGTGAGAGCGAGTATGTGTGTGAGTGTGAGTGAGGGTTTGTGTGAGTGAGAGAGTGTGTGTGAGAGAGTGTGAGTGAGAGAGTGTGAGTGAGAGAGTGTGTGTGAGAGAGAGTATGTGTGTGGGTGTGAGTGAGGGTTTGTGTGAGTGAGAGAGTGTGAGTGAGAGAGTGTGTGAGAGAGTGTGTGTGAGAGAGAGTATGTGTGTGGGTGTGAGTGAGAGAGTGTGAGTGAGAGAGTGTGTGTGAGTGAGATATGTGTGTGGGTGTGAGTGAGTGAGGGTTTGTGTGAGTGAGAGAGTGTGAGTGAGAGAGTGTGTGTGAGAGAGAGTATGTGTGTGAGTGAGAGAGTGTGTGTGAGTGAGAGAGTGTGTGTGAGAGTATGTGTGTGGGTGTGAGTGAGAGAGTGTGAGTGAGAGAGTGTGAGTGAGAGAGTGTGTGTGTGAGAGAGTATGTGTGTGGGTGTGAGTGAGAGAGTGTGAGTGAGTGTGAGTGAGTGAGAGAGTGTGAGTGAGTGAGAGAGTGTGAGTGAGAGAGTGTGCGTGAGTGAGTGGGTGTGAGAGAGAGTGTGTGTGTGGGTGTCAGTGAGAGAGTGTGAGTGAGTGTGAGTGAGAGTGTGTGTGTGAGAGAGAGTATGTGTGTCGGTGTGAGTGAGAGAGTGTGAGTGAGTTAGAGAGTGTGAGTGAGAGAGTGTGTGTGAGTGAGAGAGTGTGTGTAAGAGAGAGTGTGTGTGTGGGTGTGAGTGAGAGAGTGTGAGTGAGAGAGCGTGAGTGAGAGAGTGTGTGTGAGAGAGAGTATGTGTGTGGGTGTGAGTGAGAGAGTGTGAGTGAGAGAGTGTGAGTGAGAGAGTGTGAGTGAGAGAGAGTAAATGTGTGGGTGTGAGTGAGAGAGTGTGAGTGAGTGAGTGTGAGTGAGAGAGTGTGTGTGAGTGAGAGAGTGTGTGTGAGAGAGAGTGTGTGTGTGGGTGTCAGTGAGAGAGTGTGAGTGAGTGAGAGAGTGTGAGTGAGAGTGTGAGTGAGTGAGAGAGTGTGAGTGAGAGAGTGTGTGTGAGTGAGAGAGTGTGTGTGATTGAGAGAGTGTGTGTGAGAGAGAGTATGTGTGTGGGTGTGAGTGAGAGAGTGTGAGTGAGAGAGTGTGTGTGAGAGAGAGTATGTGTGTGAGAGAGAGAGTGTGTGGGTGTGAGAGAGAGTGTGAGTGAGTGAGAGAGTGTGTGTGAGAGAGATTATGTGTGTGGGTGTGAGTGAGAGAGTGTGAGTGAGAGAGTGTGAGTGAGAGAGTGTGAGTGAGAGAGTGTGAGTGAGAGAGAGTATGACTGTGAGTGTGAGTGAGAGAGTGTGAGTGAGAGAGTGTGAGTGCGAGAGAGTATGTGTGTGGGTGTGAGTGAGAGTGTGAGTGAGAGAGTGTGAGTGAGAGAGAGTATGTGTGTGGGTGTGAGTGAGAGAGTGTGAGTGAGAGAGTGTGAGTGAGAGAGTGTGAGTGAGCGAGAGTATGTGTGTGGGTGTGAGTGAGAGAGTGTGAGTGAGAGAGTGTGAGTGAGAGAGTGTGAGTAAGAGAGAGTATGTGTGTGGGTGTGAGTGAGAGAGTGTGTGTGAGAGAGAGTATGTGTGTGGGTGTGAGTGAGAGAGTGTGAGTGAGAGAGTGTGAGTGAGAGAGTGTGTGTGTGAGAGAGTATGTGTGTGGGTGTGAGTGAGAGAGTGTGAGTGAGTGTGAGTGAGTGAGAGAGTGTGAGTGAGTGAGAGAGTGTGAGTGAGAGAGTGTGCGTGAGTGAGTGGGTGTGAGAGAGAGTGTGTGTGTGGGTGTCAGTGAGAGAGTGTGAGTGAGTGTGAGTGAGAGTGTGTGTGTGAGAGAGAGTATGTGTGTCGGTGTGAGTGAGAGAGTGTGAGTGAGTTAGAGAGTGTGAGTGAGAGAGTGTGTGTGAGTGAGAGAGTGTGTGTAAGAGAGAGTGTGTGTGTGGGTGTGAGTGAGAGAGTGTGAGTGAGAGAGCGTGAGTGAGAGAGTGTGTGTGAGAGAGAGTATGTGTGTGGGTGTGAGTGAGAGAGTGTGAGTGAGAGAGTGTGAGTGAGAGAGTGTGAGTGAGAGAGAGTAAATGTGTGGGTGTGAGTGAGAGAGTGTGAGTGAGTGAGTGTGAGTGAGAGAGTGTGTGTGAGTGAGAGAGTGTGTGTGAGAGAGAGTGTGTGTGTGGGTGTCAGTGAGAGAGTGTGAGTGAGTGAGAGAGTGTGAGTGAGAGTGTGAGTGAGTGAGAGAGTGTGAGTGAGAGAGTGTGTGTGAGTGAGAGAGTGTGTGTGATTGAGAGAGTGTGTGTGAGAGAGAGTATGTGTGTGGGTGTGAGTGAGAGAGTGTGAGTGAGAGAGTGTGTGTGAGAGAGAGTATGTGTGTGAGAGAGAGAGTGTGTGGGTGTGAGAGAGAGTGTGAGTGAGTGAGAGAGTGTGTGTGAGAGAGATTATGTGTGTGGGTGTGAGTGAGAGAGTGTGAGTGAGAGAGTGTGAGTGAGAGAGTGTGAGTGAGAGAGTGTGAGTGAGAGAGAGTATGACTGTGAGTGTGAGTGAGAGAGTGTGAGTGAGAGAGTGTGAGTGAGAGAGTGTGAGTGCGAGAGAGTATGTGTGTGGGTGTGAGTGAGAGTGTGAGTGAGAGAGTGTGAGTGAGAGAGAGTATGTGTGTGGGTGTGAGTGAGAGAGTGTGAGTGAGAGAGTGTGAGTGAGAGAGTGTGAGTGAGCGAGAGTATGTGTGTGGGTGTGAGTGAGAGAGTGTGAGTGAGAGAGTGTGAGTGAGAGAGTGTGAGTAAGAGAGAGTATGTGTGTGGGTGTGAGTGAGAGAGTGTGTGTGAGAGAGAGTATGTGTGTGGGTGTGAGTGAGAGAGTGTGAGTGTGAGAGTGTGAGTGAGAGAGAGTATGTGTGTGGGTGTGAGTGAGAGAGTGTGAGTGAGAGAGTGTGAGTGAGAGAGTGTGAGTGAGAGTATGTGTGTGGGTGTGAGTGAGAGAGTGTGAGTGAGTGAGTGTGAGTGAGAGAGTGTGTGTGAGTGAGAGAGTGTGTGTGAGAGAGAGTGTGTGTGTGGGTGTCAGTGAGAGAGTGTGAGTGAGTGAGAGAGTGTGAGTGAGAGTGTGAGTGAGTGAGAGAGTGTGAGTGAGAGAGTGTGTGTGAGTGAGAGAGTGTGTGTGATTGAGAGAGTGTGTGTGAGAGAGAGTATGTGTGTGGGTGTGAGTGAGAGAGTGTGAGTGAGAGAGTGTGTGTGAGAGAGAGTATATGTGTGAGAGAGAGAGTGTGTGGGTGTGAGAGAGAGTGTGAGTGAGTGAGAGAGTGTGTGTGAGAGAGATTATGTGTGTGGGTGTGAGTGAGAGAGTGTGAGTGAGAGAGTGTGACTGAGAGAGTGTGAGTGAGAGAGTGTGAGTGAGAGAGAGTATGAGTGTGAGTGTGAGTGAGAGAGTGTGAGTGAGAGAGTGTGAGTGAGAGAGTGTGAGTGCGAGAGAGTATGTGTGTGGGTGTGAGTGAGAGTGTGAGTGAGAGAGTGTGTGTGAGAGAGAGTATGTGTGTGAGTGTGAGTGAGGGTTTGTGTGAGTGAGAGAGTGTGTGTGAGAGAGTGTGAGTGAGAGAGTGTGAGTGAGAGAGTGTGTGTGAGAGAGAGTATGTGTGTGGGTGTGAGTGAGGGTTTGTGTGAGTGAGAGAGTGTGAGTGAGAGAGTGTGTGTGAGAGAGTGTGTGTGAGAGAGAGTATGTGTGTGGGTGTGAGTGAGAGAGTGTGAGTGAGAGAGTGTGTGTGAGTGAGATATGTGTGTGGGTGTGAGTGAGTGAGGGTTTGTGTGAGTGAGAGAGTGTGAGTGAGAGAGTGTGTGTGAGAGAGAGTATGTGTGTGAGTGAGAGAGTGTGTGTGAGTGAGAGAGTGTGTGTGAGAGTATGTGTGTGGGTGTGAGTGAGAGAGTGTGAGTGAGAGAGTGTGAGTGAGAGAGTGTGTGTGTGAGAGAGTATGTGTGTGGGTGTGAGTGAGAGAGTGTGAGTGAGTGTGAGTGAGTGAGAGAGTGTGAGTGAGTGAGAGAGTGTGAGTGAGAGAGTGTGCGTGAGTGAGTGGGTGTGAGAGAGAGTGTGTGTGTGGGTGTCAGTGAGAGAGTGTGAGTGAGTGTGAGTGAGAGTGTGTGTGTGAGAGAGAGTATGTGTGTGGGTGTGAGTGAGAGAGTGTGAGTGAGTTAGAGAGTGTGAGTGAGAGAGTGTGTGTGAGTGAGAGAGTGTGTGTAAGAGAGAGTGTGTGTGTGGGTGTGAGTGAGAGAGTGTGAGTGAGAGAGCGTAAGTGAGAGAGTGTGTGTGAGAGAGAGTATGTGTGTGGGTGTGAGTGAGAGAGTGTGAGTGAGAGAGTGTGAGTGAGAGAGTGTGAGTGAGAGAGAGTAAATGTGTGGGTGTGAGTGAGAGAGTGTGAGTGAGTGAGTGTGAGTGAGAGAGTGTGTGTGAGTGAGAGAGTGTGTGTGAGAGAGAGTGTGTGTGTGGGTGTCAGTGAGAGAGTGTGAGTGAGTGAGAGAGTGTGAGTGAGAGTGTGAGTGAGTGAGAGAGTGTGAGTGAGAGAGTGTGTGTGATTGAGAGAGTGTGTGTTAGAGAGAGTATGTGTGTGGGTGTGAGTGAGAGAGTGTGAGTGAGAGAGTGTGTGTGAGAGAGAGTATGTGTGTGAGAGAGAGAGTGTGTGGGTGTGAGAGAGAGTGTGAGTGAGTGAGAGAGTGTGTGTGAGAGAGATTATGTGTGTGGGTGTGAGTGAGAGAGTGTGAGTGAGAGAGTGTGAGTGAGAGAGTGTGAGTGAGAGAGAGTATGAGTGTGAGTGTGAGTGAGAGAGTGTGAGTGAGAGAGTGTGAGTGCGAGAGAGTATGTGTGTGGGTGTGAGTGAGAGTGTGAGTGAGAGAGTGTGAGTGAGAGAGAGTATGTGTGTGGGTGTGAGTGAGAGAGTGTGAGTGAGATAGTGTGAGTGAGAGAGTGTGAGTGAGCGAGAGTATGTGTGTGGGTGTGAGTGAGAGAGTGTGAGTGAGAGAGTGTGAGTGAGAGAGTGTGAGTAAGAGAGAGTATGTGTGTGGGTGTGAGTGAGAGAGTGTGTGTGAGAGAGAGTATGTGTGTGGGTGTGAGTGAGAGAGTGTGAGTGAGAGAGTGTGAGTGAGAGAGAGTATGTGTGTGGGTGTGAGTGAGAGAGTGTGAGTGAGAGAGTGTGAGTGAGAGAGTGTGAGTGAGAGTATGTGTGTGGGTGTGAGTGAGAGAGTGTGATGAGAGAGTGTGAGTGAGAGAGAGTATGTGTGTGAGTGTGAGTGAGAGAGTGTGTGTGAAAGAGAGTATGTGTGTGGGTGTGAGCGAGAGAGTTTGAGTGAGAGAGAGTATGTGTGTGGGTGTGAGTGAGAGAGTGTGAGTGAGAGAGTGTGAGTGAGAGAGAGAATGTGTGTGGGTGTGAGTGAGAGAGTGTGAGTGAGAGAGTGTGTGTGAGAGAGAGTATGTGTGTGGGTGTGAGTGAGAGAGTGTGAGTGAGAGAAAGTGTGTTTGTGGGTGTGAGTGAGAGAGTGTGAGTGAGAGAGAGTGTGTGTGTGGGTGTGAGTGAGAGAGTGTGAGTGAGTGAGAGAGTGTGTGTGGGTGTGAGTGAGAGAGTGTGAGTGAGAGAGTGTGAGTGAGAGAGAGGATGTGTGTGGGTGTGAGTGAGAGAGTGTGAGTGAGAGAGAGTGTGAGTGAGAGAGTGTGAGTGAGAGAGTGTGAGTGAGAGAGAGTGTGTGTGTGGGTGTGAGTGAGAGAGTGTGTGTGAGAGAGTGTGAGTGAGAGAGAGTGAGTGAGAGAGAGTATGTGTGTGGGTGTGAGTGAGAGAGTGTGAGTGAGAGAGAGTATGTGTGTGGGTGTGAGTGAGAGAGTGTGAGTGAGAGAGAGAATGTGTGTGGGTGTGAGTGAGAGAGTGTGAGTGAGAGAGAGTATGTGTGTGGGTGTGAGTGAGAGAGTGTGAGTGAGAGAGAGTATGTGTGTGGGTGTGACTGAGAGAGTGTGAGTGAGAGAGAGTATGTGTGTGGGTGTGAGTGAGAGAGTGTGAGTGAGAGAGAGTATGTGTGTGGGTGTGAGTGAGAGAGTGTGAGTGAGAGAGAGTATGTGCGTGGGTGTGAGTGAGAGGGTGTGAGTGAGAGAGAGTATGTGTGTGGGTGTGAGTGAGAGAGTGTGAGTGAGAGAGTGTGAGTGAGAAAGTGTGAGTGAGAGAGAGTATGTGTGTGGGTGTGAGTGAGAGAGTGTGAGTGAGAGAGTGTGAGTGAGAGAGTGTGAGTGAGAGAGAGTATGTGTGTGGGTTTGAGTGAGAGAGTGTGAGTGAGAGAGAGTATGTGTGTGGGTGTGAGTGAGAGAGTGTGAGTGAAAGAGAGTATGTGTGTGGGTGTGAGTGAGAGAGTGTGAGTGAGAGAGAGTGAGTGAGAGAGTGTGAGTGAGAGAGAGTATGTGTGTGGGTGTGAGTGAGAGAGTGTGAGTGAGAGAGAGTGTGTGTGTGGGTGTGAGTGAGAGAGTGTGAGTGAGAGAGAGTATGTGTGTGGGTGTGAGTGAGAGAGTGTGAGTGAGAGAGTGTGAGTGAGAGAGAGTGAGTGAGAGAGTGTAAGTGAGAGAGAGTATGTGTGTGGGTGTGAGTGAGAGAGAGTGTGTGTGTGGGTGTGAGTGAGAGAGTGTGAGTGAGAGAGTGTGAGTGAGAGAGAGTATGTGTGTGGGTGTGAGTGAGAGAGTATGAGTGAGAGGGTGTGAGTGAGAGAGTGTGAGTGAGAGAGAGTATGTGTGTGGGTGTGAGTGAGAGAGTGTGAGTGAGAGAGTGTGAGTGAGAGAGTGTGAGTGAGAGAGAGTATGTGTGTGGGTGTGAGTGAGAGAGTGAGTGAGAGAGAGTGAGTGAGCGAGTGTGAGTGAGAGAGAGTATGTGTGTGGGTGTGAGTGAGAGAGTGTGAGTGAGAGAGTATGAGTGAGAGAGAGTATGTGTGTGGGTGTGAGTGAGAGAGTGTGAGTGAGAGAGAGAGTGTGAGTGAGAGAGTGTGAGTGAGAGAGAGTGTGTGTGGGTGTGAGTGAGAGAGTGTGAGTGAGAGTGTGTGAGTGAGAGAGAGTATGTGTGTGAATGAGAGAGTGTGAGTGAGAGAGTGTGAGTGAGAGAGTGTGTGTGTGTGGGTGTGAGTGAGAGAGTGTGAGTGAGGGAGAGTGTGTGTGTGGGTGTGAGTGAGAGAGTGTGAGTGAGAGAGAGTGTGTGTGTGGGTGTGAGTGAGAGTGTGAGTGAGAGAGTGTGAGTGAGAGAGTGTGAGTGAGAGAGAGTGTGTGTGTGGGTGTGAGTGAGAGAGTGTGAGTGAGAGAGAGTGTGTGTGTGGGTGTGAGTGAGAGAGGGTGAGTGAGAGAGAGTATGTGTGTGGGTGTGAGTGAGAGAGTGTGAGTGAGAGAGTGTGTGTGAGAGCGTGTGAGTGAGAGAGAGTATGTGTGTGGGTGTGAGTGAGAGAGTGTGAGTGAGAGAGTGTGAGTGAGAGAGTGTGTGTGAGAGTGTGTGTGAGAGAGTGTGAGTGAGAGAGTGTGTGTGTGGGTGTGAGTGAGAGAGTGTGAGTGAGAGAGAGTATGTGTGTGGGTGTGAGTGAGAGAGTGTGAGTGAGAGAGAGTGTGTGTGTGGGTGTGAGTGAGAGAGTGTGAGTGAGAGAGTGTGTGTGAGTGAGATATGTGTGTGGGTGTGAGTGAGTGAGGGTTTGTGTGAGTGAGAGAGTGTGAGTGAGAGAGTGTGTGTGAGAGAGAGTATGTGTGTGAGTGAGAGAGTGTGTGTGAGTGAGAGAGTGTGTGTGAGAGTATGTGTGTGGGTGTGAGTGAGAGAGTGTGAGTGAGAGAGTGTGAGTGAGAGTGAGTGAGAGTGTGAGTGAGAGAGAGTAAGTGAGAGAGTGTGTGTGAGAGAGAGTATGTGTGTGGGTGTGAGTGAGAGAGTGTGAGTGAGAGAGTGTGAGTGAGAGAGTGTGAGTGAGAGAGAGTAAATGTGTGGGTGTGAGTGAGAGAGTGTGAGTGAGTGAGTGTGAGTGAGAGAGTGTGTGTGAGTGAGAGAGTGTGTGTGAGAGAGAGTGTGTGTGTGGGTGTCAGTGAGAGAGTGTGAGTGAGTGAGAGAGTGTGAGTGAGAGTGTGAGTGAGTGAGAGAGTGTGAGTGAGAGAGTGTGTGTGATTGAGAGAGTGTGTGTTAGAGAGAGTATGTGTGTGGGTGTGAGTGAGAGAGTGTGAGTGAGAGAGTGTGTGTGAGAGAGAGTATGTGTGTGAGAGAGAGAGTGTGTGGGTGTGAGAGAGAGTGTGAGTGAGTGAGAGAGTGTGTGTGAGAGAGATTATGTGTGTGGGTGTGAGTGAGAGAGTGTGAGTGAGAGAGTGTGAGTGAGAGAGTGTGAGTGAGAGAGAGTATGAGTGTGAGTGTGAGTGAGAGAGTGTGAGTGAGAGAGTGTGAGTGCGAGAGAGTATGTGTGTGGGTGTGAGTGAGAGTGTGAGTGAGAGAGTGTGAGTGAGAGAGAGTATGTGTGTGGGTGTGAGTGAGAGAGTGTGAGTGAGAGAGTGTGAGTGAGAGAGTGTGAGTGAGCGAGAGTATGTGTGTGGGTGTGAGTGAGAGAGTGTGAGTGAGAGAGTGTGAGTGAGAGAGTGTGAGTAAGAGAGAGTATGTGTGTGGGTGTGAGTGAGAGAGTGTGTGTGAGAGAGAGTATGTGTGTGGGTGTGAGTGAGAGAGTGTGAGTGAGAGAGTGTGAGTGAGAGAGAGTATGTGTGTGGGTGTGAGTGAGAGAGTGTGAGTGAGAGAGTGTGAGTGAGAGAGTGTGAGTGAGAGTATGTGTGTGGGTGTGAGTGAGAGAGTGTGATGAGAGAGTGTGAGTGAGAGAGAGTATGTGTGTGAGTGTGAGTGAGAGAGTGTGTGTGAAAGAGAGTATGTGTGTGGGTGTGAGCGAGAGAGTTTGAGTGAGAGAGAGTATGTGTGTGGGTGTGAGTGAGAGAGTGTGAGTGAGAGAGTGTGAGTGAGAGAGAGAATGTGTGTGGGTGTGAGTGAGAGAGTGTGAGTGAGAGAGTGTGTGTGAGAGAGAGTATGTGTGTGGGTGTGAGTGAGAGAGTGTGAGTGAGAGAAAGTGTGTTTGTGGGTGTGAGTGAGAGAGTGTGAGTGAGAGAGAGTGTGTGTGTGGGTGTGAGTGAGAGAGTGTGAGTGAGTGAGAGAGTGTGTGTGGGTGTGAGTGAGAGAGTGTGAGTGAGAGAGTGTGAGTGAGAGAGAGGATGTGTGTGGGTGTGAGTGAGAGAGTGTGAGTGAGAGAGAGTGTGAGTGAGAGAGTGTGAGTGAGAGAGTGTGAGTGAGAGAGAGTGTGTGTGTGGGTGTGAGTGAGAGAGTGTGTGTGAGAGAGTGTGAGTGAGAGAGAGTGAGTGAGAGAGAGTATGTGTGTGGGTGTGAGTGAGAGAGTGTGAGTGAGAGAGAGTATGTGTGTGGGTGTGAGTGAGAGAGTGTGAGTGAGAGAGAGAATGTGTGTGGGTGTGAGTGAGAGAGTGTGAGTGAGAGAGAGTATGTGTGTGGGTGTGAGTGAGAGAGTGTGAGTGAGAGAGAGTATGTGTGTGGGTGTGACTGAGAGAGTGTGAGTGAGAGAGAGTATGTGTGTGGGTGTGAGTGAGAGAGTGTGAGTGAGAGAGAGTATGTGTGTGGGTGTGAGTGAGAGAGTGTGAGTGAGAGAGAGTATGTGCGTGGGTGTGAGTGAGAGGGTGTGAGTGAGAGAGAGTATGTGTGTGGGTGTGAGTGAGAGAGTGTGAGTGAGAGAGTGTGAGTGAGAAAGTGTGAGTGAGAGAGAGTATGTGTGTGGGTGTGAGTGAGAGAGTGTGAGTGAGAGAGTGTGAGTGAGAGAGTGTGAGTGAGAGAGAGTATGTGTGTGGGTTTGAGTGAGAGAGTGTGAGTGAGAGAGAGTATGTGTGTGGGTGTGAGTGAGAGAGTGTGAGTGAAAGAGAGTATGTGTGTGGGTGTGAGTGAGAGAGTGTGAGTGAGAGAGAGTGAGTGAGAGAGTGTGAGTGAGAGAGAGTATGTGTGTGGGTGTGAGTGAGAGAGTGTGAGTGAGAGAGAGTGTGTGTGTGGGTGTGAGTGAGAGAGTGTGAGTGAGAGAGAGTATGTGTGTGGGTGTGAGTGAGAGAGTGTGAGTGAGAGAGTGTGAGTGAGAGAGAGTGAGTGAGAGAGTGTAAGTGAGAGAGAGTATGTGTGTGGGTGTGAGTGAGAGAGAGTGTGTGTGTGGGTGTGAGTGAGAGAGTGTGAGTGAGAGAGTGTGAGTGAGAGAGAGTATGTGTGTGGGTGTGAGTGAGAGAGTATGAGTGAGAGGGTGTGAGTGAGAGAGTGTGAGTGAGAGAGAGTATGTGTGTGGGTGTGAGTGAGAGAGTGTGAGTGAGAGAGTGTGAGTGAGAGAGTGTGAGTGAGAGAGAGTATGTGTGTGGGTGTGAGTGAGAGAGTGAGTGAGAGAGAGTGAGTGAGCGAGTGTGAGTGAGAGAGAGTATGTGTGTGGGTGTGAGTGAGAGAGTGTGAGTGAGAGAGTATGAGTGAGAGAGAGTATGTGTGTGGGTGTGAGTGAGAGAGTGTGAGTGAGAGAGAGAGTGTGAGTGAGAGAGTGTGAGTGAGAGAGAGTGTGTGTGGGTGTGAGTGAGAGAGTGTGAGTGAGAGTGTGTGAGTGAGAGAGAGTATGTGTGTGAATGAGAGAGTGTGAGTGAGAGAGTGTGAGTGAGAGAGTGTGTGTGTGTGGGTGTGAGTGAGAGAGTGTGAGTGAGGGAGAGTGTGTGTGTGGGTGTGAGTGAGAGAGTGTGAGTGAGAGAGAGTGTGTGTGTGGGTGTGAGTGAGAGTGTGAGTGAGAGAGTGTGAGTGAGAGAGTGTGAGTGAGAGAGAGTGTGTGTGTGGGTGTGAGTGAGAGAGTGTGAGTGAGAGAGAGTGTGTGTGTGGGTGTGAGTGAGAGAGGGTGAGTGAGAGAGAGTATGTGTGTGGGTGTGAGTGAGAGAGTGTGAGTGAGAGAGTGTGTGTGAGAGCGTGTGAGTGAGAGAGAGTATGTGTGTGGGTGTGAGTGAGAGAGTGTGAGTGAGAGAGTGTGAGTGAGAGAGTGTGTGTGAGAGTGTGTGTGAGAGAGTGTGAGTGAGAGAGTGTGTGTGTGGGTGTGAGTGAGAGAGTGTGAGTGAGAGAGAGTATGTGTGTGGGTGTGAGTGAGAGAGTGTGAGTGAGAGAGAGTGTGTGTGTGGGTGTGAGTGAGAGAGTGTGAGTGAGAGAGTGTGTGTGAGTGAGATATGTGTGTGGGTGTGAGTGAGTGAGGGTTTGTGTGAGTGAGAGAGTGTGAGTGAGAGAGTGTGTGTGAGAGAGAGTATGTGTGTGAGTGAGAGAGTGTGTGTGAGTGAGAGAGTGTGTGTGAGAGTATGTGTGTGGGTGTGAGTGAGAGAGTGTGAGTGAGAGAGTGTGAGTGAGAGTGAGTGAGAGTGTGAGTGAGAGAGAGTATGTGTGTGGGTGTGAGTGAGAGAGAGTGTGTGTGGGTGTGAGTGAGAGAGTGTGAGTGAGAGAGAGTATGTGTGTGGGTGTGAGTGAGAGAGTGTGAGTGAGAGAGTGTGAGTGAGAGAGAGTATGTGTGTGGGTGTGAGTGAGAGAGTGTGAGTGAGAGAGTGTGAGTGAGAGAGTGTGAGTGAGAGAGAGTATGTGTGTGGGTGTGAGTGAGAGAGTGTGAGTGAGAGAGAGTGTGTGTGTGGGTGTGAGTGAGAGAGTGTGAGTGAGAGAGTGTGAGTGAGAGAGTGTGAGTGAGAGAGTGTGAGTGAGAGAGAGTGTGTGTGTGGGTGTGAGTGAGAGAGTGTGAGTGAGAGAGTGTGAGTGAGAGAGAGTGAGTGAGAGAGAGTATGTGTGTGGGTGTGAGTGAGAGAGTGTGAGTGAGAGAGAGTATGTGTGTGGGTGTGAGTGAGAGAGTGTGAGTGAGAGAGAGAATGTGTGTGGGTGTGAGTGAGAGAGTGTGAGTGAGAGAGAGTATGTGTGTGAGTGAGAGAGTGTGAGTGAGAGAGTGTGAGTGAGAGAGAGTGAGTGAGAGAGAGTATGTATGTGGGTGTGAGTGAGAGAGTGTGAGTGAGAGAGAGTATGTGTGTGGGTGTGAGTGAGAGAGTGTGAGTGAGAGAGAGAATGTGTGTGGGTGTGAGTGAGAGAGTGTGAGTGAGAGAGAGAATGTGTGTGGGTGTGAGTGAGAGAGTGTGAGTGAGAGAGAGTATGTGTGTGGGTGTGACTGAGAGAGTGTGAGTGAGAGAGAGTATGTGTGTGGGTGTGAGTGAGAGAGAGTATGTGTGTGGGTGTGAGTGAGAGAGTGTGAGTGAGAGAGAGTATGTGCGTGGGTGTGAGTGAGAGGGTGTGAGTGAGAGAGAGTATGTGTGTGGGTGTGAGTGAGAGAGTGTGAGTGAGAGAGTGTGAGTGAGAGAGTGTGAGTGAGAGAGAGTATGTGTGTGGGTGTGAGTGAGAGAGTGTGAGTGAGAGAGTGTGAGTGAGAGAGAGTATGTGTGTGGGTGTGAGTGAGAGAGTGTGAGTGAGAGAGAGTATGTGTGTGGGTGTGAGTGAGAGAGTGTGAGTGAGAGAGAGTATGTGTGTGGGTGTGAGTGAGAGAGTGTGAGTGAGAGAGAGTGAGTGAGGGAGTGTGAGTGAGAGAGAGTATGTGTGTGGGTGTGAGTGAGAGAGTGTGAGTGAGATAGAGTGTGTGTGTGGGTGTGAGTGAGAGAGTGTGAGTGAGAGAGAGTATGTGTGTGGGTGTGAGTGAGAGAGTGTGAGTTTGAGAGTGTGAGTGAGAGAGAGTGAGTGAGAGAGTGTAAGTGAGAGAGAGTATGTGTGTGGGTGTGAGTGAGAGAGAGTGTGTGTGTGGGTGTGAGTGAGAGAGTGTGAGTGAGAGAGAGTATGTGTGTGGGTGTGAGTGAGAGAGTATGAGTGAGAGAGTGTGAGTGAGAGAGAGTATGTATGTGGGTGTGAGTGAGAGAGTGTGAGTGAGAGAGTGTGAGTGAGAGAGTGTGAGTGAGAGAGAGTATGTGTGTGGGTGTGAGTGAGAGAGTGAGTGAGAGAGAGTGAGTGAGAGAGTGTGAGTGAGAGAGTGTGAGTGAGAGAGTGTGAGTGAGAGAGAGTATGTGTGTGGGTGTGAGTGAGAGAGTGTGAGTGAGAGAGTGTGAGTGAGAGAGAGTATGTGTGTGGGTGTGAGTGAGAGAGTGTGAGTGAGAGAGAGAGTGTGAGTGAGAGAGTGTGAGTGAGAGAGAGTGTGTGTGGGTGTGAGTGAGAGAGTGTGAGTGAGAGTGTGTGAGTGAGAGAGAGTATGTGTGTGAGTGAGAGAGTGTGAGTGAGAGAGTGTGAGTGAGAGAGTGTGTGTGTGTGGGTGTGAGTGAGAGAGTGTGAGTGAGAGAGAGTGTGTGTGTGGGTGTGAGAGAGAGAGTGTGAGTGAGAGAGAGTGTGTGTGTGGGTGTGAGTGAGAGAGTGTGAGTGAGAGAGTGTGAGTGAGAGAGTGTGAGTGAGAGAGAGTGTGTGTGTGGGTGTGAGTGAGAGAGTGTGAGTGAGAGAGAGTGTGTGTGTGGGTGTGAGTGAGAGAGTGTGAGTGAGAGAGAGTATGTGTGTGGGTGTGAGTGAGAGAGTGTGAGTGAGAGATTGTGTGTGAGAGCGTGTGAGTGAGAGAGAGTATGTGTGTGGGTGTGAGTGAGAGAGTGTGAGTGAGAGAGTGTGAGTGAGAGAGTGTGTGTGTGGGTGTGAGTGAGAGAGTGTGAGTGAGAGAGAGTATGTGTGTGGGTGTGAGTGAGAGAGTGTGAGTGAGAGAGAGTGTGTGTGTGGGTGTGAGTGAGAGAGTGTGAGTGAGAGAGTGTGTGTGAGTGAGATATGTGTGTGGGTGTGAGTGAGTGAGGGTTTGTGTGAGTGAGAGAGTGTGAGTGAGAGAGTGTGTGTGAGAGAGAGTATGTGTGTGAGTGAGAGAGTGTGTGTGAGTGAGAGAGTGTGTGTGAGAGTATGTGTGTGGGTGTGAGTGAGAGAGTGTGAGTGAGAGAGTGTGAGTGAGAGAGAGTGAGTGAGAGTGTGAGTGAGAGAGAGTATGTGTGTGGGTGTGAGTGAGAGAGAGTGTGTGTGGGTGTGAGTGAGAGAGTGTGAGTGAGAGAGAGTATGTGTGTGGGTGTGAGTGAGAGAGTGTGAGTGAGAGAGTGTGAGTGAGAGACTGTGAGTGAGAGAGAGTATGTGTGTGGGTGTGAGTGAGAGAGTGTGAGTGAGAGAGTGTGAGTGAGATAGTGTGAGTGAGAGAGAGTATGTGTGTGGGTGTGAGTGAGAGCGTGTGAGTGAGAGAGAGTGTGTGTGTGGGTGTGAGTGAGAGAGTGTGAGTGAGAGAGTGTGAGTGAGAGAGAGTATGTGTGTGGGTGTGAGTGAGAGAGTGTGAGTGAGAGAGTGTGAGTGAGAGAGAGTATGTGGGTGCGTGTGAGTGAGAGAGTGTGACTGAGAGAGAGTGTGTGTGTGGGTGTGAGTGAGAGAGTGTGAGTGAGAGAGTGTGAGTGAGAGAGAGTATGTGTGTGGGTGTGAGTGAGAGAGTGTGAGTGAGAGAGTGTGAGTGAGAGACTGTGAGTGAGAGAGAGTATGTGTGTGGGTGTGAGTGAGAGAGTGTGAGTGAGAGAGTGTGAGTGAGATAGTGTGAGTGAGAGAGAGTGTGTGTGGGTGTGAGTGAGAGAGTGTGAGTGAGAGAGAGTATGTGTGTGGGTGTGAGTGAGAGAGTGTGAGTGAGAGAGTGTGAGTGAGAGAGAGTATGTGTGTGGGTGTGAGTGAGAGAGTGTGAGTGAGAGAGTGTGAGTGAGAGAGAGTATGTGTGTGGGTGTGAGTGAGAGAGTGTGAGTGAGAGAGAGTGTGTGTGTGGGTGTGAGTGAGAGAGTGTGAGTGAGAGAGTGTGAGTGAGAGAGTGTGAGTGAGAGAGTGTGAGTGAGAGAGAGTGTGTGTGTGGGTGTGAGTGAGAGAGTGTGAGTGAGAGAGTGTGAGTGAGAGAGAGTGAGTGAGAGAGAGTATGTGTGTGGGTGTGAGTGAGAGAGTGTGAGTGAGAGAGAGTATGTGTGTGGGTGTGAGTGAGAGAGTGTGAGTGAGAGAGAGAATGTGTGTGGGTGTGAGTGAGAGAGTGTGAGTGAGAGAGAGTATGTGTGTGGGTGTGAGTGAGAGAGTGTGAGTGAGAGAGTGTGAGTGAGAGAGAGTGAGTGAGAGAGAGTATGTATGTGGGTGTGAGTGAGAGAGTGTGAGTGAGAGAGAGTATGTGTGTGGGTGTGAGTGAGAGAGTGTGAGTGAGAGAGAGAATGTGTGTGGGTGTGAGTGAGAGAGTGTGAGTGAGAGAGAGAATGTGTGTGGGTGTGAGTGAGAGAGTGTGAGTGAGAGAGAGTATGTGTGTGGGTGTGACTGAGAGAGTGTGAGTGAGAGAGAGTATGTGTGTGGGTGTGAGTGAGAGAGAGTATGTGTGTGGGTGTGAGTGAGAGAGTGTGAGTGAGAGTGAGTATGTGCGTGGGTGTGAGTGAGAGGGTGTGAGTGAGAGAGAGTATGTGTGTGGGTGTGAGTGAGAGAGTGTGAGTGAGAGAGTGTGAGTGAGAGAGTGTGAGTGAGAGAGAGTATGTGTGTGGGTGTGAGTGAGAGAGTGTGAGTGAGAGAGTGTGAGTGAGAGAGAGTATGTGTGTGGGTGTGAGTGAGAGAGTGTGAGTGAGAGAGAGTATGTGTGTGGGTGTGAGTGAGAGAGTGTGAGTGAGAGAGAGTATGTGTGTGGGTGTGAGTGAGAGAGTGTGAGTGAGAGAGAGTGAGTGAGGGAGTGTGAGTGAGAGAGAATATGTGTGTGGGTGTGAGTGAGAGAGTGTGAGTGAGATAGAGTGTGTGTGTGGGTGTGAGTGAGAGAGTGTGAGTGAGAGAGAGTATGTGTGTGGGTGTGAGTGAGAGAGTGTGAGTTTGAGAGTGTGAGTGAGAGAGAGTGAGTGAGAGAGTGTAAGTGAGAGAGAGTATGTGTGTGGGTGTGAGTGAGAGAGAGTGTGTGTGTGGGTGTGAGTGAGAGAGTGTGAGTGAGAGAGAGTATGTGTGTGGGTGTGAGTGAGAGAGTATGAGTGAGAAAGTGTGAGTGAGAGAGAGTATGTATGTGGGTGTGAGTGAGAGAGTGTGAGTGAGAGAGTGTGAGTGAGAGAGTGTGAGTGAGAGAGAGTATGTGTGTGGGTGTGAGTGAGAGAGTGAGTGAGAGAGAGTGAGTGAGAGAGTGTGAGTGAGAGAGTGTGAGTGAGAGAGTGTGAGTGAGAGAGAGTATGTGTGTGGGTGTGAGAGAGAGAGTGTGAGTGAGAGAGTGTGAGTGAGAGAGAGTGTGTGTGGGTGTGAGTGAGAGAGTGTGAGTGAGAGTGTGTGAGTGAGAGAGAGTATGTGTGTGAGTGAGAGAGTGTGAGTGAGAGAGTGTGAGTGAGAGAGTGTGTGTGTGTGGGTGTGAGTGAGAGAGTGTGAGTGAGAGAGAGTGTGTGTGTGGGTGTGAGAGAGAGAGTGTGAGTGAGAGAGAGTGTGTGTGTGGGTGTGAGTGAGAGAGTGTGAGTGAGAGAGTGTGAGTGAGAGAGTGTGAGTGAGAGAGAGTGTGTGTGTGGGTGTGAGTGAGAGAGTGTGAGTGAGAGAGAGTGTGTGTGTGGGTGTGAGTGAGAGAGTGTGAGTGAGAGAGAGTATGTGTGTGGGTGTGAGTGAGAGAGTGTGAGTGAGAGATTGTGTGTGAGAGCGTGTGAGTGAGAGAGAGTATGTGTGTGGGTGTGAGTGAGAGAGTGTGAGTGAGAGAGTGTGAGTGAGAGAGTGTGGGTGTGAGTGAGAGAGTGTGAGTGAGAGAGAGTATGTGTGTGGGTGTGAGTGAGAGAGTGTGAGTGAGAGAGAGTGTGTGTGTGGGTGTGAGTGAGAGAGTGTGAGTGAGAGAGTGTGTGTGAGTGAGATATGTGTGTGGGTGTGAGTGAGTGAGGGTTTGTGTGAGTGAGAGAGTGTGAGTGAGAGAGTGTGTGTGAGAGAGAGTATGTGTGTGAGTGAGAGAGTGTGTGTGAGTGAGAGAGTGTGTGTGAGAGTATGTGTGTGGGTGTGAGTGAGAGAGTGTGAGTGAGAGAGTGTGAGTGAGAGAGAGTGAGTGAGAGTGTGAGTGAGAGAGAGTATGTGTGTGGGTGTGAGTGAGAGAGAGTGTGTGTGGGTGTGAGTGAGAGAGTGTGAGTGAGAGAGAGTATGTGTGTGGGTGTGAGTGAGAGAGTGTGAGTGAGAGACTGTGAGTGAGAGAGAGTATGTGTGTGGGTGTGAGTGAGAGAGTGTGAGTGAGAGAGTGTGAGTGAGATAGTGTGAGTGAGAGAGAGTATGTGTGTGGGTGTGAGTGAGAGAGTGTGAGTGAGAGAGAGTGTGTGTGTGGGTGTGAGTGAGAGAGTGTGAGTGAGAGAGTGTGAGTGAGAGAGAGTATGTGTGTGGGTGTGAGTGAGAGAGTGTGAGTGAGAGAGTGTGAGTGAGAGAGAGTATGTGGGTGCGTGTGAGTGAGAGAGTGTGAGTGAGAGAGAGTGTGTGTGTGGGTGTGAGTGAGAGAGTGTGAGTGAGAGAGTGTGAGTGAGAGAGAGTATGTGTGTGGGTGTGAGTGAGAGAGTGTGAGTGAGAGTGTGAGTGAGAGAGTGTGAGTGAGAGAGACTGAGTGAGAGAGTGTGAGTGAGAGAGAGTATGTGTGTGGGTGTGAGTGAGAGAGTGTGAGTGAGAGAGTGTGAGTGAGAGAGTGTGAGTGAGAGAGAGTGTGTGAGAGAGAGTGTGTGTGAGAGAGTGTGAGTGAGAGAGTGTGTGTGAGAGAGAGTGTGTGTGAGTGTGTGTGAGTGAGAGAGTGTGAGTGAGAGAGAGTATGTGTGTGGGTGTGAGTGAGAGAGAGTGTGTGTGAGAGAGTGTGAGTGAGAGAGTGTGAGTGAGAGAGTGTGAGTGAGAGAGAGTGTGAGTGAGAGAGTGTGAGTGAGAGAGAGTATGTGTGTGGGTGTGAGTGAGAGAGAGTGTGTGTGAGAGAGTGTGAGTGAGAGATTGTGAGTGAGAGAGTGTGAGTGAGAGAGTGTGTGTGAGAGAGTGTGTGTGAGTGAGAGAGTGTGAGTGAGAGAGTGTGAGTGAGAGAGAGTATGTGTGTGGGTGTGAGTGAGAGAGAGTGAGTGAGAGAGTGTGAGTGAGAGAGTCTGTGTGAGAGAGTGTGTGTGAGAGAGAGTATGTGTGAGAGAGTGTGAGTGAGAGAGTGTGAGTGAGAGAGTGTGAGTGAGAGAGAGTATGTGTGTGGGTGTGAGTGAGAGAGTGTGAGTGAGAGAGAGTATGTGTGTGGGTGTGAGTGAGAGAGAGTGTGTGTGAGAGAGTGTGAGTGAGAGAGTGTGAATGAGAGAGTGTGTGTGAGTGAGAGAGTGTGAGTGAGAGAGTGTGAGTGAGAGTGTGTGTGGGTGTGAGTGAGAGAGAGTGTGTGTGAGAGAGTGTGAGTGAGAGAGTGTGAGTGAGAGAGTGTGAGTGAGTGAGAGAGTGTGAGTGAGAGAGTGTGAGTGAGAGTGTGTGTGGGTGTGAGTGAGAGAGAGTGTGTGTGAGAGAGTGTGAGTGAGAGAGTGTGAGTGAGAGAGTGTGTGTGAGTGAGAGAGTGTAAGTGAGAGAGTGTGAGTGAGAGTGTGTGTGGGTGTGAGTGAGAGAGAGTGTGTGTGAGAGAGTGTGAGTGAGAGAGTGTGAGTGAGAGAGTGTGGGTGTGAGTGAGTGAGAGAGTGTGTGTGGGTGTGAGTGAGAGAGTGTGTGTGTTGCTGTGAGTGAGAGAGTGTGTGTGGGTGTGAGTGAGAGAGTGTGTGTGGGTGTGAGTGAGAGAGTGTGTGTGGGTGTGAGTGAGAGAGTGTGTGTGGGTGTGAGTGAGTCAGTGAACTCCATAAGACATAGCATCAGAAGTAAGGGGCGGGATTCTCCGCTCCCGGGACTAAGTTCCCGCGCCGACGCGAACGCCTTCGCGTTTCACGAGGGCGCAAACAGGGCCTGGGCACGACCGATTCCGGCCCCCACAGGACACCAGCACGGCGCTGGAGTGGTTCACGCCGCCCCAGCCCCCTTACGTGGCGCCAAATGGGCATCGTGCCAACCCGCGCCAGCGCAGTTGGGCCGCACCATCCTGCGCATGCGCGGGGAACTTCTTCAGCGCGCCGCCCCCTCACCAACATGGCGCTGGGGTTCTGGGGCAGCCGCGGAAGGAACTAGGCCCGGGGGGGGGGGGGGGGGGGAGTGGCCGGCCCGACGATCGGCGGGCCCCAATTGCGGGCCAGACCCCATCGGAGGCCCCTCCCCAGTGAAGGAACCCCCCCCCCCTCCTCCCCCCACAGCGTTCCCGCACAGTTCCAGCCGGCAGCGACCAGGTGTGGGCGGCGCCGGCGGGACTCTCAGTTTTTTCGCCGGCCGCTCGGCCCATCCGGGCAGGAGAATCGCCGCAAACGGCGAGCGCCGATTCTCCGAGCGGCCCGGTACGATTCTTGTGGTGCTGGTTTCGGGGTGGGGGTGGGAGAATCGCGTGCGGGTGTCGGGGCGGTGTGGCGCGACTCGGCGGCGCCCCGCGATTCTCCCAGCCGGCGTGGTTTGGGGGGAGAATACTGCCCAAAATGTTTGGCTCATCGTGTCTGCTCCGCCATCAATGACATCATGATTGAGTGAGAGAGTCTGTGAGATTGAGCATGTATATGAGAGACTGATTGTGAGTGAGTGTTTGTATGTGCGCATCTGTGTGTGTTTGTGAATATAATAATAATAATCTTTATTGTCACAAGTCGGCTTACATTGACACTGTAATGAGTTACTGTGAAAAGCCCCTAGTCGCCACGTTCCGGCACCTGTTTGGGTACATTGAGGGAGAATTCAGAATGTCGAATCCACCTAACAGCACATCTTTCGGGACTTGTGGGAGGAAACCGGAGCACCTGGAGGAAACCCACGCAGACACAGGGAGAACGTGCAGATTCCACACAGACAGTGACCCAAGCCGGGAATCAAACCTGGGACTCTGGCGCTGTGAAGCCACAGTGCTAACCGCTGTGCTACCACGCTGTTCTAGCATGTGTGTATGTGACCGCATGTGTGTGTGTGTGGATCTGTGTGTGTGCGTGTGAGCGAGCATGTGTGTGAGAGAATGTGTGTGAGCGTGTGTGTGGGAGAGTGTGTGTGCATGTGAGTGTGTGTGAGAGCATGTGTGTGTGAGATAATGTGTGTGAGTGTGTGTGTGGGAGAGTGTGTGTGCACGTGAGTGTGTGTTAGATTATGGGCGTCATTCTCCGACCCCCCCGCCGGGTCGGAGAATCGCCGGGGGCTGCCGTGAATCCTGCCCCCGCCGGTTGCCGAACTCTCCGGTACCGGATATTCGGCGGGGGCGGGAATCGGGCCGTGCCGGTTGGCGGGCCCCCCCCGCTCGATTCTCCGGCCCGGATGGGCCGAAGTCCCGCCGATAAATTGCCTGTCCCGCCGGCGTAAATTAAAGTACCTATTTACCGGCGGGACAAAGCGGCGTGGGCAGGCTCCGGGGTCCTGGGGGGGGCGCGGGGCGATCTGACCCCGGGGGGTGCCCCCACGGTGGCCTGGCCCGCGATCGGGGCCCACCGATCCGCGGGCGGGCCTGTGCCGTGGGGGCACTCTTTCCCTTCCGCCTCCGCCACGGTCTCCACCATGGCGGAGGCGGAAGAGACTCTCCCCACTGCGCATGCGCGGGAAACTGACAGCGGCCGCTGACGCTCCCGCGCATGCGCCGCCCCGACATGTCATTTCCGCACCAGCTGGCGGGGCAACAAAGGCCGTTTCCACCAGCTGGCGGGGCGGAAATTCCTCCGGCGTCGGCCTAGCCTCTCAATGTTGGGACTCGGCCCCCAAAGATGCGGAGCATTCCGCACCTTTGGGGCGGCGCGATGCCCGTCTGATTGGTGCCGTTTTGGGCACCAGTCGGCGGACATCGCGCCGTTTCGGGAGAATTTCGCCCCATGTGTGTGAGTCTGCGTGAGAGCGTGTGTGTAAAGTCTGGTTTGTGTGAGAGAGTGTGTGTGAGGGCATTGTGTGGGGAGAATGTGTGCGTGTGAGAGAGAGAGTGTGTGTGTTTGTGTGTGCATTTTTGTATGTCCTTTATATCTCAAGGATTGGAATATAAAGACCTTCCAGACACTGGCCAAGTTGTCAGGATTTTAAAAGTTCATTTACGGGATGTGGGTGTCGCTGGTTAGGCCAGCATTTATTGCCCATCCCTAGTTGCCCTTCAGAAGGTGGGGGTGAGGTGCCTTCTTGAACCGCTGCAGTCCTTGAAGTGTAGGTGCACCCACTGTGCTGATAGGGAGGGAGTTCCAGGATGTTGCCCCAGCGACAGTGAAGGAACGGCGATATATTTCCAAGTCAGGGTGGTGAGTGACTTGGAGGGGAACCTCCAGGTGGTGGGGTTCCCAGGTATCTGCTGCTCTTGTCCTTCTAGATGGTAGTGGTCATGGGTTTGGAAGGTGCTGCCTAAGGAACCTTGGTGAGTTACTGCAGTGAATCTTGTAGATGGTACACACGGCAAACACTGTTCGTTGGTGGTGGAGGGTTTGTGTGTTTGTGGAAGGAGGAGCAATCAAGCGGGCTACTTTGTCCTAGATTCGAGCTTCTTGAGTGTTGTTGGAGCCGCACTCATCCAGGCGAGTGGAGAGTATTCCATTACATAGAATCATAGAATTTAGGGTTCCAAAGGAGGCCATTCAGCCCATCGAGTCAGCACCGGCCCTTGGAAAGAGCACCTTACCAAAGCCACACCTCCACCCTATTCCCGGAACCCAGTAACCCCGCCCAACCTTTTTGGACACTAAGGGCAATTTAGCATGGCCAATCCACCTAGCCTGCACATCTTTGGACTGTGGGAGGAAACCGGAGCATCCGGAGGAAACCCACGCAGACGCAGGGACAACGTGCAGACTCTGCACAGACAGTGACCCAAGCCGGGAATCGAACCTGGGACCCGTGAAACAACTGTGCTAGCCACTGTGGTACCGAGACATCCTCCACTGTGCTACCGTGCTGCCCTGAATTGTGCCTTGCAGATGGTGGCGAGGCTTTGGGGGGTCAGGAGGCGAGTTACTCGCCGTAGGATTCCTAGCCTTTGACCTGCCCTGGCAGCCGCAGTATTCATGTGGCTAGTCCAGTTCAGTTTCTGATCAATGGTAACCCCCAGGATGCTAATTGTGGGGTATTTAACGATGGTAATGCCATTGAAAGACAACGGCAGATGGTTAGATCCTCTCTTGTACGAGATGGGCATTGCCTGGCACTTGAATGGCATAAATGTAACTTGCCACTTGTCAGCCCAAGCCTGGATATTGTCCAGGTCTCGCTGCATTTGGACACGGACTGCTTCATTATCTCAGGAGTCGCGAATGGTGCAGAGCATTGTGCAGTCATCCACAAACATCCCCACTTCTAACCTTAGGATGGAAGGCAGGTCATTAATGAAGCAGCTGAAGTGGTCGGGCTGAGGACACTACCCTCAGGAACTCCTGCAGTGATGTCCTGGAGCTGAGATGATTGATCTCCAACCAATACAAACATATTCCTTTGTGCCAGATATGACTTAAACCAGCGGAAAGTTTTCTCCCTGATTCCCATTGACTCCAGTTTAGCTAGGGCTCCTTGGTGCCACACTCGGGCAAATGCTGCCTTGATGCCAAGGGCAGTCACTCTCACCTCCCCGCTGGCATTCAGCTCTTTTGTCCATGTTTGAACAATGGCTGTAATGAGGTCAGGAGCTGAGTGACCCTGGTGGAACCCAAACTGAGCGTCTGTGAGCAGGTTATTGCTGAGTAAGTGCCACTTAATAGAACTGTTGATGACGCCTTCCATAACTTTGCTGATGTTGGAGAATAGACTGATATGGCAGTAATTGGCTGGGTTCGATTTGTCCTGTTCCTTGTGTACAGGACACACCTGGGCAATTTTCCACATTGCCAGGGAGATGCCAGTGTTGTAGATGTACTGGAACAGCTTGGCTAGGGATGCAGCAAGTTCTGGAGCACAAGCCTTCAGTACTATTGCCGGAATATTATCCAGACCCACAGCCTTTGCGGCATCCAGTGCCTTCCGCTGTTCCTTGATATCATGTGGAGTTAATCGTTGTGGCTGAAGACTGACAAATGTGATGCTTGTGGACCTCTGGAGGAGACCGAGATGGATCATCCACTTGGCACTTCTGGCTGAAGATTGTTGCAAATGCTTCAGCCTTGTCTTTTGCACTGATGTGCTGGGCTTCTCCATCATTGAGGTGACCTGTGTGGTTGAGAGTGTGCGTGTGTGAGTGTGTGTAAGTAAGTGTGAGCTTGTGTGTGTTGGAGCTAATGCATAAGAGTGTGTATGTGAGCATGTGTGTGTGACAGTGTGCATGTGAGAGCGTGTGTATGTGGGAGTGTGTATGAGAGTACGTGTGAGTTTGTGTGTGTTTGAGCATGTGCATGAGAAGCTGTGCATGAGAGTGTATGTATGTGTGAATGAGAGCATGTATGTGTGAGTGCATGTGTGTGTGAGAGGGTGTGCATGAGAAGGTGTGCATGAGAGTGTGTGTGTGTGTCCATGTATGAGAGAGTATGCATGAGAAGGTGTACATGAGAGAATGTGCGTAAGAGTGTGTGTGAGACAATGTGTGTGAGCGTGTTTGCAAGAGAGGGTGTGCATGAGAGTGTATGTGTGTGTGAGTGAGAGCATGTGTGTGTGAGCGCGTTTGCGTGTGTGAGAGGGTGTGCATGAGAAGGTGTGCATGAAAGTGTATGTACGTGTGTGTGAGCCTGTGTGTGTGAGCGTGCATGTGTGAGAATGTGCATTAGAGTGTGTGTGTGACTGTGTGTGAGAGAGCGATGCATGAGAAGGTGTGTATGAGCAAATGTGTGTGAGAGCATGTGCATGAGAGTGTGCATGAGAGCATGTACATGAGAGTATGTGTGTGAGCATGAGAGGGTGGCATTCGAGTGTATGTGTGTGTGAGAGCATGTATGTACGAGTGCATGTGTGTGTGAGAGCGTGTTTGAGCATGTGTGAGAGGGTGTGCCAGAGAGGGTGTGCATGAGAAGGTATGCATGAGAGTATGTGTGCGCGCGTGTGTGTGTGAGCCTGTGTGTGAGCAAGAGTGTGCATGAGAGAAAGCGCATAAGAGTATGTGTGTGACTGTGTATTAGAGAGCGATGCATGAGAGGGTGTGCATGAGCATCTGTGTGTGAGCATGTACATGAGAGAGTGTGCATGAGAGCATGTACATGAGAGTGTGTGTGTGAGCACCTGTGCCTGAGAGCATCTGCATGAGAGTGTGTGTGAGCATGTGTGCGTGAGTGCTTGTGTGTGAGCTTGTGTGCATTTTTGCATGTGTTAGTATGTGTCAGTGCATTAGTGTGTGTTAGAACATAGAACATAGAACAATACAGCACAGTACAGGCCCTTCGGCCCACGATGTTGGGCCGACCATTTATCCTAATCTAAGATCAACCTAACCTACACCCCTTCAATTTACTGCTGTCCATGTGCCTGTCTAAGAGTCGCTTAAATATCCCAACTGACTCTGACTCCACCACCTCTGCTGGCAGTGCATTCCACACACCCACCACTCTCTGTGTAAAGAACCCACCTCGGACATCTCCCCTATACCTTCCTCCAATCACCTTAAAATGATGTCCCCTCGTGACAGCCATTTCCACCCTGGGGAAAAGTCTCTGGCTATCCACTCTATCCATGCCTCTCGTCACCTTGTACATCTCTATCAAGTCACCTCTCTGCCTTCTTCGCTCCAGTGAGAAAAGCCCTAGCTCCCTCAACCTTTCTTCATAAGACATGCCCTCCAGTCCAGGCAGCATCCTGGTAAATCTCCTCTGTACCCTCTCCAAAGCATCCACATCCTTCCTATAAAGAGGCAACCAGAACTGGACACAATATTCCAAGTGTGGTCTAACTAGAGTTTTATAAAGCTGCAGCAAAACCTCACGGCTCTTAAACTCAATCCCCCTGTTAATGAAAGCCAACACATCGTACGCCTTCTTAACAACCCTATCAACCTGGGTGGCAACTTTGAGGGCTCTATGTACGTGGACCCCAAGATCCCTTTGTTCCTCCACACTTCCAAGAATCCTGCCTTTAACCCTATATTCAGCATTCAAATTCGACCTTTCAAAATTAATCACTTCACATTTCTTTAGGTTCAATTCCATCTGCCATTTCTCAGCCCAGGTCTGCATCCTGTCAATGTCCTGCTGTAACCTGCAACAAACCTCAACACTATCTACAACTCCCCCAACCTTGGTGTCATTGGCAAACTTACTAACACACCCTTCCACTTCCTCATCCAAGTCATTTATAAAAACCACAAAGAGCAGAGGTCCCAGAACAGATCCTTGCGGGACACCACTGGTCACCCACCTCCAGGCAGAATACTTTCCATCCACTACCACTCACTGTCTTCTTTCGGCCAGCCAATTCTGTATCCAGACAGCCAAATTTCCCTGTATGCCATGCTCCCTAACTTTCTGAATGAGCCTACCATGGGGAACCTTATCAAATGCCTTACTGAAATCCATATACACCACATCACTGCCCGATCTTCATCAATGTGTCTCGTCACATTCTCAAAGAATTCATTGAGGCTTGTGAGGCATGACCTGCCCCTCACAAAGCCATGCTGACTATCTTTAATCAATCTATGTTTTCCGAAATAATCATAAATGCTATCTCTCAGAATCCTTTCCAATATTTTGCTCACCACAGACGTAAGACTGATGGGTCTGTAATTCCCAGGGATTTCCCTATTCCCTTTCTTGAACAGCGGAACAACATTCGCCTCCCTCCAATCATCCATTACTACCCCAGTGGAGAGTGAGGACGCGAAGATCATCGCCAACTGCGCAGCAATCTCCTCCCTCACTTCCCGTAATCTTGGGTATATCCCGTCAGGCCCAGGGGACTTATCTATCCTGATGCTTTTCAAAATTTCCAGCACATCCTCTTTCTTAATATCAACCTGTTCGAGTCTATTAACTTGGTTCACACTGTTCTCATGAGCAACAAGGTCCCTCTCTCTCGTAAATACTGAAGCAAAATATTCATTTAGGGTATCCCCCATCTCCTCAGACTCTGGGCACAAGTTCCCTCCACTATCCCTGATCGGCCCTACTCTCACTCTGATCATCCTCTTATTTCTCACGTAAGTGTAGAATGATTTGGGGTTTTCCCTAATCCTTCCCGCCAGGGCTTTTTCATGTCCCCTTCTAGCTCTCCTCAGTCCATTTTTGAGTTCCTTCCTGGCTACCTTGTAACCCTCTAGAGCCGTGCCGGATCCTTGCTTCCTCAACCTTACGTAAGCTTCCTTCTTCCTCTTGACTAGAAGCTCCACTTGTCATCCAAGGCTCCTTCACTTTACCATTCCTTCCTCGTCTCAGTGGGACAAAACTATTCAGCACACGCAGCAAGTGCTCCTTAAACAATCCCCACATTACTGTTGTGCATTTCCCCAAGAACAATTGTTCCCACTTTATGCTCCTCAGCTCCTGTCTAATAGCAGTATAATTTCCCCTGCCCCAGTTAAATAGCTCCCCATACTGCCTGTTCCTATCCCTCTCCATGACTATGGTAAAGGTCAAGGAGTTGTGGTCACTGTCACCAAAATGCTCTCCCACCGAGACATCTGACACCTGGTCTGGTTCGTTGCCGAGCACCAAGTCCAATATGGCCTCCCTCCTAGTCGGCCTAACTACATATTGAGTCAGGAATCTTTCCTGTACACACCTGACAAAATCTGCTCCATCCAAACCATTTGCACTAAGGAGGTTCCAGTCAATATTAGGAAAGTTCAAATCACCCATGACAACAACTCTGTTACTTCTGCACCTTTCCAAGATCTGCCGCCCAATCTGTTCCTCTATCTCTCTGCTGTTATTGGGGGGTTTATAGAAAACTCCCAATAAAGTGATTGCTCCTTTAATGTTTCTGACTCCCACCCATACTGACTCAGGAGACAAACCCTCCTCAACTACCTCCTTTTCTGCAGCTGTGATGCACTCCCTAATTAGCAGTGCTACGCCCCTCCTCTTTTACCTCCCTCCCTATTCTTCTGAAAACATCTAAACCCCGGAACATCTAACAACATTCCTGGCTTTGTGAAATCCATGTCTCCGCAATGGCCATAACATTGTAGTTCCAAGTACTGATCCATGCTCTAAGTTCATCTCCCTTATTCCTGACACTCCTTGCATTGAAACAGACACACTTTAACCCATTCCACTGAGTGCAACTTTCCCTATCAACTGTCTATCCTTCCTCACTGACTTGCTGCATACTATTTCTGCCTGTTCAACAACTACCCTATCCTCTGATCCATAGCTCTGGTTCCCATCCCCCTGCCAAACTAGTTTAAACCCTCCCGAAGAGCTCTAGCAAACCTCCCACCCAGGACATTGGTGCCCCTCCAGTTTAGATGCAATCTGTCCTTCATGTACAGGTCCCACCTTCCCCAGAAGATACCCCAATGATCCACATATCTGAAGCCTTCCCACCTGCACCAACCCTTTAACCATGTATTCAGCTTCACTCGCTCTCTGTTCCTTGCCTCACTTGCACGTGGCACCGATAGCAATACTGAGATCACTACTCTGCTTGTCCTGCTCTTTAGCTTCCAACCTAACTCCCAAAAATCACTTTTTAGATCCTCATCCCTTTTCTTAGCTATGTCATTGGTGCCTATGTGCAGCATGACTTCTGGTTGCTCCCCCTCTCCCTTAAGAATTCTGTAGACTCGATCCGAGACATCCCTGGCCCTGGCACCCAGGAGGCAACATACCTCCCGGGAGTCTCGTTCGCGACCACAGAATCTCCTATCCGTTCCCCTAACCATTGAGTCTCCTATCACTATTGCTTTTCTATTCTCCCCCCTGCCCTTCTGAGCTACAGAGCCCAGAGACCTGGCCGCTAGGGCCTTCCCCGGTAGGTCATCCCCCCCCCCAACAGCATCCAAAACGGTATACTTGTTTTGAAGGGGAACGGCCATGGGGGATCCCTGCACTGTCTGCCCCTTTGTTTTCCTTCCCATGACTGTACCCCAACTACTCTTGTCCTGCATCTCAGGTGTGGCTACCTCCCTATAACTCTTCTCTATCACCCCCTCTGCCTCCCAGATGATCCAAAGTTCATCCAGTCCCAGCTCCAGTTCCCTGACGCGATCTCAGAGGAGCTGGAGTTGGGTGCAATTCCCGCAGGTGTAGTCAGCGGGGACACCGGCGGTATCCCTCACCTCCCACATCCTACAGGAGGAGCATGCAACTGCCCTAGCCTCCAGCCCCCCTGACCTAAATTCAATTGGTTTGTGTGCTGTGTGTGTGTTTGTACGTGCATCTGTATGTGGTTTGTGTGTATGTGCATTTGTGCGTATTTATGTGTGTGTTTGTGTTTGTGTGTATTTCTAAGTCCTTTATATCTGGAGGATTAGAAGATAAAGATTTTGCAGAGACTGGCCAAGTTGTCTGGTGACCTGTGGCAGCCATGTCAAGCCAGTGTCTGCTTGCTTTCGGAGCTTCTTTGGAAGGCGTTAAATATATTATTGACTAGATTAATTTTCCGCGCACACTTGTGACAACGCCATGGCAGGGTGAGTGTGAGTGTTGACGTGGGATTGGAGTGACACATAAACAAGACTGGGCAAAGGACAGCAGGTTCCCTTCCCTAAAGGGGAAGCAGTTATAGGTGGTCAAGGTAACCCCAGTATGCTTTCAATGAGACCCGCCATTGGAGCAAGAGAGAACTCGTAAAGTAAATTAACGTTGGGGCTGTGGTCTATCAGGGTGATCCCACTCTGCTCGGACTAGCTGACAGGCATCTTATTGACATTGAGGTGGTTACGCATGGCTCTAACCGATGAATCTTCTCTCCCCAGCTCCATGTACCTCACCAGGAGACAGGGGACCCCACTGCCCGGGACTGGCACTGGGAGATGCTGGCCAAATGGATCAGCTTCAGAGGCTGTGTGAACACTGTCCTTCAGAATTAAGTCCACTTCATCCTGCTTCTGGAAGGGACTGAGAGAGTCCTGCGCCCTGCAGCTTGGGGCAATTGGTATTGCTGCTATCTGTGCGAGACAGTGCACAACTTTAAGATTTAATTTATAGCTTAATTTTTAATATTTAAATGTATAAAATGTATTTTTTATTATGCACAAGGTGCTAGCTAAGTTTGCATTGACTTGTAGGGCTGCCCTCGCCTGGTTCCCTCCCACCGAATCCATTAGGGATGGTTTCCCCCTCCTAGCTCCCTCACTGTTACCTCTCGTGTCTCCTGCCTGGCAATGCCCCCCTCTACCTCACCACCAAGGATCCATCCTTGGCTGCCCAATCTTATTGCACACTTACACCCCGCCCCCAGTGGCTGACTTCGGGTTGGCCCTCTGGGTGGGACCGAAAATCTCGGCCTAATTATTTTGCACATGTGCACTTTGACGCTGCCCAGCTGCTCACGTCCAATTTTTGAAAAATTTAAATAACACTCCCAAAATAAACAACTTTATCTCTTTACAAACTGTTTCTATCCCTCTCGTAACTTGCCTTTCCACCTATTCTTGTGCATTTTCTGCAAATTTGGCTACACTACATTCGCCTTCTTTCTCCAAGTCATTAGTATATATTGTAAACAGTTGTGGTCCCAGCACTGATCTCTGTGGAATCCCACTGGTTAGAGGTCGCCAACCTGAAAAAGAATCCCTTTATCCCCACTCGCTGTTTCCTGCCCATCAGCCAATTGTCTATCTATGACAATGTACTACCTCCAACACCATGGGCTCTTATCTTATGACTTAATCTTTTGTGAGGCACTGTTTTCGAATGCCTACAACACATTTACTGGTTCCCCTCTATCTACTCTGATTGTGAATCCCTCAAAACACTTAATAAATTAGTCAGACACTATTTTCCCCTTCATGAAGCCATGCTGACTCTGCTCGGTTCACGCCGCTCCAGCTGCCGATCCCGGCGCGAACTGTGCGCCGCGGGATCCGCGGATGCGCAGTGGCGCCGGCGCCAATGCGGGCATGTGCGGTGGCCTCCTGCAACGTGCCGGCCCCGACGCAACATGGTGCAGGACTACAGGGGCCGGCACGTAGGAAAAGAGGCTGGTGGACAGGGAGGCCGGCCCGCTGATCGGTGGGCCCCGATCACGGACCCGGCTGCATTGGAGGCCCCCCCCCCCCCCCCCCCCCCCCCCCGGGGTCGCCGACCCTTGCACGCATCCTGGGCCGAGAATCGGTGGACCGGCCGCGTAGAGCGGCCCGCGACCGGCACCGCGCCAAACACGCCGGCTCTATGGAGAATCGCGTGCCGGCGTTGGGGTGGCGTGGCCCGGTCGCGGGGATTCTCCGGCACGGCCCCGGGCTGAGAGAATCCCGCGCCAGATTTTCCAAATGTGCTTAATAATTGATCCCAACCTTTTCCAAACAATAGATGCCAGGCTAATGGGCCCATAGTTACCCGCTTTTTGAACAGGGCTGTCACACACATTGGCAGTTTTCCAATCCTCAGGTATGTCATAATATACACCAGTATATCATGGTGCAGACACACACACTGATGGACACACAGCAAGACCAATCAACACACACAACATCACAGCCAATCACCAGTTAGAGCACACTCACTATAAAGACAGAGTTCCCGCTCATTCGAGTTGCAGCTAGCTGGGAGGACAGAGCTCACAGACATTCACCACGTGCTGAGTGCATCAACTGGTTAGGACAAGGCAAAGGTCTTTGGTTAAAGCTAGTATCGTGTTAACCCACAGTCTGAGTATGTTAAACAGTTAATGATTCAATAAAATAGTGTTGCACTATTTCAAGTGTTAGTGGCCTGTATGTGTTCCACTGATCCAGAGCACCCATCACATCATGATACCAGGAGTTGAGGGATATTAGCACTTCTTAGACATACCTGCAAGTAATCTGCCTTCCGCCTGCATTCCGTCATCCTGCAACATGGACAACACCTGCCTGCCGCCGCCGCTCCGCAATGCCGGTAACCATGGGGCCAACTGGAAGATATTCAAACAACGCTTCCAGCTCTTCCTCGAAGCCACAGACAGGGAGGATGCCTCGGTCACCAGGAAGATTGTTCTCTTCCTATCCACGGCTGGGGAACATGCCATCCACATTTTCAATTCTCTCATCTTTGCGGATGATGAAGATAAAACAAAGTTCAAGACGGTCCTATTCAAGTTTGACACTCACTGCAGCGTAGAGGTGAAATAAAGTTTCGAGCGGTATGTATTCCAACAGCGTTTGCAGGGTAAGGATGAACCTTTCCAATCCTTTCTCACCCACCTCCGCATCCTTGCGCAGTCCTGTAATTACAGGCCCACCTCTGACTCCATGATACGCGACCAGATCATTTTCGGTGTTCAGTCGGACCCCCTACGCCAGCAGCTCCTCAAAGTAAAGCAGCTCACCCTAGCAACCGCCATTGAGATCTGTGTCTTACACGAAAACGCCACTAGTCGGTATTCCCACATCCAAGCGGCTGAAACGGTGCGGTAAGGTCCCCACGAGGCGGAACGGGTCCAAATGATTGAGCACCTCCAGGGCCTCAGCTTGGATGAGGGCGGCCACTTCACTTTTCGCGGACTCCCGCGCTTGTGCGCACCAAACGAGGGGATGGCGACGTCGAAGAACGCAATGCGCAGGCGCGGTGGCGCAGCGAATGTTCTGACGCTACGACGTGCGGCAACTGTGGCTCCACCCATTTAAAACGGCAATGCCCTGCCAAATCTCGACAACGCCTACGATGTGGCAGACTTGGCCACTATGCTGCCTTCTGCCGAGCAGCTCAGCCTGCCAATTCATATCGCTTCAGCCAGCCTCGCAGGAATGTTCGGGCAATTCAACCCACGGTCACTGAGACCGATGCGGACCTCCCAAACAGCAGTGACACCGAGGACCCAAAGGCGCCTTTTCGATTCGGTGTCGTGACAAAAAACAGGCTGTCCCCGAAGCAAAGACACCAGCCGCTGTCGGTATACAGCATCGATCCAGACGATGAGTGGTGTGCCACCCTGACGGTCAACCAGAATTCATCGCCCATCTCAGAGACTTGATTTGTGAACTTTGTGGACTTATGGACTTTCTGATTTGTTCTGATCTTCCGTTTAATCGTTCAAGTGGTTTGTATATAGTGTTCATCTCGTTATTCTTGTGACACACTGTTTTTCTGCACCAGGCACCTTCCCATGTAAATAGCTTAGTTCTCATGTACATAGTCCTGTCAATATTTCGCACACACGTAGTCAGGAACATTCACCATACACTATTTATTGCCACGCAGGTACATCTTTTTTATAAAAGGGGGGATATCATAATATACACCAGTATATCATAGTGCAGACACACACTGATGGACACACAGTGGGACCAATCAACACACTCAACACCGCAGCCAATCACCAGTTAGAGCACACTCACTATAAAGACAGGGGCATCAGAGTTCCCGCTCATTCGAGTTGCAGCTAGCTAGGAGGACAGAGCTCACAGACTGTAACACAGACATTCACCACGTGCTGAGTGCATCGACTGGTTAGGACAAGGCAGTGGTCTTTAGTTAAAGCTAGTATCGTGTTAACCCACAGTCTGAGTATGTTACACAGTTAATGATTCAATAAAATAGTGTTGCACTATTTCAAGTGTTGATGATCTGTATGTGTTCCATGGATCCAGAACACCCAACACATCAAGGTACTGATCAATGTTCTGACTCCATGTGGTAAACCACTGCAGTGTATTATACCTGCTGTATGTAAAATGCCTGGGCTTGTCCCTACTGGCTCCACCTGTGGCTCCTCTCCTCGGGCTCAGGTATAAAGGTGGCCAACCTCCGGCCCTGCCTTCAGTCTGGGGCCGGCTGCCAGCAGGTATCTTTAAGCTAATTAAAGCCACAGTTTCACTCTCAACTCGTCCTCTGTCGTTATTGATTGTACATCACTCTACTGTAATTGTTGCTGCTTTTATGAGCTCAGTTTCACTCAGAGGCCAGGCTACATCGTCAGGACCTACAGGCTGATGAGGCCTGCAGCATAGAAGCCAGAGCTAGGCCAGAGGCCTGTGGCAGGACAAACGTCTGGAACAGAGGCTTTTGGCAAGCCAGAAGCCTGTGTAGGCCAGAGGCCTGTGTCGGCTTGAGGTCTGTGCAGGACAAATATGGCCAGGTAAGAAGAATGTTTCCCACAATTACATTTCCCTACGCCATGTCAGTTGGCTGCACGGAATATCTTTATACACTTTTAATTAATAAAAGAAAATTTGTATTGGAGAAGCTTCAGCTCTTTCGGATTCCGGACAAGACCTGCCGGAATTACAGACTGATCCCAAAACCTGGTCTTGGGACAGAGGATTAAAGAGATAGGGAGGTTGGAGGGGCTGGAAGAGATGAATGGAGGAGGCACTGTCGGAGGGTCAGTACTGAGAGAGTGCTGCACTGTCGGAGGGTCAGTATTGAGGGAGTGCTGCACTGTCAGAGGGTCAGTACTGAGGGAGTGTTGCACTGTCGGAGGATCAGTATTGAGGGAGTGCTGCACTGTCAGAGGGTCAGTACTGAGAGAGTGCTGCACTGTCGGAGGGTCAGTATTGAGGGAGTGCTGCACTGTCAGAGGGTCAGTACTGAGAGAGTGCTGCATTGTCGGAGGGTCAGTATTGAGGGAGTGCTGCACTGTCAGAGGGTCAGTACTGAGACAGTGCTGCACTGTCAGAGGGTCAGTACTGAGGGAGTGCTGCACTGTCAGAGGGTCAGTACTGAGAGAGTGCTGCACTGTCGGAGGGTCAGTATTGAGGGAGTGCTGCACTGTCAGAGGGTCAGTACTGAGGGAGTGCAGCTCTGTCAGAGGGTCAGTACTGAGGGAGCGCTGCACTGTCAGAGGGTCAGCACTGAGGGAGCGCTGCACTGTTAGAGGGTCAGTTCTGAAGGAGTGCTGCACTGTCAGAGGGTCAGTTCTGAAGGAGTGCTGCACTGTCAGAGGGTCAGTACTGAGGGAGTGCTGCACTGTCAGAGGGTCAGTACTGAGGGAGTGCTGCACTGTTAGAGGGTCAGTACTGAGGGAGTGCTGCACTGTCAGAGGGTCAGTACTGAGAGAGTGCTGCACTGTCAGAGGGTCAGTTCTGAAGGAGTGCTGCACTGTCAGAGGGTCAGTCCTGAAGGAGTGCTGCACTGTCAGAGGGTCAGTACTGAGGGAGTGCTGCACTGTCAGAGGGTCAGTACTGAGGGAGTGCTGCACTGTGAGAGGGTCAGTACTGAGGGAGTGCTGCACTGTCAGAGGGTCAGTACAAAGGGATTGCTGCACTGTCCAGAGGGTCAGCACTGAGGGAGTGCTGCACTTTCAGAGGGTCAGTACTGAGGGAGTGCTGCACTGTCAGAGGGTCAGTTCTGAGGGAGTGCTGCACTGTTAGAGGGTCAGTTCTGAAGGAGTGCTGCACTGTCAGAGGGTCAGTACTGAAGGTGCGCTGCACTGTCAGAGGATCAGTACTGAGGGAGTGCTGCACTGTCAGAGGGTCAGCACTGAGGGAGTGCTTCACTGTCAGAGGGTCAGTTCTGAAGGAGTGCTGCACTGTCAGAGGGTCAGTTCTGAAGGAGTGCTGCACTGTCAGAGGGTCAGTACTGAGGGAGTGCTGCACTGTCAGAGGGTCAGTACTGAGGGAGTGCTGCACTGTGAGAGGGTCAGTACTGAGGGAGTGCTGCACTGTCAGAGGGTCAGTACAAAGGGATTGCTGCACTGTCCAGAGGGTCAGCACTGAGGGAGTGCTGCACTTTCAGAGGGTCAGTACTGAGGGAGTGCTGCACTGTCAGAGGGTCAGTTCTGAGGGAGTGCTGCACTGTCACAGGGTCAGTACTGAGGGAGTGCTGCACTGTCAGAGGGTCAGTTCTGAGGGAGTGCTGCACTGTCAGAGGGTCAGTTCTGAAGGAGTGCTGCACTGTCAGAGGGCCAGTACTGAGGGAGTGCTGCACTGTCAGAGGGTCAGTACTGAGGGAGTGCTGCACTGTCAGAGGGTCAGTACAAAGGGATTGCTGCACTGTCCAGAGGGTCAGCACTGAGGGAGTGCTGCACTGTCAGAGGGTCAGTACTGAGGGAGTGCTGCACTGGCCAGAGGGTCAGCACTGAGTAAGTGCTGCACTGTCAGAGGGTTAGTAGAAAGGGATTGCTGCACTGTCAGAGGGTCAGTACTGAGGGTGTGCTCCACTGGCCAGAGGGTCAGTACTGAGGGAGTGCTGCACTGGCCAGAGTGTCAGCACTGAGTTAGTGCTGCACTGTCAGAGGGTCAGTAGAAAGGGATTGCTGCACTGTCAGAGGGTCAGTACTGAGGGAGTGCTGCACTGGCCAGAGGGTCAGTACTGAGGGAGTGCTGCACTGTCAGAGGGTCAGTAGAAAGGGATTACTGCACTGTCAGAGGGTCAGTGCTGAGGGAGTGCTGCACTGTCAGGGGGTCAGTACTGAGGGAGTGCTGCACTGTCAGAGGGTCAGTACTGAGGGAGTGCTGCACGATCTGATGGTCAGTACTGAGGGAGTGCTGCACTGTCAGAGGGTCAGTACTGAGGGAGTGCTGCACTGTTTGAGAGTCAGTACTGAGGGAGAGCTGCACTGTCAGAGGGTCAGTACTGAGGGAGTGCTGCACTGTCAGAGAGTCAGTACTGAGGGAGTGCTGCACTGTCAGAGGGTCAGTACTGAGGGAGTGCTGCACTGTCAGAGGGTCAGTACTGAGCGAGTGCTGCACTGTCAGAGGGTCAGTACTGAGGGAGAGCTGCACTGTCAGAGGGTCAGTACTGAGGGAGAGCTGCACTGTCAGAGGGTCAGTACTGAGGGAGTGCTGCACTGTCAGAGGGTCAGTACTGAGGGAGCGCTGCACTGTCAGAGGTGCAATGGGACTGTGGCCCTGTCTATTAATGTTGGGGGAATGATCACTTCCTTGGCTTTGGAGAATTTTACTGTGAAGTGAACCGGGAACCTTGGGCTGATGAGTGGGGTGACACCACCCCCTGCTGGCGAGAGGCAATTGTGCAGAAATAAATAGAATTGCAAGGACTGGAAAAGGGTGCTTCTCACTGACCAGGCCCGTACAGTGTCAGCGAATCATTCTCCCAATTGACACTTTGAAACCCGATAAAATCCTCAGAGACCAAGTGTGATCCCAGAAGTTGACAATGATCATTTTCAATCATATTGGGATTCGGTGGCCTTGTAAATCAACAACAACTTACATTTACACCTACATTTACAATGCACCTACAATCAAACAAATGTCCCCTTGGTGCCTCAGAGGACCGATCATCGAATAAAATCTGACCCCAAACTGCATGTGGAGATAGGAGGGACATGTGAGCAAAGATATGTCAGTGAGCCTGGTTTTTAAGGAGTGTTCAATGGTCACAGAGGAGTCAGGCACGGGAGGATAACGAAAAGGATTTATTGTTAAAGCAGACTATTTACAGGTCATAATCCAGGCCCCAGCCAGGACTTCGCTGCCTTTGTTCCTTCTTGAGCCGCCTTTCATGTCCATATTCAACTACTCCGCTGATGGGTCTCCGCCTCTCAGCGAGGGAGTTCGTATTCCATGAGACTCACAGGAAGGTTCAGAGACAGAGAGTGCGAGAGAGAGAGACAGAGAGACAATGAGAGAAAGAGAGAGTGAGAGACAGAGCAAAAAAGAGAAAGAGACACTGTGGTAAACCACGGTATTGCATTGTATCACATTGTGTTGTGTTGTACATGCCTGGGCTTGTCCAGGCTGGCTCCGCCTGTGGCTCCTCCCCTCGGGCTTATGTATAAAGGTGGCAGGTCTCCGCCTCCGACCCAGTTCGGGTCCAGAGACAGGAGGCTAGCTGTTTAGTGTATTAAAGCCTCAGTTACATTCATCACTCGTCGTGTGTTATTGATGGTGTATCAATTTAATACACTAAACTCCTCAAGATGAACTCATCACTCAAGCCTGATCGCCTGGAGCTGGACCCACAGGCAGCCGACGCCACAGAAAGGTTTGAACACTGGCTAAGCTGCTTCGAAGCGTACCTCGCATCCTTCACCAAAAACTTCACAGACCTCCAGAAGAAGCAGATCCTCCACGCACGAGTGAGCCCAAGAGTCTTTCTCCTCATCAGGGATGCCCCCTCATACTCGGAGGCGATAACGTTGCTAAAAGGACAATACGTGAAATCCATTAACGAGGTGTATGCTAGGCACCTCCTCGACACGAGACGGCAACACCCTGGGGAATCACTTGCGGAATTCCTACGTGCCTTGCACATACACTGCAGGAACTGTGACTGCCGGGTGATATCGTCTACCCAGCACGCGGAGCTGCTTATCAGGGACGCTTATGTCGCAGGCATGAACTCTAACAATATCCGCCAGCGATTACTTACTAGAAGGGGGGACACTCGGCCTCCCAGAGACAGTACAACTCTCCAACCCGCTGGAGGTGGCCTCCCAGTGTTGCTAATTGTGTTTCTCTTAATTTGGCTCTGAAGATGGCGGCCAATATGGTCGCCTTCCTTAATTCTAATTACATTTGCCCGAGAGTCGCCAGGTATCTCTCGATACCGCCACAAGGTTCAAAACCGAATACTGATCAAAGACTCGATACACCAGTTAGTAAGTTCAAACTCAATGCTCATTTATTTACACACACAGTCAAATATGCTCATGCATAAAACTCTACAAACTAAACTATCACTACTGCTAAAAGCCTATACTTAGCTTCGGGTGCCCACTCAGTCAGAGGAACAATGGCCGTTGTTCGGTTCTGAGGCTGCTGGGGTCGAACTGGTACGGAATAACAGCTAGGAGCGTCTGTCTCGTAGCGTGCGTTGACCTTGGACTTACTTGTTCTGATGTTGCTGTTGGGCAGGTCTCTCCTTGGTGAGAGCCGGAACCACAAGAGAACGATTCTCTCTTGGGGGATTCTTCTCATACCCAAAAGGGGCTTCGCGTGCTTTTGGGCGGGCCTTGAACTTGGCCCCAATTAATTGGGCCATTTCCCAATCGCTCTCATCGATTTCCTCCAATAGAGGGGTGGGTGCCCTGATTGCTGGGCGTGTCCCAGATGGCCGTTGGCCTGCTTTGTTCTGGTCTCCTCTGGCGCCGGGGTGTCTGTCTTGGTATCGTTTACTTAAATGTTACCTTTTTGTTCCCGGGGATGGCTCATTAATATGGAAATGGTTTGCAGTATCGGTCTTGTCTGGGAGCTACGGCTCCAATCAACAGACAAACCTTACACCTGCTGGTTTCTTAGTATTGTCCATTCTCCCTGCAATCTTTGCAGAGTGTCCATTTTGTAATCGGGAAGTGGCCATCCCAGAACATGGGGGCCTACACCTCCGACCGCGTGGCACCCTCGTGGGCCTCATGGGCGCAGCCATCAACCGACCCAGGTGCGACGCAAGCCTGCGCCGGAGGCCCGAGGTGCTACTTCTGCGGCCAGAGTAATCACCCCAGACAACGCTGCCCGGCACAGAACGCTACTCGTAACGGCTGTGGGAGGAAGGGCCACTTTGCGAAAGCCTGCCAGGCCCGATCCCCCCTAAACCTTCTAGGCCCAGCAGCACTGCCTGCTGCCTGTCAGGGCCGTCCCCAGCTGCCGCGCCACCCGCCATGTGCGACCCGTGGCTGCCGCCATCTTCAATTTTGTCCGTCATGTGCAACCCACAGGGCCGCCATCTTGGATGCCATCACCGCTGCCAGACGCCATGCGCAGCCCATGGGGGCCGCCATCGCTGATGCCACCAGCGACGCACGACTCATGGGGGCCGCCATCTTGGGACCACTCCGCAGCCTCCCGGGAGGCCAGCTCGCCCGACCGTACGCTGGCCGCCGCTACCACCGACCGACCTACAGACCGCCTTCCAAAGCTCGCCTCCATCACGCTCGACCAGTCCCGGCCGCACCAACTCGCGAAGTCCACGATGACCGTCTGGATCAACGGGCACGAGACGGCCTGCCTTTTCGACTCCTGGAGCACAGACAGCTTCATACTCCCAGATACGGTAAGGCTCTGCTCCCTCCAAATCTTACCCGCGACCCAGAAAATCTCCCTGGCTTCCGGATCCCAGTGCTATCTCCAGAGCCTTACCTTCAAGTTCGGTGGACCCCTGCCCCCCCTCGCCATCTGTAGCCTCACAACCCTTAAGGTCGCCCCACCCTCCCTCTTCACAAACCTCATCCCGGACTGTAAGCCCATCGCTACCAGACGCAGACGCTACAGTGCCCAGGACAGGGCCTTTATCAGGTCGGAGGTCCAGCGACTCCTGCGAGAGGGGATCATTGAGGCTAGTACCAGCCCCTGGAGAGCCCAAGTGGTGGTCGTCAAGACTGGAGAGGAGCACCGGATGGTCATCGACTACAGTCAGACCATTAACCGGCACACGCAGCTCGATGCGTACCCCCTCCCCCGCATATCTGACATGGTCAATCAAATTGCGCAGTATCAAGTCTTCTCCACAGTCGACTTAAAGTCTGCGTACCACCAGCTCCTCCGCCCGGAGGACCGCCAATACACTGCCTTCGAGGCAGATGGCCACCTCTACCACTTCCTCAGGGTACCCTTCGGCGTCACCAACGGGATCTCGGTCTTCCAAAGAGAAATGGACCGAATGGTTGACCAGTATGGGCTGCGGGCCCCCTTCCCCTACTTGGACAATGTCACCATCCATGGTAATGACCAGCAGCACCATGACGAGAACCTCTGGCGCTTCCTCCCCACCGCTAAACTCCTGAACCTTACCTATATTAGAGAAAAATGCGTCTTCCGCACAACCCGCCAAGCCATCCTCGGCTACGTCGTGGAACACGGAGTCCTAGGGCCCGACCCCGACAGCATCCGCCCCCTCCTGGAACTCCCCCTCCCCCACTGCCCAAAGACCCTGAAGAGATGCCTGGGGTTTTTCTCTTACTATGCCCAGTATGTCCCCAACTATGTGGACAAGGCCCGTCCACTGATCAAATCCACCATTTTTCCCCTGACGGCTGAGGCCCGGCTGGCCTTCAATCGCATCAAGGCAGATATTGCCAAAGCCGTGATGCACGCTGTGGACGAGTCCATCCCATTCCAAGTGGAGAGCGATGCGTCGGTCTTTGCTCTGGCCGCTACCCTCAACCAGGCGGGCAGGCCCGTGGCTTTCTTCTCCCGAACCCTTCATGCCTCTGAAATTCGGCACTCCTCCGTCGAAAAGGAAGCCCTAGCCATCGTAGAAGCTGTGCGACATTGGCGGCCTTTCCTGGCCAGGAGGAGATTCACTCTCCTCACTGACCAACGGTCGGTAGCCTTCATGTTCAATAACACACAGCGGGGCAAGATCAAGAATGACAAGATTCTGAGGTGGAGGATCGAACTCTCCACCTACAACTACGATATCTTGTACCAACCTGGGAATCTGAATGAGCCCCCAGATGCCCTCTCCCGCGGTACATGTGCCAGCGCACAAGTAGACCGACTGTGGGCCCTCCACAAAGACCTCTGTCACCTGGGGGGTCCCCCGTTTCTTTAGGCAGACTCACAACCTGCCTTACTCCGTCGAGGAGGCCAGTTCCTTGACCAGGGACTGCCAGGTCTGCGCGGAGTGCAAACCGCACTTCTACCGGCCGGACAGAGCACACCTGGTAAAGGCCTCTCGCCCCTTTGAGCGCCTCAGCATCGACTTCAAAGGGCCCCTCCCCTCCACTGACCTTAACTTCCTCATCATCGTTGATGAGTACTCAAGATTCCCCTTCGTCATCCGCTGCTCTGACATGACCTCTGCCTCCGTTATCAAGGCCCTGCACAGTCTTTTCACCCTGTTTGGGTTCCCCGCGTACATCCATAGCGATCGGGGCTCCTCCTTTATGAGCGATGAGTTGCGTCAGTTCCTGCTCAGCAAAGGCATCACCTCCAGCAGGACGACCAGCTATAACCCCCGGGGAAACGGACAGGTGGTGAGGGAGAACGCGACGGTCTGGAAGGCCGTCCTCCTGGCCCCACGGTCTAGAAGTCTCCCAGTCTCCCGCTGGCAGGAGGTCCTCTCCGATGCGCTTCACTCCATCCGGTCACCCCTGTGTACAGCCACCAATGAGACTCCTCATGAACGTATGTTTGCCTTCCCCAGGAAGTCCACCTCCGGGGTCTCGCTTCCGTCCTGGCTGACAGTCCCAGGGCTCGTCCTTCTTCGGCAGCATGCGAGGAGCAATAAAACCAACCCCCTCGTCGAGAAGGTTCTGCTCCTCCATGCAAACCCACAATATGCCTACGTGGCACACCAGGATGGGCGGCAGGACATGGTCTCCCTTCAGGATTTGGCACCTGCAGGTTCCCCAGCGACCTTCACCACCACCCCCCACCCTACACCGTCTTCCCCCACTCTTGCCCACCTCCCCCACGAACTAACACCCGCAGGCCCACCGGCGACAAGCACCACCACCTCCACCCATATACTGCCACCCCCTTCGCCGACTCAACATCTGGGTGAAGAAGACAACACGCTCCCGGACGCGCAGGTCTCGACACCGGCGCCCACACCATAGCCGGGACGGAGGCGATCACGGCGGAAGGTCAAGGCCCCCGATAGACATGACCTTTAAGACCACTTCACCCCCGCTAGACATTTTTTAAACAGGGGGTGAATGTGGTAAACCACGGTATTGCATTGTATGGCATTGTATTGTATTGTGCATTCTTGTACATGCTTGGACCTGCCCAGGCTGGCTCCACCTGTGGCTCCTCCCCTCGGGCTTATGTATAAAGGTGGCAAGTCTCCACCTCCGACCCAGTTCGGGTCCAGAGGCAGGAGGTTTGCTGTTTAGTGTATTAAAGCCTCAGTTACGTTCATCACTCGTCGTGAGTTGTTGATGGTGTATCAGACACAGAGGCAGAGACAGGGCGAGAGAGAGAGTGAAAGAGGCAGAGACAGAGGGAATGACAGCAAAAATCAGAGAAAGACAGAGAGACACAAGCAGAGAGACAGAGAGTGAGCGAGAGCGAGAGGAGAGAGAGACAGAAAGCAAGTGAGCGAGAGAGAGAGAGACAACAAGAAAGAGAGCGAGAGAGAGAGAGGGGACAGAGAGAGAAAGAGACTCAGGCAAGCGACCACTAGGAAGCAACGACTGTAGAAAAATGTAGATTTATTTTACTTATATATTTACACCTCCTGCCCCTCGAAGAGTCTCCCATGCCTGGCCCACACTTGGATATTTATGTTGCAGATGCCCCTGGTTTAAGGGGCAGGCTCCACCCCACCGCCCCACCCCCACCCACATCTAGGTAGATCGGAATCAGGTGAGGCCGTAGGGACTCTGAGGTTGCAGATTGCTGAGCCTCCTGTCAGGTTATACCATCCCTCCAGCCCCCGTCCACCGCCCCCCATTTCCATTTTGACGGTAGGACTGGCCAGACGGGTATAACGGACCGGGAGCGCCGTTTTAGGTTTGAACGTCTGGGTGGTTTTGCTGTGCTTTGCCTGGCAGTCGCTCCCGGACCTGTGTCGACTACTGTGGGTAAAGTCTACATGTCTGACTCCAGGTCGGGCGAGTCGACCTCCCCGCGTCTCTGAAGCGAGAGGCTCTTCTGCCTCACTGGGTATCACCAGCGGCCATTCTGGAGGAACGGCCACTCCCAGTCATGGCTTGGCCTCAGCTACCTGTAAAGTCCGGCTGCAGAGATGGTCCACCTGTCTATTAGTCTTTGCCCTGCACCCATACAGAGTATGAGACTGGACCTGACTCTTTTATTACTGTTAAGGCCTGATGGGATCTACCCCAGAATACTGAGGGAAGCAAGGGAGGAAATTGCTGGGGCCTTGACAGAAATCTTTATATCCTCACTGATTACAGGTGAGGTCCCAGAGGACTGGAGAATAGCAAATATTGTTCCTTTATTTAAGAAGGATAGCAAGGATAATCCAGGGAATTACGTCACATCAATGTAGGTAAATTATTGGAGGTGAAGTCACACAGGATCAGAGGTGAGCTGGCAAGATGGATACAGAACTGGCTCGGTCATAGAAACCAGAGGGTAGCAGTGGAAGGGTGCTTTTCAGAATGGAGGGCTGTGTCTAGTGGTGTTCCACAGGGATTAGTGCTGGGACCTTTGCCATTTGGAGTATATATAAATGATTTAACTGGTCTGATTAGTGTTTTGTTATGCTCTTGTCGTAGCATAAGCTGCTTCCTTGATGTGCACTCTGACAAAGGAAGGTTCAGACTTGGGGATAGCTTTAACACGTTTATTAAACAATTAACAATTCTCCTACTTGGATCGACTCTACTGTTAATCCTTCTATAGCTACTCAGACTGACGAACCAGTCTGCTACAATCCACATGGTGGGTGTGATGTTCCATCAACCCTGTGTCTGTACTCACTGAGAGTCTCCACTGGAAAGAGACTGAGCATGTGTGATGTGTCCTTTTATATGGATTGGTGCAATGCCCTCCTGTGGTAGTGTCACCTCTGTGTGTATCGTGACTGGCCATTGGTCGTGTCCTATCTTACTGACCTATTGGTTGACTGCCTGTGTGTCATGTCTCTGGTGCTCCCTCTAGTGTCTAGCTAGGTGTAGTGTATGTACATTAACCCTTTGTGTACTTACAGTGATGTATATCACCACATCGCCCCTTTTTTCGTGTTACATATTTTCTGTACAGTGTTAAAGAAAATTGAACAAACAAGGTAGATGAGTGATACTCTGTACAAGTTATGATAACAGTGATCATTAAACAATAAGTCCAAATCATATGCATGAGTCCAAAGTTCACTAATTATTATGGTCGAGTGGCTTTCTTGTTTGGTTGGTGAGTTGGTGATGTTGATGGTGGCATTGCATTGTAAACGCCATCAGCGTCCCAGTGCTGAAGGAACCAAGATGTGGTCAACTCACTTCGTTGTCGGACTTGGATTCTTTTTTTTTCGATGCTTGTGGTGATAATTCTTGATGGCATCTATCCTGAAAGCCAGGTTGCCTGTTGGTAGTGCAGCAAACGCGGATTGGTAAGATGCATCATCCTGCCATGGCATGTCATTGTACTGAGCTGAGCAGTAACAGTGTCCCTCATGGGCAGAGTTGTACCATGTTGTACCAGTCGTAGTTCCAGTGGTGTTGTTTTTGTCGTGCTTGTTGTCGACGTTGTTGCCTTTGGTACGCTTCTTGCTATTGTCTTTGATGTTGTTGTTGTGGTGGTTGGTTTTGTTGCCGTGTTTGCTGCGCTCAAGGACCACACTCTGTGGATTACGAGTCCTTCACACAGTTACTCGTGTCAGCGTGCTTTGTGGCATCTGGGGAGGGGAGTTGGGGTGGGGATGGGGGTTGGGATGGGGTGAGGGGGGTTGGGGTGAGGGGGGTTGGGGTGGGGTGAGGGTGTTTGGGGTGGGGTGAGGGGGGTTGGGGTGGGGTGAGGGTGGTTGGGGTGGGGATGGGGGTTGGGATGGGGCGAGGGTGGTTGGAGTGGGGTGAGGGGTGTTGGGCTGGGGTGAGGATGGTTGGTGTGGGGTGAGGGGGGATGGGGTGGGGTGAGCGGGGTTGGGCTGTGGATGGGGGTTGGGGTGGGGGTTGGGGTGGGGGTTGGGGTGGGGGTTGGGGTGGGGTGAGGGGGGTTGGGGTGGGGAGAGGGGGTTGGGGTGGAATAAGGGGGTTTGGGGTGGGGGTTGGGGTGGGATGAGGGGGGTTGGGGTGGGTGAGGGGGGGTTGGTGTAGGGGTGAGGGGGGTTGGGGTGAGGTATGGGGTGTTTGGGATGGGGTGAGGGGGGTTGGGGTGGGGTGAGGGGGGTTGGGATGGGGGTGAGGGTGGGTTGGGGTGGGGTGGCGTGAGGGGGGGTTGGGGTGGGGTGAGGGGTGTAGGGGTGGGGATGAGAGGGGTTGGGGTGGGGTGAGGGGGGTTGGGATGGGGGTGAGGGTGGGGTGGGGTGGGGTGAGGGGGGGTTGGGGTGGGGTGAGGGGTGTTGGGGTGGGGATGAGGGGGTTGGGGAGAAGGGGGGTTGGGGTGGGGTGAGGGGGTGTTGGGGTGGGGGTGAGGGGAGGTTGGGGTGGGGTGAGAGTTGATTCGGGTGGGGAGGGGAGTTGAGGTGGGGTGAGGGGGGTCGGAGTGGGGTGAGGGGGGGTTGGGGTGTTGTGTGGGGGTTGCGGTAGGGTGAGGGGGGTTGGGGTGGGGGTGAGGAGGTGTTGGGGAGGGGTGAAAGTTGATTGGGGTGGGGAGGGGAGTTGGGGTGGGGTGAGGGGGTGTTGGGGTGGGGTGAGGGGGTGTTGGGGTGGGGTGAGGGGGCGTTGGGTTGGGGTGGGGGTGAGGGGGTTTGGGGTGGGGTGAGAGTTGATTGGGGTGGGAAGGGGAGTTGGGCTGGGATTAGGGGAGTTGGGGTGTGGTGAAGGGGTTTGGGGGGGCACACATGTGTCATGAGGTTCCGCAACTAGGCAGGGGGTCTCCCTTTCCTCCGGGCCGCCGGCCTCAGCCAGTGCCCTCTGCTCGGGCGCGGTGAGGGGACACAGGTCTGGTTGTTCCCCCTCCGGTCTTCTCCCGCTCCCGGCGGTTGTGCACAGCCTTGTCCTGGGGGGAAGCAAATTCAAACAGCAACAGTGTTAGATGGCCCGGCGCATGCAGCCCAGGGGTTGGGTAGCTGATGGCATCAGTGGCCAGGGCACACGGCCATTGCGGCTGGCATGGGTGCTGGCATGTGGGGCAGGGTGGCGGTCCAGCCATCCCCCGCGAGGGCGGTACTGGTCACATGTGTGTGTGTGGGGGGGGGGGGGGTTGATGCCAGGGCTGGGTACTCACCCTGGCCGCTCTGAGGAGGTCGTGCAATTTCTTTCAGCACTGGGTTGGGCAAGTCCGGATGACTTCGCTAACTGCGCTGACGGCAGCTCTCATCTCCGCCCAGGCGTGGCGAACGGCAGACCCTGAGGACCTTCCTCCCGGGCCGGGGTAGAGCACCTGCCGCTCTCCTCCACGGAGTCAAGGAGGGTCTCCAGTTCTGCATCACGGAAGCGCGGCGCTGCTCTCTTTGCGGCCATGTTGGCTGGCACGCTTGTGTGTGGAAGGGGGAAGAATCCCTTACATGCGGCTGGAGCTGTGCGACAATCACGGAGCAGGCGAATCCGCCGCCATTCCGCTTCCAAGGTGTGGTGTTTGAGTGACGCCCGTGCTAGCCCCTTTGGAGTGGGCTGAATACTTTCACCTGTCGTGGCGTTTTTGCGGTCGTGAAATTCCACAGTTTTCACGATGGCGTCAACACTTAGTCTTAGAAACGGAGAATCCAGCTCCATATTTCCCCCCCAACTCCTCACGCCTCACAAAACGACCTCCCAGGAACAGGGCTTTTAATACCCTGACCCCCATCTCCGAAACCTCCCATCCCACTTCCCTGGCTCAAACCGATGGTTCACCCTAATCGGCATCTCTCTTGACCCCGCCCACAACTTGCACTGCTGCCTCAACTGCCTCCAGATCTTCAGCGTCGCCATCACCACCGGACTCCCCGAATATCTACCCGGGGCCATCGGGAGCGTCGCTGTTGCCAACGCCCTCAGCCCTGCCAGTAAGTGTCTGTGACAAGATGTGTCATTAATGCTGGTTCCAAAATATGCTTAGCAAGTTGATACAATTAAACAACATGGTTACAGAGAGTATTTCAGCATTAAACTTCCTCCACTTGTGACTGAAGTTAGTTTCAGGCTGACTACATTTCTGCCACATCGCCTGGAACAATTCCTTTTTTCCCTATTTGTAACAGAGACACACACAGAATCAAGTTGACTCACACAAGCCTCGGAGCGGTGGGGTGGGGGGGAGTCAATAAGGAGAACCTATTTCCTCTTGTGGGAGTGAAGTGTCTGCATAATATCCACTCATGTATATAATGAGATGCAGACAGGCAGTGATTGACACACAGGATGACCAATAAGCACACAGCACAGTGCAGCCAGTGGATGAGCCGGGAGTACAGGAGGCGAAAGAGGCCGGAATTCTGGCCTTTGCGTCCCTAGTAGCCCGGCGAAGGGTCTTGCTATTGTGGAAGGAGGCGAAGCCCCCTAGCCTGGAGGCCTGGATAAACGACATGGCGGGGTTCATAAAATTGGAGAGAATTAAGTTTGCTTTGAGAGGGTCTGCACAAGGGTTCTACAGGCGGTGGCAACCGTTCCTAGAATATCTCGCGGAGCGTTAGAGGGAGGTCGGGCAGCAGCAGCAGCAACCCTGGGGGGCGGGGGGGGGTTAGGGGAGGGGGGAATGAAAGATTGCTGGAGGGGACGGATGAGCGGGGGATAACATGGAGGGTGGGGGAAACTGGCACGAATGGGCGCGAGCCAGTGTATAAAGCTATGTAAATATATCATCTTACCTTGTATATATCTTGCTCAGGGAGAATTTGCGTTATTTTGTTACGGGGGGTGGGGGGGGTGGGGGGGGGGGGGTTATTATTTGTAAGGGGAAAAATTGTGTTGTTAAAAAACCTTAATAAAAATATTATTTAAAAAAACACAGTGCAGCCAATCGCCAGACAGGACACTACCCACTATAAAGCCAGAGGGGACCAGGTTTCCCGCTCTCTCTGGACCCAGCCACTGAGACAGTCAGAGTCCACGAGCTAGCACAGTGCAAACACCATGTGGTAGTCAGTAAGTCTGGTCAAGGTCAATAGTCAGATCAGTATCGTGTCGACCCACAGCTGAATCTGTACAGCAGTTCATCTAGTTGAATAAAACAGTGTTGGATCGTCTCCTGTGTTAGACGTCTGTCTCTAACTTCCCTGCATCGAGTGCAGCCTACATCGAACCAACCTGCCTAACACATCAGTGTCCAGAGCAAGGATACAGAAAATTACACCAACCCGTTCACAACCAGTACAGGGATTTGATACAGAGTAAAGCTCCCTCTACACTGTCCCCATCAAACACTCCCAGGACAGGTACAGCACGGGGTTAGATACAGAGTAAAGCTCCCTCTACACTGTCCGCATCAAACACTCCCAGGACAGGTACAGCACGGGGTTAGATACAGAGTAAAGCTCCCTCTACACTGTCCCCATCAAACACTCCCAGGGCCGGTACAAAAGGGGTTAGATACAGAGTAAAGCTCCCTCTGCACTGTCCCCATCAAACACTCCCAGGACAGGTACAGCACGGGGTTACATACAGAGTAAAACTCCCTCTACACTGTCCCCATCAAACACTCCCAGGACAGGTACAGCACAGGGTTAGATACAGAGTAAAGCTCCCTCTACACTGTCCCCTTCAAACACTCCCAGGGCAGGTACAGCGCGGGGTTAGATACAGAGTAAAGCTCCCTCTACACTGTCCCCATCAAACACTCCCAGCACAGGTACAGCACGGGGTTAGATACAGAGTAAAGCTCCCTCTACACTGTCCCCATCAAACACTCCCAGGACAGGTACAGCACAGGGTTAGATACAGAGTAAAGCTCCCTCTACACTGTCCCCATCAACCACTCCCAGGACAGGTACAGCATGGGGTTAGATACAGAGTAAAGCTCCCTCTACACTGTCCCCATCAAACACTCCCAGGACAGGTACAGCACAGGGTTAGATACAGAGTAAAGCTCCCTCTACACTGTCCCCATCAACCACTCCCAGGACAGGTACAGCACAGGGTTAGATACAGAGTAAAGCTCCCTCTACACTGTCCCCATCAACCACTCCCAGGACAGGTACAGCATGGGGTTAGATACAGAGTAAAGCTCCCTCTACACTGTCCCCATCAAACACTCCCAGCACAGGTACAGCACAGGGTTAGATACAGAGTAAAGCTCCCTCTACACTGTCCCCATCAAACACTCCCAGGACAGGTACAGCATGGGGTTAGATACAGAGTAAAGCTCCCTCTACACTGTCCCCATCAAACACTCCCAGCACAGGTACAGCACGGGGTTAGATACAGAGTACCGGACAGGCCCCAACTGTAACTCTTGTTTTGTTTGTGCTGAGCAGTCATTACCTGCAGTGAACACAGACACTGAGCTAGTGGAACACTCCGATGCAACATTCTGTATCATTGTATCGGATGAGGGGAGAGATTAACAAAGGGGCTTCTGTCTACTTTCCACTGAATAAACCCTGCGAAGTGCACAATCTTTGACACAAAGTTATCGAGGCAGCCACCCTCCCGTCCACTCTCTGCTGACGTTCCTGTTGGTTGGCACGCCAATCGGCAGCTGCATCTTGCTGACTCTTCATGTCGTTCTATCTCGTGTCAGATTTCAGTGTGAGGAGGAGAGCGCTCGTGGGCGTGGGTGAGGGTGGGGGACCGGTGAAGGAGAGAGGAGGAGGGTGTCGGGGGAGGGATTACGAATCCCTGCCCACTGATTGGACCGAACCCTAAAATAAACCTGTGACCTTCGATGTGTCGACGTTTATCTCTGTCGGGAAAGCTTGGAGAGGCTGACAGAGCCAGAGGAGGAGGTGGCAGGACCGGGTAGAGGTGAGTGAGTGTGCCCATCGGGGGATGCACAGAGAGAGGGGGTCCGTCAGGCTCGAGCTGCTGACCTGCCCCTCGTAGAGGGGGCCTAAGAGAATGTGGTAAGGAGAGAGGCTGGTGAGTCGGAGGGGAAATATCAACCTGCTGGAGGGGAAAGAAGCAGGAATCGATGGAGGGAAGGTGAGAATGGAAGAGGGTCGGTGTTGCTCGCAACTGAAGGTGCCAAATTGTCCTGCTCATGGCTACGAAAGCTCTCGCTCCTGGACTGCCTTAAGCTCTATTATCACTGGGCTGTCAATCGCTCCCCCCCACCCCTACCCTGACACCTCACTGCATCAGCTATTTATGGTTGCGCAACCTTAATGATCTCAGCCATGGGGTGGGGGTTCTTGGATGATTTTGAAATCCAGTCGCAGTCCCACTTTCCCGACCACATGTTATCCTGGCAGAGAGCAAGGAATCAAAGCTCCCAGAGTTTGGAACAGGAGCAGTGTGTCTGGGCTCTGAGCAGTGACCCGAAGACCACAAGGAGAGAGAGAGAGAAACCTGATAATGCTGCAGTTAGGATTTTTAAAAAATTAATTTGCAGGATGTAGGTGTCACTGGCCAGACCCAGTAATTATTGACCAACCCTCATTGCCATAAGACACAGGAACTGAATTAGGTCATTCGGCCCAATAGGTCTGCTCCACCCTTGAGAATGTGGTGGTGTGCTGCCTTCTTAAACTGCTGCAGTCCCGGAGGTGTAGGTCCACCCACTGTGCTGTTAGGGAGGGAGCGCCAGGATTTTGACCTAGCGACAGCGAAGGAACGGCGATATATTTCCAAGTCAGGGTGGTGAGTGACTTGGAGGGGAACCTCCAGGTGGTGGGGTTCCCAGGCATCTGCTGCTCTTGTCCTTCTAGATGGTAGTGATCGTGGGTTTGGAAGGTGCTGCCGAAGGAGCCTTGATGAATTCCTGCAGTCCATCTTGTAGGTGGTCCGCACAGCTGCCACTGTTCATCGGTGGTGGAGGGAATGAATGTTTGTGGAAGGGGTGCCAATCAACCGGGGCTGCTTTGTCCTGGATGGTGTCGATCTTCTTGAGTGTTGCTGGAGCTGCACTCATCCAGGCAAGTGGAGAGTATTCCATTGCACTCCTGACTTGTGCCTTGTAGATGGTGGACAGGCTTCGGGATTGCTGGCTAATTCGGGATTGCTGGCTGATTCGGGATCTCTGGCAGATTAGGGTTTGCTGGATTATTCGGGAATGCTGTCTGATTCGTGATTGCAGGCTGATTTGGGATTAGTGGCTAATTTGGGAATGCTGGCTGATTCGGGTTTGCTGGCTGATTCGGGTTTGCTGGCTGATTCGGGATTGCTCGCTGATTCAGGATTGCTGGCTGATTCGGGATTGCTCACTGATTTAGGATTAGTGGCTAATTTGGGAATGCTGGCTGATTCGGGTTTGCTGGCTGATTCAGGATTGCTGGCTGACTCGGGTTTGCTGGCTGATTCGGGATTGCTCGCTGATTCAGGATTGCTGGCTGACTCGGGTTTGCTGGCTGATTCGGGATTGCTCGCTGATTCAGGATTGCTGGCTGACTCGGGTTTGCTGGCTGATTCGGGATTGCTCGCTGATTCAGGATTGCTGGCTGACTCGGGTTTGCTGGCTGATTCGGGATTGCTCCCTGATTCAGGATTGCTGGCTGATTTGGGTTTGCTGGCTGATTCGGGATTGCTGGCTGACTCGGGATTGCTCGCTGATTCAGGATTGCTCGCTGATTCGGGGTTGCTCGCTGATTCGGGGTTGCTCGCTGATTCGGGTTTGCTCGCTGATTCGGGTTTGCTGGCTGATTCGGGGTTGCTCGCTGATTCGGGTTTGCTGGCTGATTCGGGAATACTGGCTGATTTGGGATTGCTGGCTGATTCGGGATTGCTCGCTGATTCGGGATTGCTCGCTGATTCAGGATTGCTGGCTGATTCGGGGTTGCTCGCTGATTTGGGATTGCTGGGTGATTCGGGATTGCTCGCTGATTCGGGATTGCTCGCTGATTCAGGATTGCTGGCTGATTCGGGGTTGCTCGCTGATTCGGGTTTGCTGGCTGATTCGGGTTTGCTGGCTGATTCAGGGTTGCTTGCTGATTCGGGTTTGCTGGCTGATTCGGGAATACTGGCTGATTTGGGATTGCTGGCTGATTCGGGTTTGCTCGCTGATTCGGGTTTGCTGGCTGATTCGGGAATACTGGCTGATTTGGGATTGCTGGCTGATTCGGGGTTGCTCGCTGATTCGGGTTTGCTGGCTGATTCGGGATTGCTGGCTGATTCAGGAATACTGGCTGATTTGGGATTCCTGACAGATTCGGATGGCCCTTCATGGTACGCAGAGTTTTGTTGCCTCTGTTTCCATCACACCTGGGCAGGAATGTTGGGAGATGGGATTCAAACCCGGAATGTCTGATTCCTAGGCAGAGTGACGAGGATAAAAGCTTGTTCATTAATGAGGTAGTTAACAGCAATCTACAGGATAAGCAGCTCTCTCTCACTCCAAGGTGAGTACTGTGATACATCCAACAATCAGACATCTCCACGCAGGAACCTGGAGATCGCCTTCAATTGGTCAATAATATTGACTGTTAACTGACACAAACCAATCACATAACTTCTAAAAGCCACATGCCTAGATAGTTCTTTCTCTCTCTCTCTCTTTGTATCTCTCTCTCACTCTCTCTCACTCTCTTTGTATCTCTCTCTCACTCTCTCTCATTCTCTCTCTCACTCTCTTTGTATCTCTGACTCAACCTCTCTCTCTATCTTCCTCTGCCTTCTCTCTCTCTCCCTGTCTGCCTTTCTGTCTTCTCTCTCTTTATCTTTCTCTCTATGCCTCTCTGTCGCTCTCACTCTCTCTCTCTTTCTGACTTTCTCTCAGTCTCTCTCTCTATCTCCCTCTGCCCCTCTCTCTATCTCTCTGCCTTCCACTCTTGCTGTCTCTGACTTTCACTCTCTCACTCTCTTTCTCTGACTTTCACTCTCTCACTCTCTCTCTCTGACTTTCACTCTCTCTCTGACTTTCACTCTCTCTCTGACTTTCACCCTCTCTCTGACTTTCACTCTCACTCTCTTTCTCTGACTTTCACTCTCTCACTCTCTCTCTCTGACTTTCACTCTCTCTCTGACTTTCACCCTCTCTCTGACTTTCACTCTCTCTCTCTGACTTTCACTCTTTGACTCTCTCTCTCTGAATTTCACTCTCACACTCTCTATCTGACTTTCACTCTCTCACTCTCTCTGACTTTCACTCTCTCACTCTCTCTATCTGACTTTCGCTCTCTCTCTCTGACTTTCACCCTCTCTCTGAATTTCACTCTCTCACTCTCTCTCTCTGACTTTCACTCTCTCTCTAACTTTCACCCTCTCTCTTTCTGACTATCACTCTTTCTCTCTGTGGCATTCTGTCTCTCTCTCTCTGACATTCTGTCTCTCTCTCCGACATTCACTCTCTTGCTCTCTCTCCCTGACATGCACTCTCTCTCTCTCTCTGGCATTGACTCTCTCTCAGAAGTTTGTGGCCTCAAGTCTTCCCTCTGTGGGCTGAATAAGGGAGGATATTCCCACAGGGCGGGGGTGGTTTCCCCTTTGCCTGGGAGTCAATATTTATCCCTCACCCCATCTCACTTTAAAAAAACAGATAATCTGGGTTACTCTAACATTGCTGGGTGTGGGATCCTGCTGTGTACAACCTGACTGCTGTGTTTGCTACAACAGTGACCTTACTTCAAAACAAATCCTATCTATCTAATCGTTGTGTTTTTGTGTCTCTATCTGACTAGTCTGGATCCTGCAACTATCTGGATTGAGTTCAGGATATGAAGACATCTCTCAGTTTATTGTTGTCTCTACTGGCAGTCAATACTGGTAAGTGAAAAGAGAAAAGATTATTTACTTTTTTCATTTCCTCCCATTCGTTCTCTCTCTCCATCTTCAGTCCCATTCCCACACTGACTCCGCTTTGCATCCTGAATTCCAGTCCTCACTCTCCAGATCCACATTCTCTGCACTATATTCCTCACTCTGTCCCTCTTTGCCTCATGGGCCCAGCCGCTCACAGGGATCCTTCCGTAGCATGCTAACCCCTGACCCTCTGACCCCCGATCTGCCTGGAAACCGCTAACCCCTGACCCGTCTGTCTGGAAGCTGCTAACCCCTGACCCTCTGCCCCGTCTGTCTGGAAGCTGCTAACCCCTGACCCTCTGACCCCGTCTGTCTGGAAGCTGCTAATCCCTGACCCTCTGCCCCGTGTGTCTGGAAGCCGCTAACCCCTGACCCTCTGACCCCCGATCTGTCTGGAAACTGCTAACCCCTGACCCTCTGCCCCGTCTGTCTGGAAGCTGCTAACCCCTGACCCTCTGTCCCGTGTGTCTGGAAGCTGCTAACCCCTGACCCTCTGACCCCCGATCTGTCTGGAAACCGCTAACCCCTGACCCTCTGCTCTGTCTGTCTGGAAGTTGCTAACCCCTGACCCTCTGACCCCAGTCTGTCTGGAAGCTGCTAACCCCTGACCCTCTGCCCCGTGTGTCTGGAAGCTGCTAACCCCTGACCCTCTGAACCCCGTGTGGCGCACAATGACTTACGCGAGACGAGAAGCGATGAAGTCGATCTAGGCTTTATTAAGCGAGACTTGTCCCCAGCAGTTCAGCAACAGAATGAGGCTGCGGGGAGAAGCTCGGGCTCTTATACTCCACCTTCAGGGCGGAGCCAGAAGTCGGCAGATCCAATCAGGACTTGGGACCTGTCAGCCAATAGCCTCTCGGCTTCACAGGTACCACATTACCCCTAATACATACCACCACATTCACCCCTTGTTAAAAAAGAACCCGCCGGGGTCGTGGTTCGCATGGTGGTAACGGTTTACAAGGCTGGCCCTGGAACAAATTACGGACTGTGTTAATACAGCTTTAGCCCTACACTGGGCTATGTACATGTTTGTGAGAACTATTTACAATACGAGCAAAAAGAATTTTGTTACAACAACATTCTTGCTTTTCTTGGTGTCATGCGGACTCCACGAGTCGAGCGGGCGGTCTGGTCTTTCTCGTCGATCGCCTCAGCCCCGGTGGTGGTGCAGGTGCTTGCTCGGGCGTTGTCGTCTCTGGGAGCGTTTCGCTGTTTGTTCCTGTTTTACTCCTGGGCGGGCATGGGAGGAGGACCGATTCCCCCGGGAAGGGGGCGGTCGCGGGGTGCACCGGTGGCAGGGAGAGGGTGATCGGTGTCGGGGGTGTGTGTGTGTTGCCGGCGGGCGCCAGGTCCCGCAGGGAGACCGTGTCCTGTCGGCCGTCGGGGTACGCATAGGCGTACTGCGGGTTCGCGTGGAGGAGGTGAACCCTCTCAACCAACGGGTCCGATTTGTGCGCCCGCACATGTTTCCGGAGCAAGATGGGTCCTGGGGCCGCCAGCCAGGTTGGCAGCGACGTTCCGGAGGAGGACTTCCTGGGGAAGACAAGGAGGCGCTCATGAGGCGTTTGGTTAGTGGTGGTACACAGCAGCGACCGGATGGAGTGGAGAGCGTCCGGGAGGTCCTCCTGCCACCGGGAAACTGGGAGATCCCTGGACCGTAGGGCCAGTAGGACGGTCTTCCAGACCGTGCCGTTCTCCCTCTCTACTTGCCGTTCCCCCGGGGGTTGTAGCTGGTCGTCCTGCTCGAGGCTATGCCCTTGCTGAGCAGGAACTGGCGTAGCTCGTCACTCATGAAGGAGGACCCCCTGTCGCTATGGATATACGCGAGGAAACCGATCAGTGTGAATATGGTGCCAAGGGCTTTAATGACTGTAGCCGCTGTCATGTCGGGGCAGGGGATGGCGAAGGGGAAACGGGAGTACCCGTCCACCACGTTCAGGAAGTATGTGTTGCGGTCGGTGGAGGGGAGGGGCCCTTTGAAATCCAAACTGAGGCGTTCAAAGGGGCGGGAAGCCTTGATCAGGTGCGCTCTATCCGGCCTGAAAAAGTGTGGTTTGCACTCTGCGCAGATGTGGCAGTTCCTGGTGACTGTACGGACCTCCTCCACAGAGTAGGGGAGGTTGCGGGACTTTACGAAATAGTAGAATCGAGTGACCCCCGGGTGGCAGAGGTCCTCGTGGAGGGCTTGGAGGCGGTCTATTTGTGCGTTGGCACGTGTGCCGCGGGATAGGGCATCGGACGGCTCATTCAGCTTTCCGGGACGATACAAGATCTCATAATTGTAGGTGGAGAATTCGATCCTCCACCTTAAGATCTTGTCATTTTTAATTTTGCCCCGCAGTGCATTATCGAACATAAAGGCTACCGACCGTTGGTCGGTGAGGAGAGTGAATCTCCTGCCGGCCAGGTAATGCCTCCAATGTCGCACAGCTTCCACTATGGCTTGGGCTTCCTTTTCCACTGAGGAGTGGCGGATTTCTGAGGCGTGGAGGGTCCGGGAGAAAAAGGCCACGGGTCTGCCCGCTTGGTTAAGGGTGGCCGCCAGAGCTACGTCGGAGGCGTCGCTCTCGACCTGGAAGGGGAAGGACTCGTCGATGGCACACACCGTGGTCTTTGCGATATCCGCTTTGATGCGGCTGAAGGCCTAGCGAGCCTCTGTCGACAGGGGGAAGGTAGTGGACTGTATTAGCGGGCGGGCCTTGTCTGCGTACTGGGGGACCCACTGGGCGTAATATGAAAAGAAGCCCAGGCAACGTTTCAGGGCTTTGGAGCAGTCGGGGAGGGGAAATTCCATAAGGGGGCGCATGCGTTCGGGGTCGGGGCCTATTACTCCATTGCGCACTACGTATCCCAGGATGGCCAAACGGTTTGTGCTAAAAACGCATTTTTCCTCGTTATATGTGAGGTTCAGGGCGTTAGCGGTCTGGAGGAACTTTTGGAGGTTGGCATCGTGGTCGTGCTGATCGTGCCCGCAGATGGTTACGTTGTCGAGATACGGGAACGTGGCCTGCAACCCGTGCTGGTCAACCATTCGGTCCATCTCCCGCTGGAAGACCGAGACCCCGTTCGTGACGCCAAATGGGACCCTTAGGAAGTGGTATAGCCACCCGTCTGCCTCGAAGGCTGTGTACTTGCGGTCACCTGAGCGGATGGGGAGCTGGTGGTAGGCGGACTTGAGGTCCACGGTGGAAAAGACCTTATACTGAGCAATCCGATTGACCATGTCGGATATGCGGGCGAGAGGGTACGCATTTAGCTGCGTGTACCTGTTGATGGTCTGACTATAGTCTACGATCATCCTTTGCTTCTCCCCGGTCTTAACGACTACCACCTGGGCTCTCCTGGGACTATTGCTGGCCTGGATTATGCCTTCTTTCAGCACCGCTGGACTTCAGACCGAATAAATGTCCGGTCCTGGGCGCTGTACCGTCTGCTCCTAGTGGCGACGGGTTTGCAATCCGGGGTGAGGTTTGCAAACAAGGACGGCGGTTCAACCTTGAGGGTTGCGAGGCCGCAGATAGTGAGTGGGGGTATTGGGCCGCCGAATTGGAATGTTCGGCTCTGAAGGTTACACTGGAAATCTAATCCCAGTAATGTGGGCGCGCAGAGTTGGGGAAGGACGTAGAGCCTGTAGTTCTTAAACTCCCTCCCTTGCACCGTTAGGTTTGCGATGCAGAACCCTTTGATCTCCACTGAGTGGGATCCTGCAGCTAGGGAAATCTTTTGCGTACTTGGATGGATGGTCAGAAAACAGCATTTTCCCGTGTCTGGGTGAATAAAACTTTCAGTGCTCCCGGAGTCGATCAGGCACGGCGTCTCGTATCCGTTGACCAGCACCGTTGTTGTCGCCGTCTGGAGCGTCCGGGGCCGCTATTGATCCAGTGTCACCGAAGCCAGTCGTGGTAGTAGTGTCGCGGCGTCTTCTTTGGACCCCGTGGAGCCGTCGATGCTGGGGTCCTTTGTTGTCAACCAAGGTGGTGGCGTCCATGAATCGCACGCGGCCGGGGTGGACAAAATGGCTGCTCCCATGGGTCGCACGTGGTCGGGGGTGGACAAAATGGCCACCCCCATGAATCGCACGTGGCTGGGGGGTCACAAGATGGCAGCGCCCATCCTCCCCTCGTGGTGCCCGGGACCCAAAATGGCGGCGCCCGCGGGTCGCACATGGGGCGCTGGGGGGGTTGGGGGGTGTTCAGGATCTGTTGTCCTCGTTCTTCTCCGGGGATTGCGGCGACCCCCCGGGACCGGCAAACTGCCGCGTAATGGCCCTTTTTGCCGCAGCTTTTACAACTAGCTGCGCGGGCCGGGCAGCGCTGCCGGGGGTGTTTCACTTGTCTGCGAAAATAGCAGCGGGCCCCCCCCGGGATGGTCTGGCGCTTTAACCGCGCACGCTTGCGGGGGGGGGGGGGTGGGGGGGTGCCGGGGAGTTGGTCGCGACGGGGGTCCACGGAGCCCAAGGGGCTGCCGCACGGTCGGGGCCGTAGGCGTGGGCGTTTTGGGAGGCCACATCAAGGGAAGCTGCAAGGGCCCGTGCCTCTGAGAGTCCTAGCGACTCTCTTTCTAAAAGTCTCTGACGGATTTGGGGAGAGTTCATACCTGCCACGAATGCATCATGAATTAGCATGCCCGTGTGTTCGATCGCGTTCACCGGCGGGCAGCTGCAACCCCGTCCCAAAATTAGCAGCGCGCCGTAGAATTCCTCGAGCGATTCTCCGGGACTTTGCCGTCTCGTCGCGAGTTGTTGGAGCGCGTAGACCTGGTTAACGGGCCGAACGTAGATGCTCTTCAGCAATGCGAGCGCTGTCGGGAAATCCTCCGCGTCTTCTATAAGCGAGTAAATCTACGGGCTTACCCTCGAATGCAGGACCTGCATTTTCTGCTCTTCCGTGATCCGGCCGGGGGCCGTTCGGAGGTAGCCTTCAAGGCATGCTTGCCAGTGTTTGAATACTGCCGCCAAGTTCGCTGCATGGGGGCTGATCCGCAGGCACTCCGGGGCGATCCGGAGCTCCATAGTCTTTTAAGCTCGCTTAATAAATTGTAGCGCACAATGACTTACGCGAGACGAGAAGTGATGAAGTCGATCTAGGCTTTATTAAGCGAGACTTGTCCCCAGCTGCTCAGCAACAGAATGAGACTGCGGGGAGAAGCTCGGGCTCTTATACTCCGCCTTCAGGGCGGAGCCGGAAGTCGGCAGATCCAACCAGGACCCGGGACCTGTCAGCCAATAGCCTCACGGCTTCACAGGTACCACATTACCCCTTATACATACCACCACACCCCGATCTATCTGGAAGCCGCTAACCCCTGACCCTCTGTCACGTGTGTCTGGAAGCTGCTAACCCCTGACCCTCTGACCCCGGTCTGTCTGCAAGCTGCTAACCCCTGACCCTCTGTCACGTGTGTCTGGAAGCTGCTAACCCCTGTCCCTCTGACCCCGGTCTGTCTGGAAGCTGCTAACCCCTCACCCTGTGACCCCGGTCTGTTTGGAAGCTGCTAACCCCTGACCCTCTGCCCCTTGTGTCTGGAAGCCGCTAACCCCTGACCCTCTGCCCCGTGTGTCTGAAAGCTGCTAACCCCTGACCCTCTGCCCCGTGTGTCTGGAAGCCGCTAACCTCTGACCCTCTGCCCCGTCTGTCTGGAAGCTGCTAACCCCTGACCCTCTGCCCCGTGTGTCTGGAAGCTGCTAACCCCTGACCCTCTGCCCCGTGTGTCTGAAAGCTGCTAACCCCTGACCCTCTGACCCCGTGTGTCTGGAAGCTGCTAACCCCTGACCCTCTGACCCCCGTCCTGTCTGGAAGCTGCTAACCCCTGACCCTCTGCCCCGTGTGTCTGTAAGCTGCTAACCCCTGACCCTCTGGCCCGTGTGTCTGGAAGCTGCTAACCCCTGACCCTCTGACCCCAGTCTTTCTGGAAGCTGCTAACCCCGGACCCTCTGGCCCGTGTGTCTGGAAGCCGCTTGACCCTCTGATGCACTAAGCGTCAAGAACCACAAAGACATGTGAGACTTTAACCAAGGCTTTAATACACTACATAGGAAGCTTACCCGACACAGACTACCCCAGACAATGGGTCAGGTTCTCAGAAGCTGGGTCTTATACCTAACTCCCAGGGGAGTGGCCAACGTCAGGTTACATACAGGTGACCGAACCTCTACAGAGCAACAGTACAAGACACAGTACAATACACAGGATTGCAGGGCCACGTTACACACAACTATTATATAACTATGTACAATGATAGGAAAGTACAGTGGTGTATCACCACATTCACCCCTTGTTTAGAAGGAAGTCCGGGTTGAAAATATGGAGTAGCAAACACAGTGAACAAACAGGGAGTAACGAACAGAGTCCATCAGGAGGTTCCGTGTCGTCAGAGGTCGAGACGAACGATGTGTTTGGTCGATCTCTTTGAACGTCGGAGCTGCGGCGCTGAGGTAGTGTCCGGCGGTATCCGTGCGGTCGGTGGTGCTGGGTCGCGAGGCGGCATGACGTCCCCCACCGCTTCGGCTGGCTCAAGGCGAATCTGCGGGATGACAGCAGCTGGCACGGAGTAGTAACAGGCCGAGGGATCGACGGGAGCAGAGAGGGAGCGGGGTGGAGGTTGCGGGGCGGGGGCGGCAGGGGCCCCAGAGGGGGCCAGGTCCTTGATGGAGACGGTCTCCTCACGCCCGTCGGGGTACGCGTACTGTGGGTTGGCGTGGAGGAGATGGACTCTCTCCACCAGGGGCTCCACCTTAGAGGTCCGCACGTGCTTGCGGAGCAGGACGTCTCCCGGGGACAGGAGCCCGGACGGAAGCGATGTCACGGATGCCGATCTCCTGGAGAAGAGAAACATCCGCTCATGAGGGGTAGCATTCGTTGCAGTACACAAAAGGGACCGGATGGAGTTGACTGCGGCAGGGAGGGCCTCCTGCCAACGGGAGACTGGTAGGCCTTTGGACTTGAGGGCTAGCAGCACGGCCTTCCACCTGTCCGTTCCCCCGGGGGTTTTAACTGGTCGTCCTGCTCGAGGCAACGCCCCTGGCGAGCAGGTACCGACGCAGCTCCTCACTCATGAAGGAGGAGCCCCGGTCACTGTGAACGTAATTGGGATAACCGAACAGCATGAAGAGGTCGTGCAACGCTTTGATGACGGTGGCGGAGGTCGTGTCGGGGCAGGGAATGGCGAAGGGGAACCGCGAGTACTCGTCGATGACGTTGAGGAAGTACGTGTTGCGGTTGTGGGTGGGGAGGGGCCCTTTGAAGTCAATGCTGAGACGTTCAAAGGGGCGGGTAGCCTTGATTAGGTGCGCCTTGTCTGGCTTGTAGAATTGCGGCTTGCACTCCGCACAGACTTGGCAGTCCCTAGTCATGGCCTTGACCTCCTCGACTGAGAAGGGCAGGTTGTGGCCCTTGGTGTAGTGGTAGAACCGCCTGACGCCCGGGTGACAGAGGTCATTATGTAGTGCCCGCAGTCGGTCATCCTGTGCGTTGGCACAGTACTACGGGACAGGGCATCAGGAGGATCATTGAGCTTACCTGGCCGGTATAAGATACTATAATTGTAGGTGGAGAGTTCGATCCTCCACCGTAATATCTTATTATTTTTGATTTTACCTCCTTGTTTGTTGTCGAACATGAACGCAACTGATCGTTGGTCAGTAACGAGGGTAAATGGTTTTCCGGCCAGGTAGTGCCTCCAGTGCCGGACGGCTTCCACTATGGCCTGTGCCTCCTTCTCAACAGAGGAGTGGCGGATCTCGGGGCCTTGGAGTGTGCGGGAAAAGAAGGCGATGGGCCTGCCCGCCTGGTTGAGGGTGGCACCCAGGGCAAAGTCGGAGGCATCGCTCTCAACTTGGAATGGTACAGACTCGTCTACCGCATGCATGGCGGCTTTGGCGATAGCGGTTTTTAGGAGGTGGAAGGCCTGGCAGGCCTCGGGCGGGAGGGGGAATGAGGGGGAACGGAGGAGGGGTCGGGCCTTGTCAGCGTACTCGGGCACCCACTGGGCATAGTAGGCAAAGAACCCGAGGCATCGCCTCAGTTCTTTGGGGCAGGTGGGAATGGGGAGTTCGAGAAGGGGGTGCAGACGGTCGGGATCGGGGCCGAGGACACCGTTCTCCACCACGTAGCCGAGTATGGCGAGGCGGGTGGTGCCGAAAACACATTTTGCCTCGTTGTACGTGAGATTGAGGCGTTTGGCAGTTTGGAGGAATTTAGTGAGGTTGATGTCATGGTCCTGCTGGTTGTGGCCGCAGATGGTGACGTTGTCCAGATACGGGAAGGTAGCCCGCAGTCTGTGCTGGTCCACCATTCGGTCCATCTCCTGTTGGAAGACCGAGACTCCATTGGTGACGCCAAAGGGTACCCTAAGAAAGTGGTAGAGGCGGCCGTCCGCCTCGAAGGCCGTGAAGTTACGGTCCTCCGGGCGGATAGGGAGCTGGTGGTAGGCGGATTTCAAGTCTATGGTGGAGAACACCCGGTACTGTGCAATCCGGTTGACCATGTCAGATATGCGGGGGAGGGGATACGCATCAAGCAGCGTGTACCGGTTGATGGTTTGACTGTAGTCAATGACCATGCGGTGTTTCTCGCTAGACTTGACTACCACCACTTGGGCTCGCCAGGGGCTGGTGCTGTGAGCAATGATCTTTTCCGAGAGAAGGCGCTTAATCTCCGCTCGAATGAATTGGCGGTCCCCGAAACTGTAACGCCGACTTTTAGTAGCCACGGGCTTGCAGTCGGGGGTGAGATTAGCAAGCAATGAAGGGGGGTGGATCCTGAGTGTGGAGAGACTACAGGTGGGACCCGGGGGGGGATCAGGGAAGAACTGGGGGTTGGAGACCGTGAGGGGGCGGAGGGGGCCGCTAAAATGCAAGGTGAGGCTGCGCAGGTGGCATTGGAAGTCCAGGCCGAGGATCGCGGCGGCGCAGAGGTGAGGGAGGACCATGAATTTGAAATCCTGGAACACCGCGCCGTTCACTGAGAGGGTGATGACGCAGTAGCCCGAAACCTCGGCCGACTGGGAGTTGGAGGCCATGGAAATATGCCTGCGCGTGGGTAGTACCTTGAGGGAGCAGCGGCGCACGGTGTCTGGGTGGAGGAAGCTCTCCGTGCTGCCGCTGTCGAAGAGGCAGGTAACAGTGAAACAATTTACCTGAACCTCCATGGTGGATCTGGCGAGCTGATGCGGTCGGTCCTGGTCGAGGACGATGGATGCGATGGTGGAGCTGTTGGAGAAGGGTGCCTGATCCGGGGAGCGGCCTGCGGAAGAAGGTGGCGGCGCCCCGGCGTCGTAGGCTGCTGTTGGAGGCCAGGTTGCTGTCGTTGGCTGCATCTCAGTTGTTTGCAGCATTTCGGTTGAGTTCGCAGGTCCGAAAGCGACGATCGGCGGCGGACCGGAAGTGACGGTCGGCGGCGGACCGGAAGTGACGATCGGCGGTGGGGCGGACCCGGAAGCGACGATCGGCGGCGGACCGGAAGTGAAGGGAGCCGGGCTGGAGATAATCAAAGATGGCGGCGCCCCTGCGTTGCACATGTCGAATATTGAGCCGGGAACGGAGGATGGCGGCACCCAGGAGGAGCAGGCGTGTTGGACCACGAGGCAGCGGTGGAGCGGCAGACGTTTGCCTTTCTTGCCACAGGCTGAACAGGTAGCATCTCTAGCAGGGCAGAGTTTCCTGGGGTGTTTTGCCTGGCCACAAAAGTAACACTGGGCCCAGGCATTATTTTCCCTGCTGGTGTGGCTGGGTGGGCCGTGACTTGCAGGGGTTGTTGCTGGGCGGGCGGCAGGGAGATAGCGGCCACGTAGGGAACGTGGGCAGGCGCGTAGGAAATTTGGGCAGGCGTGTAGGGCGCACTATTGTCATAGGCTGCCTGTTGGGCCTCTGCCATAGTGACTGCCGTGTCCAGAGTCAGCGTAGTTTGTGCCAGTAGGAGTTGCCGAATTGGGACGGAAGGGATGCCGGCAACAAAGGCATCGAGCGCCAGGGCCTCAGTGTTCTGCTCAGCGGAGACTGCTGGCGCGTTGCAGGTGAGCACGAGGGCTCGGAGGTCCCGAACGAACACGGACATGGGTTCACCCGGCTGCTGGTGCCGGGAGGCGAGGCGGTGGCGGGCGTAAATAGAATTAACAGTTCGTGCATACCGGCTTTTGAGCTTCACGATAGCGTAGGTCGTTGTTCCCGTGATGAGGTCGAAAAGCCCGTAGTCGAGCCGTGAGCACAGGAGGTTGAGTCGGTCAGCGTCCGTTTTGGCGAAGGCGGAGGATGCTTCCAGGTAAACCTCGAAACACCGGAGCCAGCAGTTGAAAAGGTGATCCGCGCGTGGAGCGTGGGGGTCGAGCGAGAGCTTGCCGGGTTTCAGAGCAGCCTCCATTATAACTGTAGTGTATTAAATTGATGCACCAAGCGTCAACAACCACAAAGACATGTGAGACTTTAACCAAGGCTTTAATACACTACATAGGAAGCTTACCCGACATAGACGACCCCAGACAAAATGGGTCAGGTCTCAGAAGCTGGGTCTTATACCTACTCCCGGGGGAGTGACCAAGGCGGAGCTCTCCGTGGTCAGGTCAGGTTATATACAGGTGACCGAACCTCTACAGAGCTACAGTACAATACACAGTACAATACACAGGATTACAGGGCCACGTTACACACAACTATTATATAACTATGTACAATGCTAGGGAAGTACAGTGGTGTATCACCACATTCACCCCTTGTTTAGAAGGAAGTCCGGGGTGAAAATATGGAGTAGCAAACACAGTGAACAAACAGGGAGTAATGAACAGAGTCCATCAGGAGGTTCCGTGTCGTCAGAGGCCGAGGCGAACGATGTGTTTGGTCGATCTCTTTGAACGTCGGAGCTGCGGCGCTGAGGTAGTGTCCGGCGGTATCCGTGCGGTCGGTGGTGCTGGGTCGCGAGGCGGCATGACGTCCCCCACCGCTTCGGCTGGCTCGAGGCGAATCTGCGGGATGACAGCGGCTGGCACGGAGTAGTAACAGGTCAAGGGATCGACGGGAGCAGAGAGGGAGAGGGGTGGAGGTTGCTGGGCGGGGGCGGCAGGGGCCCCAGAGGGAGCCAGGTCCTTGATGGAGTCGGTCTCCTCACGCCCGTCGGGGTACGCTATGTACGCGTACTGTGGGTTAGCGTGAAGGAGACGGACTCTCTTCACCAGGGGCTGAGCCTTAGAGGTCCGCACGTGCTTGCGGAGCAGGACGTCTCCCGGGGACAGGAGCCCAGACGGAAGCGATGTCACGGATGTCGATCTCCTGGAGAAGAGAAACATCCGCTCATGAGGGGTAGCATTCGTTGCAGTACACAACAGGGACCGGATGGAGTGGAGTGCGGCAGGGAGGGCCTCCTGCCAACGGGAGACTGGTAGGCCCTTGGACTTGAGGGCTAGCAGCACGGCCTTCCAAACTGTCGCGTTCTCCCTCTCCACCTGTCCGTTTCCCCGGGGGTTGTAACTGGTCGTCCTGCTCGAGGCAACGCCCCTGGTGAGCAGGTACCGACGCAGCTCCTCACTCATGAAGGTGGAGCCCCGGTCACTGTGAACGTAATTGGGATAACCGAACAGCATGAAGAGGTCGTGCAACGCTTTGGTGACGGTGGCGGAGGTCGTGTCGGGGCAGGGAATGGCGAAGGGGAACCGCGAGTACTCGTCGATGACGTTGAGGAAGTATGTGTTGCGGTTGTGGGTGGGGAGGGGCCCTTTGAAGTCAATGCTGAGACGTTCAAAGGGGCGGGTAGCCTTGATTAGGTGCGCCTTGTCTGGCTTGTAGAATTGCGGCTTGCACTCCGCACAGACTTGGCAGTCCCTAGTCATGGCCTTGACCTCCTCGACTGAGAAGGGCAGGTTGTGGCCTTTGATGGAGTGGTAGAACCGCCTGACGCCCGAGTGACAGAGGTCATTATGTAGTGCCCGCAGTCGGTCATCCTGTGCATTGGCACAAGTACTACGGGACAGGGCATCAGGAGGATCATTGAGCTTACCTGGCCGGTATAAGATATTATAATTGTAGGTGGAGAGTTCGATTCTCCACCGTTATATCTTATCATTTTTGATTTTACCTCCTTGTTTGTTGTCGAACATGAATGCAACTGATCGTTGGTCAGTAACGAGGGTAAATGGTTTTCCGGCCAGGTAGTGCCTCCAGTGCCGGACGGCTTCCACTATGGCCTGTGCCTCCTTCTCAACAGAGGAGTGGCGGATCTCGGGGCCTTGGAGTGTGCGGGAAAAGAAGGCGATGGGCCTGCCCGCCTGGTTGAGGGTGGCACCCAGGGCAAAGTCGGAGGCATCGCTCTCGACTTGGAATGGTACAGACTCGTCTACCGCATGCATGGCGGCTTTGGCGATAGCGGTTTTTAGGAGGTGGAAGGCCTGGCAGGCCTCTGGCGGGAGGGGGAATGAGGGGGAATGGAGGAGGGGTCGGGCCTTGTCAGCGTACTCGGGCACCCACTGGGCATATTAGGCAAAGAACCCGAGGCATCGCCTCAGTTCTTTGGGGCAGGTGGGAATGGGGAGTTCGAGAAGGGGGCGCAGACGGTCGGGATCGGGGCCGAGGACACCGTTCTCCACCACGTAGCCGAGTATGGCGAGGCGGGTGGTGCCGAAAACACATTTTGCCTCGTTGTACGTGAGATTGAGGCGTTTGGCAGTTTGGAGGAATTCAGTGAGGTTGATGTCATGGTCCTGCTGGTTGTGGCCGCAGATGGTGACGTTGTCCAGATACGGGAAGGTAGCCCGCAGTCTGTGCTGGTCCACCATTCGGTCCATCTCCTGTTGGAAGACCGAGACTCCATTGGTGACGCCAAAGGGTACTCTAAGAAAGTGGTAGAGGCGGCTGTCTGCCTCGAAGGCCGTGAAGTTACCGTCCCCCGGGCGGATAGGGAGCTGGTGGTAGGCGGATTTCAAGTCTATGGTGGAGAACACCCGGTACTGTGCAATCCGGTTGACCATGTCAGATATGCGGGGGAGGGGATACGCATCAAGCAGCGTGTACCGGTTGATGGTCTGACTGTAGTCAATGACCATGCGGTGTTTCTCGCTAGACTTGACTACCACCACTTGGGCTCGCCAGGGGCTGGTGCTGTGAGCAATGATCTTTTCCGAGAGAAGGCGCTTAATCTCCGCTCGAATGAATTGGCGGTCCCCGAAACTGTAACGCCGACTTTTAGTAGCCACGGGCTTGCAGTCGGGGGTGAGATTAGCAAACAGTGAAGGGGGGGGATCCTGAGTGTGGAGAGACTACAGGTGGGACCCGGGGGGGATCAGGGAAGAACTGGGGGTTGGAGACCGTGAAGGGGGGGAGGGGGCCGTTAAAATGCAAGGTGAGGCTGCGCAGGTGGCATTGGAAGTCCAGGCCGAGGATCGCGGCGGCGCAGAGGTGAGGGAGGACCATGAATTTGAAATCCTGGAACACCGCGCCGTTCACTGAGAGGGTGACGACGCAGTAGCCCGAAACCTCGGACGACTGGGAGTTGGAGGCCATGGAAATATGCCTGCGCGTGGGTAGTACCTTGAGGGAGCAGCGGCGCACGGTGTCCGGGTGGAGGAAGCTCTCCGTGCTGCCGCTGTCGAAGAGGCAGGTAACAGTGAAACAATTTACCTGAACCTCCATGGTGGATCTGGCGAGCTGATGCAGTCGGTCCTGGTCGAGGACGATGGATGCGATGGTGGAGCTGTTGGAGAAGGGTGCCGGATCCGGGGAGCGGCCTGCGGAAGAAGGTGGCGGCGCCCAGGCGTCGTAGGCTGCTGTTGGAGGCCAGGTTGCTGTCATTGGCTGCATCTCAGTTGTTTGCAGCATTTCGGTTGAGTTCGCAGGTCCGAAAGTGACGATCGGCGGCGGGGCGGACCCGGAAACGACGATCGGCGGCGGACCGGAAGTGACGTGCGGCGGACCGGAAGTGAAGGAAGCCGGGCCGGGGGTAATCAAAGATGGCGGCGCCCCTGCGTCGCACGTGTCGAATAGCGAGCCGGGAACGGAGGACGGCGGCACCCCGGAGTAGCAGACCGCGGTGTTGGACCCCGAGGCAGCGGTGGAGCGGCAGACGTTTGCAAAATGGCCTTTCTTGCCACAGGCTGAACAGGTAGCATCTCTAGCAGGGCAGCGTTTCCTGGGGTGTTTTGCCTGGCCACAAAAGTAACACTGGGGCCCAGGCATTATTTTTACTGCTGGTGTGGCTGGGTGGGCCGTGACTTGCAGGGGTTGTTGCTGGGCGGGTGGCAGGGAGGTAGCGGCCACGTAGGGAACGTGGGCAGGCGCATAGGAAGTTTGTGCAGGCGTGTAGGACGCATTATTGTCGTAGGCTGCCTGTTGGGCCTCTGCCATAGTGACTTCCGTGTCCAGAGTCAGGGTAGTTTGTGCCAGTAGGAGTTGGCGAATTGGGACGGAAGGGATGCCGGCAACAAAGGCATCGAGCGCCAGGGCATCAGTGTTCTGCTCAGCGGAGACTGCTGGCGCATTGCAGGTGAGCGCGAGGGCACGGAGGTCCCGAACGAATACGGACATGGGTTCACCCGGCTGCTGGTGCCGCGAGGCGAGGCGGTGGCGGGCGTAAATAGAATTAACAGTTCGTGCATACCGGCTTTTGAGCTTCACGATGGCATCGGCGTAGGTTGTTGTTCCCGTGATGAGGTCGAAAAGCCCGTAGTCGAGCCGTGAGCACAGGAGGTTGAGTCGGTCGGCGTCCGTTTTGGCGAAGGCGGAGGATGCTTCCAGGTAAGCCTCGAAACACCGGAGCCAGCAGTTGAAAAGGTGATCCGCGCGTGGAGCGTGGGGGTCGAGCGAGAGCTTGTCGGGTTTCAGAGCAGCCTCCATTATAACTGTAGTGTATTAAATTGATGCACTAAGCGTCAAGAACCACAAAGACATGTGAGACTTTAACCAAGGCTTTAATACACTACATAGGAAGCTTACCCGACACAGACGACCCCAGACAAAATGGGTCAGGTCTCAGAAGCGGGGTCTTATACCTAACTCCCGGGGGAGTGGCCAAGGCAGAGCTCTCCGTGGCCAGGTCAGGTTACAGACAGGTGACCGAACCTCTACAGAGCTACAGTACAATGCACAGTACAATACACAGGATTACAGGGCCACGTTACACACAACTATTATATAACTATGGACAATGCGAGGGAAGTACAGTGGTGTATCACCACACCACTGACCCTCTGCCCTGTGTGTGTGGAAGCCGCTGACCCGTGACCCTCTAACCCCGGTTAGTCTGGAAGCTGCTAACCCCTGACCCTCTGCCCCGTGTGTCTGGAGGATGCTAACCCCCTGCCCCGTGTGTCTGGAAGCCACTAACCCCTGACCCTCTGCCCCGTGTGTCTGGAAGCTGCTAACCCCTGACCCTCTGACCCCGGTATGTCTGGAAGCTGCTAACCCCTGACCCACTGACCCGTGTGTCTGGAAGCTGCTAACCCCTGACCCACTGACCGTGTGTCTGGAAGCTGCTAACCCCTGACCCTCTGCCCCGTGTGTCTGGAAACCGCTAACCCCTGACCCTCTGCCCCGAGTGTCTGGAAGCTGCTAACCCCTGACCCTCTGCCCCGTCTGTCTGGAAACCACTAACCCCTGACCCTCTGACCCCGGTCTGTCTGGAAACCGCTAACCCCTGACCCTCTGCCCCGTGTGTCTAGAAGGCGCTAACCCCTGACCCTATGACCCCGGTCTGTCTGGAAGCTGCTAACCCCTGACCCTCTGCCCCGTGTGTCTGGAATCCAATAACCCATGACCCTCTGACCCGTGTGTCTGGCAGCTGCTAACACCTGACCCACTGACCCCGGTCTATCTGGAAGCTGCTAACCCCTGACCCTCTGACCCGTGTGTCTGGAAAACGCTGACCCCTGACCCTCTACCCCGTGTGTCTGGAAGCCGCTAACCCCTGACCCTCTGACCCCGGTCTGTCAGAAAGCTGCTAACCCCTGACCCTCTGACCCCGGTCTATCTGGAAGCCGCTAACCCCTGACCCTCTGCCCCGTGTGTCTGGAAGTTGCTAACCCCTGACCCTCTGACCCCGGTCTATCTGGAAGCCGTTAACCCCTGACCCTCTGCCCCGTGTGTCTGGAAGCCGCTAACCCCTGACCCTCTGCCCCGTGTGTCTGGAACCTGCTAACCCCTGACCCTCTGACCCCGGTCTATCTGGAAGCCGCTAACCCCTGACCCTCTGCCCCGTGTGTCTGGAAGCCGCTAACCCCTGACACTCTGCCCCGTGTGTCTGGAAGTTGCTAACCCCTGACCCTCTGACCCCGGTCTATCTGGAAGCCGCTAACCCCTGACCCTCTGACCCGTGTGTCTGGAAGCTGCTCACCCCTGACCCACTGACCCGTGTGTCTGGAAACCGCTAACCCCTGACCCTCTGCCCCGTGTGTCTGGAAGCCGCTAACCCCTGACCCTCTGACCCCGGTCTATCTGGAAGCTGTTAACCCCTGACCCTATGACCCCGGACTGTCTGGAAGCTGCTAACCCCTGACCCTCTGCCCCGTGTGTCTGGAAGTTGCTAACCCCTGACCCTATGACCCCGGTCTGTCTGGAAGCTGCTAATCCCTGACCCTCTGCCCCGTCTGTCTGGAAGTTGCAAACCCCTGACCCTATGACCACGGTCTATCTGGAAGCTGCTAACCCCAGACCCTCTGCCCCGTGTGTCTGGAAACCGCTAACCCCTGACCCTCTGCCCCGTCTGTCTGGAAGTTGCTAACCCCTGACCCTCTGACCCCGTCTGTCTGGAAGCTGCTAACCCCTGACCCTCTGCCCCGTGTGTCTGGAAACCGCTAACCCCTGACCCTCTGACCCGTGTGTCTGGAAGCTGCTAACCCCTGACCCTCTGCCCCGTGTGTCTGGAAGCCGCTAACCCCTGACCCTCTGCCCCGTGTGTCTGGGAGCTGCTGACCCCTGATCCTCTGACCCGTGTGTCTGGAAACTGCTAACCCCTGACCCTCTGCCCCATGTGTCTGGAAGCTGCTAACCCCTGACCCTCAAACCTGTGTGTCTGGAGGCTGCTAACCCCTGACCCTCTGACCCGTGTGTCTGGAAGCTGCTAACCCCTGACCCTCTGACCCGTGTGTCTGGAGGCTGCTAACCCCTGACCCTCTGACCCGTGTGTCTGGAAGCTGCTAATCCCTAACCCTCTGCCCCGTCTGTCTGGAAGCTGCTAACCCCTGACCCTCTGACCCCGGTCTATCTGGAAGCTGCTAACCCCTGACCCTATGACCCCGGTCTATCTGGAAGCTGCTATCCCCTGACCCTCTGACCCCGTCTGTCTGGAAGCTGCTAACCCCTGACCCTCTGACCCCGGTCTATCTGGAAGCTGCTAACCCCTGACCCTATGACCCCGGTCTATCTGGAAGCTGCTAACCCCTGACCCTCTGACCCGTGTGTCTGGAAGCTGCTAACCCCTGACCCTCTGCCCCGTGTGTCTGGAAGCTGCTAACCCCTGACCCTCTGACCCCGGTCTGTCTGGAAGCTGCTAACCCCTGACCCTCTGCCCCGTGTGTCTAGATGCTGCTAACCCCTGACCCTCTGACCCCGGTCTGTCTGGAAGCTGCTAACCCCTGACCCTCTGCCCCGTGTGTCTGGAAGCTGCTAACCCCTGACCCTCTGCCCCGTGTGTCTAGAAGGTGCTAACCTCTGACCCTCTGCCCCGTGTGTCTGGAAGCTGCTAACCCCTGACCCTCTGCCCCATGTGTCTGGAAGCTGCTAACACCTGACCCTCTGACCCCGGTCTTTCTGGAAGCTGCTAACCTCTGACCCTCTGCCCCGTGTGTCTAGAAGGTGCTAACCCCTGACCCTCTGCCCCGTGTGTCTGGATGCTGCTCACCCCTGACCCTCTGACCCCGGTCTGTCTGGAAGCTGCTAACCCCTGACCCTCTGCCCCGTGTGTCTAGAAGGTGCTAACCCCTGACCCTCTGCCCCGTGTGTCTGGAAGCTGCTAACCCCTGACCCCCTGACCCCGTCTGTCTGGAAGCTGCTAACCCCTGACCCTCTGCCCCGCGTGTCTGGAAGCTGCTAACCCCTGACCCTCTGACCCGTGTGTCTAGAAGCTGCTAACCCCTGACCCTCTGCCCCATGTGTCTGGAAGCTGCTAACCCCTGACCCTCTGACCCGAGTGTCTGGAAGCTGCTAACCCCTGACCCTCTGCCCCGTGTGTCTGGAAGCTGCTAACCCCTGACCCTCTGACCCCGGTCTGTCTGGAAGCTGCTAACCCCTGACCCTCTGACCCCGGTCTGTCTGGAAGCTGCTAACCTCTGACCATCTGCCCCGTCTGTCTGGAAGCTGCTAACCCCTGACCCTCTGACCCCGGTCTGTCTGGAGGCCGCTAACCCCTGACCCCCTGCCCCGTGTGTCTGGAAGCTGCTAACCCCTGACCCCCTGCCCCATGTGTCTGAAAGCTGCTAACCCCTGACCCTCTGACCCCGTCTGTCTGGAAGCTGCTAACCCCTGACCCTCTGCCCCGTGTGTCTGGAAGCTGCTAACCCCTGACCCCCTGCCCCATGTGTCTGAAAGCTGCTAACCCCTGACCCTCTGACCCGTGTGTCTGGAAGCTGCTAACCCCTGACCCCCTGCCCCGTGTGCCTGGAAGCTGCTAACCCCTGACCCTCTGACCCCGGTCTGTCAGAAAGCTGCTAACCCCTGACCATCTGACCCCGGTCTATCTGGAAGCTGCTAACCCCTGACCCTATGACCCCGGTCTGTCTGGAAGCTGCTAACCCCTGACCCTCTGCCCCGTGTGTCTGGAAGTTGCTAACCCCTGACCCTCTGCCCCGTCCGTCTGGAAGCTGCTAACCCCTGGCCCTCTGACCCCGGTCTGTCAGAAAGCTGCTAACCCCTGACCCTCTGACCCCGGTCTATCTGGAAGCTGCTAACCCCTGACCCTATGACCCCGGTCTGTCAGGAAGCTGCTAACCCCTGACCCTCTGCCCCGTGTGTCTGGAAGCCGCTAACCCCTGACCCTCTGCCCCGTGTGTCTGGGAACCGCTAACCCCTGACCCTCTGCCCCGTCTGTCTGGAAGCTGCTAACCCCTGACCCACTGACCCCGGTCTGTCTGGAAGCTGCTAACCCCTGACCCTATGACCCCGGTCTGTCTGGAAGCTGCTAACCCCTGACCCTCTGCCCCGTGTGTCTGGAAACCGCTAACCCCTGACCCTCTGCCCCGTCTGTCTGGAAGCTGCTAACCCCTGACCCTCTGACCCCGTCTGTCTGGAAGCCGCTAACCCCTGACCCTCTGACCCGACTGACTGGAAGCTGCTAACCCCTGACCCTCTGCCCCGTCTGTCTGGAGGCTGCTAACCCCTGACCCTCTGACCCCGGTCTATCTGGAAGCTGCTAACCCCTGACCCTCTGCCCCGTGTGTCTGGAAGTTGCTCACCCCTGACCCTCTGACCCGTGTGTCTGGAAGCTGCTAACCCCTGACCCTATGACCCCGGTGTGTCTGGAAGTTGCTAACCCCTGACCCTCTGACCCGTGTGTCTGGAAGTTGCTAACCCCTTACCCTATGACCCCGGTCTGTCTGGAAGCTGCTAACTCCTGACCCTATGACCCCGGTGTGTCTGGAAGTTGCTAACCCCTGACCCACTGACCCCGGTCTGTCTGGAAGCTGCTAACCCCTGACCCTCTGACCCGTGTGTCTGGAAACAGCTCACCCCTGACCCTCTGACCCGTGTGTCTGGAAACTACTCACCCCTGACCCTCTGACCCGTGTGTCTGGAAGCTGCTAACCCCTGACCCTATGACCCCGGACTGTCTGGAAGCTGCTAACCCCTGACCCTCTGACCCGAGTGTCTGGAAGCTGCTAACCCCTGACCCTATGACCCCGGACTGTCTGGAAGCTGCTAACCCCTGACCCTCTGCCCCGTGTGTCTAGAAGCTGCTAACCCCTGACCCTCTGCCCCGTGTGTCTGGAAGCTGCTAACCCCTGACCCTCTGACCCCGGTCTGTCTGGAAGCTGTTAACCTCTGACCCTCTGCCCCGTCTGTCTGGAAGCTGCTAACCCCTGACCCTCTGCCCCGTCTGTCTGGAAGCTGCTAATCCCTGACCCTCTGACCCGTGTGTCTGGAAGCCGCTAACCCCTGACCCTCAGCCCCGTGTGTCTGGAAGCTGCTAACCCCTGACCCTCTAACCCGTCTGTCTGGAAGCCGCTAACCCATGACCCTCTGACCCCGGTCTGTCTGGAAGCTGCTAACCCCTGACCCTCTGCCCCGTGTGTCTGGAAGCCGCTAACCCCTGACCCACTGCCCCGTCTGTCTGGAAGCCGCTAACCCCTGACCCTCTGCCCCGTGTGTCTGGAAGCCGCTAACCCCTGACCCTCTGCCCCATGTGTCTGGAAGCTGCTAACCCCTGACCCTCTGACCCCGGTCTATCTGGAAGCCGCTAACCCCTGACCCTCTGCCCCGTGTGTCTGGAAGCCGCTAACCCCTGACCCTCTGACCCCGGTCTGTCTGGAAGCTGCTAACCCCTGACCCTCTGACCCGTGTGTCTGGAAGCTGCTATCCCCTGACCCTCTGACCCCGGTCTATCTGGAAGCTGCTAACCCCTGACCCTCTGACCCGTCTGTCTGGAAACTGCTAACCCCTGACCCTCTGACCCCGGTCTATCTGGAAGCCGCTAACCCCTGACCCTCTGCCCCGTGTGTCTGGAAGCTGCTAACCCCTGACCCTCTGACCCCGTCTGTCTGGAAGCCGCTAACCCCTGACCCTCTGTCACGTGTGTCTGGAAGCTGCTAACCCCTGACCCTTTGACCCGAGTGTCTGGAAGCTGCTAACCCCTGACCCTCTGCCCCGTGTGCCTGGAAGCTGCTAACCCCTGACCCTCTGACCCCGGTCTGTCTGGAAGCCGCTAACCCCTGACCCTCTGCCCCGTGTGTCTGGAAGCTGCTAACCCCTGACCCTCTGACCCCGTCTGTCTGGAAGCCGCTAACCCCTGACCCTCTGTCACGTGTGTCTGGAAGCTGCTAACCCCTGACCCTCTGACCCGAGTGTCTGGAAGCTGCTAACCCCTGACCCTCTGCCCCGTGTGTCTGGAAGCTGCTAACCCCTGACCCTCTGACCCCGGTCTGTCTGGAAGCTGTTAACCCCTGACCCTCTGACCCGTGTGTCTGGAAGCTGCTAACCCCTGACCCTCTGACCCGTGTGTCTGGAAGCTGCTAACCCCTGACCCTCTGACCCCGGTCTGTCTGGAAGCTGTTAACCCCTGACCCTCTGACCCGTGTGCCTGGAAGCTGCTAACCCCTGACCCTCTGACCCGTGTGTCTGGAAGCTGCTAACCCCTGACCCTCTGACCCCGGTCTGTCTGGAAGCTGTTAACCCCTGACCCTCTGCCCCGTGTGTCTGGAAGCTGCTAACCCCTGACCCTCTGCCCCGTGTGTCTGGAAGCTGCTAACCCCTGACCCTCTGACCCGTGTGTCTGGAAGCCGCTAACCCCTGACCCTCTGACCCCGGTCTGTCTGGAAGCTGCTAACCCCTGACCCTCTGACCCGTGTGTCTGGAAGCTGCTAACCCCTGACCCTCTGACCCCGGTCTGTCTGGAAGCTGCTAACCCCTGACCCTCTGACCCGTGTGTCTGGAAGCTGCTAACCCCTGACCCTCTGACCCCGGTCTATCTGGAAGCCGCTAACCCCTGACCCTCTGCCCCGTGTGTCTGGAAGCTGCTAACCCCTGACCCTCTGACCCCGGTCTGTCTGGAAGCTGCTAACCCCTGACCCTCTGACCCGTGTGTCTGGAAGCTGCTAACCCCTGAGCCTCTGACCCGTGTGTCTGGAAGCTCCTAACCCCTGACCCTCTGACCCCGGTCTGTCTGGAAGCTGCTAACCCCTGACCCTCTGACCCGTGTGTCTGGAAGCTGCTAACCCCTGACCCTCTGACCCCGGTCTATCTGGAAGCCGCTAACCCCTGACCCTCTGCCCCGTGTGTCTGGAAGCTGCTAACCCCTGACCCTCTGCCCCGTGTGTCTGGAAGCTGCTAACCCCTGACCCTCTGACCCCGGTCTGTCTGGAAGCTGCTAACCCCTGACCCTCTGACCCGTGTGTCTGGAAGCTGCTAACCCCTGACCCTCTGACCCCGGTCTATCTGGAAGCCGCTAACCCCTGACCCTCTGCCCCGTGTGTCTGGAAGCTGCTAACCCCTGACCCTCTGACCCGTGTGTCTGGAAGCTGCTAACCCCTGACCCTCTGACCCGTGTATCTGGAAGCTGCTAACCCCTGACCCTCTGACCCCGGTCTGTCTGGAAGCTGCTAAATCCCTGACCCTCTGCTCCCAGTCTGTCTGGAGGCCACTAACCCCTGACCCTCTGCTCCCAGTCTGTCTGGAGGCCTCTAACCCCTGACCCTCTGACCCCGGTCTGTCTGGAAGCTGCTAACCCCTGACCCTCTGACCCGTGTGTCTGGAAGCTGCTAACCCCTGACCCTCTGACCCCGGTCTGTCTGGAAGCTGCTAACCCCTGACCCTCTGCCCCGTGTGTCTGGAAGCTGCTAACCCCTGACCCTCTGACCCCGGTCTGTCTGGAAGCTGCTAACCCCTGACCCTCTGACCCGTGTGTCTGGAAGCTGCTAACCCCTGACCCTCTGACCCCGGTCTATCTGGAAGCCGCTAACCCCTGACCCTCTGCCCCGTGTGTCTGGAAGCTGCTAACCCCTGACCCTCTGACCCGTGTGTCTGGAAGCTGCTAACCCCTGACCCTCTGACCCGTGTGTCTGGAAGCTGCTAACCCCTGACCCTCTGACCCCGGTCTGTCTGGAAGCTGCTAAATCCCTGACCCTCTGACCCCGGTCTATCTGGAAGCCGCTAACCCCTGACCCTCTGCCCCGTGTGTCTGGAAGCTGCTAACCCCTGACCCTCTGACCCCGGTCTGTCTGGAAGCTGCTAACCCCTGACCCTCTGACCCGTGTGTCTGGAAGCTGCTAACCCCTGAGCCTCTGACCCATGTGTCTGGAAGCTGCTAACCCCTGACCCTCTGACCCAGGTCTGTCTGGAAGCTGCTAACCCCTGACCCTCTGACCCGTGTGTCTGGAAGCTGCTAACCCCTGACCCTCTGACCCCGGTCTATCTGGAAGCCGCTAACCCCTGACCCTCTGCCCCGTGTGTCTGGAAGCTGCTAACCCCTGACCCTCTGCCCCGTGTGTCTGGAAGCTGCTAACCCCTGACCCTCTGACCCCGGTCTGTCTGGAAGCTGCTAACCCCTGACCCTCTGACCCGTGTGCCTGGAAGCTGCTAACCCCTGACCCTCTGACCCTGGTCTATCTGGAAGCCGCTAACCCCTGACCCTCTGCCCCGTGTGTCTGGAAGCTGCTAACCCCTGACCCTCTGACCCTGGTGTCTGGAAGCTGCTAACCCCTGACCCTCTGACCCGTGTGTCTGGAAGCTGCTAACCCCTGACCCTCTGACCCCGGTCTGTCTGGAAGCTGCTAAATCCCTGACCCTCTGCTCCCAGTCTGTCTGGAAGCCACTAACCCCTGACCCTCTGCTCCCAGTCTGTCTGGAGGCCACTAACCCCTGACCCTCTGCTCCCAGTCTGTCTGGAGGCCACTAACCCCTGACCCACGGTGTCCAGGTGGCAGTGTCAGGCTGGCAAGGTCACTGAGCGGGGCCTTGCCCATGAAAGGATGCTTGAATGGGAGTACATAGAACATAGAAAATACAGCACAGAACAGGCCCTTCAGCCCACGATGTTGTGCCGAAACTTTGTCCTAGATTAATCATAGATTATCATAGAATTTACAGTGCAGAAGGAGGCCATTCGGCCCTTTGAGTCTGCAATGGCTCTTGGAAAGAGCACCCTACCCAAATTCAACACTTCCACCCAACACCAAGGGCAATTTTGGACACTAAGGGCAATTTATCACGGCCAATCCACCTAACCTGCACATCTTTGGACTGTGGGAAGAAACCGGAGCACCCGGAGGAAACCCACGCAGACACAGGGGGAACGTGCAGACTCCGCACAGACAGCGACCCAAGCCGGAATCGAGCGATCTCTGGAGCCCCTGACATGATCCCGGCCTCCACCTCAAGTCCCAACTCACTATGAGGGGAACCCACACAGGGCACCACCCAGCCTGATGGTCACTATGCAAAAAATGTCAACATGACACCTTGGCAGTGCCAACCTGGTACCCTGGCAATGCTAGGCTGGTAGTGCCACCTGGGCACCACCCTGCCTAAAGGTCATACACCAGGGGCCTCCCAATCTCCTGGGAGACCCACATGAGTGCTGTTCCAAGTGGTCCCTGTTTGAGGAGACCAGTTTTTAAATTTTTTTAAATTCAAAAATATATACTTTATTCATAAAATTTATCATAAGCATTACAGAACATTTCGAATTGTACTGTACATTTCCGTCAGAGTTACACATTGCCTTGACTTTCTTCCATTCAATTTTGATAATATTATACACATATCACTACTTACGTCACAATTCCTTCTTAAATATTTACATTGTCATGTTTATTTTATACATTGGAGTGTTGGTGGCCCAGACCGAGGGGGGTTTACACTGTTACCCGCCCCTCGGTGTACATTTGCTGGAAAGACCTTACACAGTGGTCTTTCCCCATTGCGCCTTGGCGGCAGCTGCCCCAAGCTTGAGTGCGTCCCTCAGCACGTAGTCCTGGACCTTGGAATGTGCCAGTCTGCAACACTCGGTTGAGGACAATTCTTTGCACTGGAAGATCAGCAAGTTTCGGGCAGACCAAAGAGCGTCTTTCACCGAGTTGATGACCTTCCAGCAGCAGTTGATATTTGTCTCGGTGTGTGTCCCTGGAAACAGTCCGTAGAGCACAGAGTCCTGTGTCACAGAGCTGCTCGGGATAAACCTTGACAAATACCACTGCATCTCTCTCTAGACCTTCTTTGCAAAGGCACATTCCACAAGGAGGTGTGTGACCGTCTCATTTCCCCCACATCCACTCCGAGGGCAGCGTGCATTGGTGCAGAGCCTTCGGGTGTGCATGAAGAATCTGACAGGGAGGGCCCTTCTCACCACCAGCCAAGCTAGGTCTTGGTGCTTGTTTGAAAGTTCTGGTGACGAGGCGTTCTGCCAGATGACTCTGGCAGTCTGCTCAGGGGACCATCCAACGTCCTCCACGGTCTCCTTTTCCCTGAGGGCCTCGAGGACATTACGTGCTGACCACTGCTTCATTGCCCTGTGGTCAAAGGTGTTTTCCTTCAAAACCTTTTCCACGAAGGACAGGTGGTACGACACGGTCCAAATACTCGGAGCGTTCCGCGGCAATGAGGCCAGGCCCATCCTTCGTAACACCAGGGACAGGTAGAACCTCAGTATGTAGTGACACTTGGTGTTTGCATACTGGGGGTCCACGCACAGCTTGATGCAGCTGGACACAAAGGTGGCAACAGGATGAGGGAGGCGTTGGGTACGTTCCGCCCTCCCTTCTCCAGAGGTTTGCACATGGTATGCCTTCGGACACGGTCCATCTTGGATCTCCAGATAAATTTGAAGATGGCCCGGGTGACTGCTGTGGCGTAGGGTGGGGTTATGGGCCAGACCTGCGCCACGTACATTAACACCGAGAGTACCTCACACCTGATGACCAGAGTTTTGCCCGCAATGGAGAGGGAGCGTTGCTCCCACATGCCCAGTTTCCGTCTTAGCCTTGCGTTACGCTCCTCCCAGTTTTTGGTGCACGCCCCAGCAGCTCCGAACCATATCCCCAGCACCTTCAGGTAATCTGACCTGACAGTGAAGGGGACAAAAGATCGGTCGGCCCAGTTCCCAAAGAACATGGCCTCGCTCTTGCCACGGTTTACCTGGGCTCCCGAGGCCAGTTCAAACTGGTCGCAGGCGTTCAAGAGTCTGCGTACAGATGGGGGGTCCGAGCAGAAGACGGCAACGTCGTCCATGTACAGGGAGGCCTTGACTTGCACGCCTCCACTGCCTGGGATCGTCACTCCTCTTATACCCGGATCCTTCCTGATGGACTCGGCAAAAGGTTCTATGCAGCACACAAACAGGGTCGAGGAAAGAGGGCAGCCCTGCCTGACTCCGGATTTGATCTGGAACTTTTCTGATTCCCACCCATTGATTGAGACTGCGCTATAGATGTTGGTGTCGAGCAGTTTGATTCAATTGCGAATTCCCTCCCCAAACCCCATTTTGGAGAGCACATCCATCATGTAGGTGTGCGATATTCTGTCAAAAGCCTTCTCCTGGTCAAGGCTGATGAGGCAAGTGTCCACCCTCCTGTCCTGCATGTAGGCGATCGTATCCCTGAGTAGCGCGAGGCTATCAGAGATCTTCCTGCCGGGTACAGCACAGGTTTGGTCAGGGTGGATCACCGACTCCAGAGCAGACCTGACCCGATTGCCGATGACCTTGGCTAGAATTTTGTAATCCACATTCAACAGTGAAATGGGTCGCCAATTTCGAATTTCTTCCCTTTCCCCTTTCTGCTTGTAGATGAGGGTGATGATGCCTTTCCCCATGGACTCTGACATGCTGCCTTGCAGAAGCATACTCTCGTACACTTCCAGCAGGTCTGGGCCGATCCAGTCCCACAGAGCCGAATACAACTCGACCGGTAAGCCGTCGCTTCCGGGAGTTTTACTCGTCTCGAAGGACTTGACGGCCTTTGTCAGTTCATCCAGAGTTAGCGGTTTGTCCAAGTTTTCCAGCTCGCTGTCGCCTATGACCTCCGTGATAGTCGACAGGAAGGTCTGGGAAACAGTGCTATCTGTTGGCTTCAGGTCATACAGTCCGCCATAAAAGGATTGGCTGATCCTCAGGATGTCAGACTGCGATGACTTTACAGAGCCATCTTCTTCCTTCAGGCTGCTGATCACAGCGGTCTCTCTGTGTACCTTTTGGAAGAAGAAGCGCGAGCACGTTTCATCCTGCTCCACGGAGCGGACTCTGGAACGGAAGATAACCTTGGAGGCCTCCGAGGTGTAGAGCGAGGCTTGCTGGCTCTTCACCTCTTGGAAATCCTCCTTGACATCCACCCCCATCGACTGCAACTGGAACAAATTCTGCATACTCTTCTGGAGCCTGGACATGACCCCTCCTCTCTCTCTCACCTTTTGAACGCCCTTGAGGATGAAAAACCTTTTGATGTTCCCCTTGATTGCTTCCCACCAGAGATGTGGAGACTCAAAGAGGGGTTTCACGGTTCTCCAACCTTTGTAATCCCTCCTGAGTTCCTCGAGGTTCTCAGGGGTCAGCAGTTTTACATTCAGCTTCCATGTCCCCCTGCCCGCGCCCTGGTTTTCCTGCAGGTGGCAGTCGGCCAGTAGGAGGCAGTGGTCAGAGAAGAACACCGGCCTTACGTCAGTGGACCTGACCGTGAAAGCACGGGACACAAAGAAGTCTATCCTGGAGCGGACGGACCCGTCTGGCCGTGACCATGTGTATCTACGCTGCGCTCCGTCTGCAGGGTTGCTGCAGACGTCGAGCAGCTTGGCGTCTTTTACCGTTTCCATCAGGAGCCTGATGTAGCGTCTAGTTTGCTGTCGGCTCTGCCGGATCGTCCAGCCGCATCGATGATGCAGTTGAAGTCACCGCCCAGAATGACCGGCTTGGAGATGGCCAACAGCAGTGGGAGTTGCTGAAGGACTGCCAGCCGCTCACTCTTTACGGCCGGGGCGTACACGTTAATGAGTCTGAGAGGGACGTTTTTGTATTTGACGTCTGCTACGAGGAGGCGTCCGCCCACCACCTCCTTAACATCGGAGATGGTGAAGTTGCCTCCCTGCAGCAGAATACCCAGGCCGGAGGAACGACAGTCGTTTCCTCCTGACCAGATGGATGGCACGTGGGACCACCAGCTCGACCAGCGCCTGTAGTTGCTGAGGTGCGGAATCCCACACTCCTGCAGGAACAATAGGTCGGCTTTCACGTTGGCCAGGTGTCTGAGTGTGGCTACACACCGCGAAGTGTCTTTAATTCTTCGCACATTTATGGATGCAATTTTAAACCCCATTATAAAAAGGTAGATTTACCAGTCTCAGAGTCCAGAGTCTATACAGTTGGCTGTTCCAGCTGTTGGATGTTCACCAGCATGCTGGTGGTGCTCGCAAACTTTAGCACAGTTGCAGGGCTGAGAAAACTGTTCTGGTCCGCACTGGCCCCGTGAACTTGATGCAGATGGGGGGTGGTGTAGCCCTGGCGTTCGTTGTGGCAGTCAGTAGGTGTTGGGGTTGCAGGCCGGTCTTCGCCTGGGCTGTTGCTGCTTGTTACTTTCGGGGGTTGGTCTGTCACTTTGTTTTCGATGTCCGGCGTTTGGTCATACTGCTGTTCCCATGAGCCAGAGGTTGATGATCTCGGCGTGTTTTATTTTCTTCCCGGTCTGTGATCTGGGGGGTCTGTGCATCCCGTTCCACGTTGGTGCTTTGCCTCTTTATTTGAGGCCGATTCTTGTCTTGTTTTCCCTCATCGGAGGAGATGTCGGCGCTAAGTGCGCCGGCTGAAAGGTGCCGCTTTTTGCCACTCCCCATCGGGGGGTTCTTCAGTTTGTTTTTTTGTTTCTTCTTTCGTTTGTCCCTGTTCACTGTTTCCCAGGGCCCTTTATTCTTTGTCCCATCCTCTTCCATTGAGTGTTCCTCATCAGATGAGGCTGGGTTGGGTTGTCAGGGCGTGCTGGGGCCTCCTTTTTTTGTTGAGGGCCCTTCTGTTGATTTTCAGCATTCTGTGCCGTGGTGTCTTTTTCGGTGGAGGGTGTATGAACCTCCTCTCTGGTCGCCTTTTTAACTCCGCTGCTGATGATTTCTGCATACGTTGCCCCGGGTTTCGGGCAGGCCCTGTAAAGATGGCCGGCCTCCCCACACAGGTTGCAGCACTTGTCTTCCTTGCAGTCCTTAGTCATGTGTCCCTCCTGCCTGCAGTTTTTGCAGAAGGTCACATTGCAGTTTGCGGCAACGTGCCCCGTTTTGCCACAGGTGTGGCATACTCGTGGCTGTCCCACATAGTAGAGGTAGCCACGATTTCCTCCAATGGCAAAACTGGAGGGGGGATGCAGGATGGTTCCGTTGCCGTCTGTCCTCAGAGTCACCTTGATCTGATGCTCGCTTGTCCAGACGTCAAAGGTGTCTTTCAATTGCACACTGTCACTTTTCAGCTCAGCGTACCTGGCACATCTGAGCACATCAGACACGGGGACGTGGGGGTTGTACGTGTGCAGTGTAACAACCAATTTATTCTATGATAACCAAGGAATTGGGTCAGAAAGAATGTCTATGATGGCTGGAGTTAAGAGAACAGACTAATATATTAAAGAAAAAAAAAAAAAAGGGCAGCACGGTAGCATTGTGGATAGCACAATTGCTTCACAGCTCCAGGGTCCCAGGTTCGATTCCGGCTTGGGTCACTGTCTGTGCGGAGTCTGCACATCCTCCCTGTGTGTGCGTGGGTTTCCTCCGGGTGCTCCGGTTTCCTCCCACAGTCCAAAGATGTGCAGGTTAGGTGGATTGGCCATGATAAATTGCCCTTAGTGTCCAAAATTGCACTTAGTGTTGGGTGGGGTAACTGGGTTATGGGGATAGGGGAGAGGTGTTGCCCTTGGGTAGGGTGCTCTTTCCAAGAGCCGGTGCAGACTCGATGGGCCGAATGGCCTCCTTCTGCACTGTAAATTCTATGAACCCGGTTTTGCTGCGACGGTAGCGTAAACAGAGGCTCCACAGTCAGGATAGACAAGGGACTCTGGTTACCTTTTTCTTTGAACACGTTCAAGAATTTGATGCACGCTGCGACACTTTTGAAGGTGACGTCAAAATATCCATTTTTTGGGGAAGTTTTGCAAGCAGAAGATATCTGTTGCTTGAAACCCGCAACACTCGAGCAGCACCCGCTTCACAAAGAAGTTCCGGTCCACAGGTGACTCCCCTTCCGCCTTCTTCGCTGTGACTCGGACAGTGTTTCGCACTCCCCAGCTTGGTGGTCGGGATGCAGCTGCCGCCATAGCTCGTACGTTGAGTCTAAACTGTACCGGCGTTAGACCTAAACCAGAGCCTTAGACCAGCATTTAGATCCACCAATAGCAGCCAAGCTCTAAACGTTTCCTCTTTGACGACTTCAATCTCTCCGTGTTCTCCAATCCACGATCGACATCAAAATCCTCAGCTTCCCTTGATCAAATGATACTACACTTGATCTTAGCCAAAAGGCCGAGAAGCGGAGTTTACTGTTTGTGGAGACCAGTACTGAACTGCACTCGCCAAAGATCTCCAAGGCAAAGGGGATAGGTCCCAATACCTCGGGTGCCTCAGCAAACTGCATATTAGAGTGAGGCTAGCTTTCTTGCTCCTATGTGCAGAATTGCCAAAAAGCAATTCCGGGAGCGGGGTCGTCCGGCTTCTATCAGCCAAACTGGTGAGAAACACCCCATGGCCCCAATAAATGACAAACTGTGCTCAGATAGCGATGGAGAACTCGCTGACAGAGACAGTGAGAAACCCCTAGTCAAACCCACCTCAATGACACTTAGGCCGTGACCTGCGGCTGAGTTATGCCCGAAAGGCTGGTCAGCCTGGCGGGGCTGGCAGATGCTGGGAGATCCCACTTCCGGGATCTACCCGGCTCGCCCTGCCTCGTGTGATCGAATGCAACCTTGCAAGACGTCACAGTGTGAATCCTGCCCATTGTGGACAGATCACCTTTCAGCAAATCTGCAGATTAGAGTGAGACAGCTAGTCTTGTTCTAAGATACTCTCCCACAATCTGACCAAGGTGTGGGATCTAACCTCTCGCCTCGGAGATCCCACACAAGCGCCGTTCATTACTGGTCCCCACAAACAGGTACCAGATGGGGCTGGTTTAGCACAGGGCTAAAGATATGGCTTTTAAAACAGACCAAGGCAGGCCAGCAGCACGGTTCAATTCCCGTACCAGCCTCCCCGAACAGGCGCCGGAATGTGGCAACTAGGGGTTTTTCACAGTAACTTCATTTGAAGCCGACTTGTGACAATAAGCGATTTTCATTTAATTTCATTTCAGATGGAACAGCACTCATGGGGTCTCCCAGGGGATTGGAGGCCCCCAGGGGCTTGCCCTGGTGCTGCTGGTGCCATCCGCACACCATAGCACAGCCAGCCTGCCACCATGATAGTGCCAAGATGCCATCCTGGCAGTTTTCCTGTAACGGGGATCGGGCCTGGGAGTTCCCTGCTTACAGGTGAGTTGGGTTGGGTGTTCAGAGCTTGTGCCAAGGGAGGGGGAGAGAGATGGGGGGAGCGGGTGGAGAGATTTGGGGGGGGGGGGGGGGATTGGCCATTTGATCTCTTTCTGCACTGAGTTCCAGCAGGCAGAGCCTCTGGGTGCAGAGAATGGGACTGAGTGCGGCCTCGTTGGGGAGTTCCCTGCTGAGGCCCCAAACGTACCCGAAAGGGAACAGGCCCTTCGATGGCTTCGGATTTCTCCGTGCTCCGAGCACCGGACGACACATGGCTATTCACGCTCATTGTGGGACTCTGTTTGTTTGCATTCGGGTAGGTCGCACCCAGAGAGAGAGAGACGGAGAGAGAGAGAGACAGAGAGAGACAGACAGAGAGAGAGAGAGTCACAGAGAGAGAGAGAGACAGATTGTTATACCGTCAATTCACTGTGAGACTGTGAGAACGAGTGAACATTAGACTTTATTATCCATGAAATCGCCTGCCAGAGTCAGCTGTACAAGTGAGTGCCACCCACAGGTGGCCGGTCTATATATGGCCCTGGTGAGGGCGGAGCCCACCGGGGTTCCTGTACAGTACCTGGAAGTAGACCGTATCATCACTTCCAGGTCATAGGTCACATCATTATACAGACAGCTCATGCATTAGGTGAATACATTCACCACATTCACCCCTGTTAAAAAAATTAAGTCCAGCGGGGGTGACGTGGGGTCATTAAATTTTCAGTCTGTCTGGAGGCCGGATCGTTCTTTTAGACCTCCTCAGCTCTGGTGATGCGTTGGGCACGGTTGTTGCAGATGGTGACTCCGGGGCCGTCGTGTCTGGAGCTTGAGCCTCAGTCCGGCGTGTCGGAGACGGTTGGGGGTAGGCAGGGGGGTGATGGGTGGCGGTAGTGCCGGCGTGGGACAATACAGGAGACCCAGGGGTGCTGGGGGTGGCGGTAGGCAGTGGGAGGGGGCGCGTTTGCAGGGGAACTAGCTGGCGCCAGACCTCGGAGGGCGACCGTATCTTGCCGTCCGTCTTGGTGCGCAATGTAGGCGTACTGGGGGTTGGCGTGCAACACCCTCTCGACCAGGGGGGTCGGTCTTATGGCTCCTCATATGCCCCCGGATAAGGACTGGTCCTGGAGTTGTCAGCCAAGATGGAAGCGAGACTCTGGAGATGGACTTCCTAGGGAAGACAAACAGACGGTCGTGAGGGGTCTCGTTCGTGGCTGAGCAGAGGAGCGATCTAATGGAGCGGAGGGCATCGGGGAGGATCTCCTGCCAGCGGGGGGGTCGGGAGACTTCTGGACCGGAGGGCCAGAAGGACGGCCTTCCATACCGTCGCGTTCTCCCTCTCCACCTGCCCGTTTCCCTGCGGGTTATAGCTCATAGTCCTGCTCGAGGCGATGCCTTTGCTGAGCAGGTACTGACGTAGCTCATCGCTCATGAACGATGTGCCCCGGTCGCTGTGGACATAAGCAGGGAAACCGAACAGTGTGAAGATGCTGTGCAGTGCCTTAATCACAGTGGCTGAGGTCATGTCGAGACAGAGGACAGCGAAGGGGAAGCGGAAGTTCTCATCGACGACGGTTAGAAAGTATATATTATGGTTGGTTGAGGGGAGGGGCCCTTTGCAGTCAATACTTAGGCGCTCAAAGGGCCGGGAGGCCTTTACCAGGCGGGCCTTGTGTGGCCGGTAGAAGTGCGGTTTGCACTCCGTGCAGACCTGGCAGTCTCTGGTCATGGCCTTGACCTCCTCGGTGGAGAAGGGCAGATTGCGGGCCTTAATAAAGTGGGTAAGCCGGGTGACCCCCGGGTGACAGAGGTCATCGTGGATAGCCCGGAGTCGGTCATCTTGCGCGCTGGCGCATGTGCCGCGGGACAGGGCATCTGGGGGCTCATTGAGCTTCCCAGGACGATACTTGATATCGTAATTGTAGGTGGAGAGTTCGATCCTCCACCTCAAGATTTTGTCATTTTTTATTTTGCCCCGTTGTGCGTTGTCAAACATGAAGGCAACCGACCGCTGGTCGGTGACGAGGGTGAACCTCCTAGCGGCTAGGTAGTGCCTCCAGTGCCGCACGGCTTCCACTATGGCTTGTGCTTCCTTCTCGACCGAGCAGTGTCGGATTTCGGAAGCGTGGAGGGTTCTAGAGAAGAATGTTACTGGCCTGCCCGCCTGGTTGAGTGTGTCGGCCAGTGCGACGTCTGACGCATCGCTCTCTACCTGAAAGGGGACGGACTCGTCCATCGCGTGCATTGCGACCTTGGTGATGTCGGCCTTGATGCGGCTGAAGGCCGAGCGGGCCTCAGCTGTCCGGGGAAAAGTGGTGGTTTAAATAAGTGGGTGGGATTTGTCCGCATAGTTGGGGGCCCACTGGGCGTAGTAGGAGAACAGCCCCAGGCATCGTTTGAGGGCCTTGAGGATGTGGGGAGGGGGGAGTTCCGCGAGGGGGCACATACGGTCAGGGTCGGGCCCTAGGACTCCGTTCTCCACGACGTAGCCGAGGATGGCCAGTCGGGTAGTGCGGCCTGGAGGAACCTCTGAAGGTTGGCGTCATGGTCCTGCTGATCATGGACGCAGATGGTCACATTGTCCAAGTAGGGGTATGTAGCCTGCAAACCGTACTGGTCCACCATTCGGTCCATCGTTCTCTGAAAGACCGAGACCCCGTTAGTGACGCCGAAGAGGACCCTGAGGAAGTGGAAGAGTCGGCCGGCTGCTTCAAAGGCAGTGTAGTGGCGCTCTTCCACGCGGATTGGGAGCTGGTGGTAGGCCGACTTCAGATGGACCGTTAAAAACACATGGTACTGCGCGAACTGGTTGACCATCTCGGCTATGCGGGGAAGGGGGTACGCATCCAGTTGCGTGAACCGGTTGCTTGTCCGGCTGTAGTCCACAACCATCCGTTTCTTTTCCCCGGTCCGGATGACCACCACTCCAGGGGCTGTTGCTGGCCTCGATGATCCGTTCACTCAACAGTCGCTGGACCTCCGACTTGATAAATGTCATGTCTTGGGAACTGTACCGCCTGCTCCTGGTGACGATGGGCTTACAGTCGGGAGTGAGGTGCGCAAAGAGCGAAGGGGGGGAGATCTTGAGGGTCGCGAGGCTGCACACCGTGAGGGGGGGGGCAAGGGTCTGCCGAACTGTAGGATCAGGCTTCGGTGACTACATTGGAAGTCTAATCCAAGCAGTAGGGGGGCGCAGAGGTGAGGAAGGACGTACAGCTTAAAACGAGTGTACTTTGCGCCCTGCATCGTGAGGTTAGCGATACAGTACCTCTGGATCTGAACCGAATAGGAACCGGAGGCAAGGGAGATTGTTTGGGATGCGGGGTAGATGTGGAGGGAGCAGCGCCTTACCATGTCAGAGTGGACAAAGCTCTCCGTGCTCCCGGAGTCGAAAAGACACCGGGTCTCGTGCCCGTTGACCCAGTCGACCATCATTGGGTTTTTCAGGTGAATTTGGCTGCGACTGGTCGAGGGTGACTGCGCCAAGCTGCAGGTAGCCAGCGTGGTCGGCGGTATCGGGGTCACAAAATGGCGGCTCCCATGAGTCGCACGTGTCGGGTTGGGTCGAAGATGGTGACCAAGATGGCCACCCCCATCGGTCGCACGTGTCGGTCGGTGCTGGAGCTGACGACCAAGATGGCGGCCCCCACGAGTCGCACATGTCGGCCGGTGTTGGAACCAGCGGCCAAGGTGGCGGCCCCCATGAGTCGCATGAGGCTGATGACACATGTGAAGGGGGCGTACCGGGCAGGCACGCAGCCACATTGCGGGGTCTGCGGGCCTGTGAGTCCATGGGCTGGGCCTGGCGAGTTTTCGATTTCTGGGCTTTAGGTCGGCCCAGACAGACTCTGGCGAAGTGTCCATTTTTCCCACAGTTGCTGCACGTCGCTGTGCGGGCTGGGCAACGCTGCCGGGGGTGTTGACCCTGGCCGCAGAAGTAGCACTGTGGTTCCCCGGGCTGGACTGGCAGCCGCGCGGCACAGGCCTGTGACGTAGTCGGGTCCGACGGGGGCCGCGACGATGGTGTCCACGAGGGGTTTGCCGGGCCCGCGTGGACCGCACTGAGGCTCTGGTAGGCCGCCTCTAACGAGGTAGCTAGCTTTACCGTGACCCGCAGGTCAGAGGTCCCGTTTTCCAGCAAGCACTGCCTGATGTAGTTCGACCGGACCCCAGCCACGTGGGTGTCCTGGATCTGTAGGTTCATGTGTTCCTCTGCCGTCACATCCCAGTAGCTGCTATTCCTCGCGAGTAGGGTCAGGGTTTCCAGATACTCGTCCAGCGATTCCTCGACACGCTGACGGCGAGTAGTGAGAAGGTGTCGGGCGAACACCTCGTTTACGGGCTTCACGAAATGCGCCTTGAGGCTTGCGACCGCCGCCTCGTACGTGGCAGCTTTCTCTATCATCACGGAGATTCGATGGCTCACCCGAGTGTGGAGGAGCCGCAGCTTGAGGGTTTCTGTGGGAGACATTGTGGAGGAGTCGAGGTAGGCCTCGAAGCAGCAAAGCCAATGTTCTAAGATCTCCTTGGCCTCTGACGCGTGCGTGTCGAGTTCGAGCTTATCTGGCTTTAGAGCGGCTTCCATGGTGCTGTCGATGGATAATAAATTGTTATACTGTCAATTCACTGTGAGATCGTGAGAACGGTGAACATTATTAGGCTTTATTATCCATGAACTCGCCTGCCAGAGTCGGCTGTACAAATGAGTGCCACCCACAGGTGGCCGGTCTATATATGGCCCCGGTGAGGGCGGAGCCAGAGGCGGAGCCCACCAGGGTTCCAGTACAGTACCTGGAAGTAGACCGTATCATCACTTCCAGGTCATAGGTCACATCATTATACAGACAGCTCATGCATTAGGTGAATACATTCACCACACAGAGAGACCACACAGAGAGACAGAGAGTGAGAGAAAGAGGCAGAGAAACATGCAGAGACAGATAGAGAGAGAGATAAAGATAGAGAGACATAAAGATAAAGAGTCACAGAGAGAGAGACAGAGAGAGAGACAGAGAGAAAAAGAGAGAGAGAAAGAGACAGAGAAACAAGCAGAGACAGAAAGAGAGAGAGAGAGAGAGAAATAGACAGAGAGAGAGAGAGAAACAGAGAGACAGAGAGAGAGAGAGTCAGAGGGAGAGACAGAGAGAGAGAGAGTCAGAGGGAGAGACGGAGAGAGAGAAAAAAACAAGGAGAGAGAGAGACAGAGAGAGAGAGAGAGAGAAACAGGGAGAGACAAACAGAGAGAGACATTGAGAGAGAGAGACAGAGAAACAGGGAGAGACATAGAGGGAGAGAGACAGAGAAACAGGGAGAGACAAACAGAGAGAGACATAGAGAGAGAGAGACAGAGAAACAAGGAGAGACATAGAGAGAGAGACAGAGAAACAGGGAGAGACAAACAGAGAGAGACATAGAGAGAGAGAGAGACAAACAGAGAGAGACATAGAGAGAGAGAAAGACAGAGAAACAGGGAGAGAGACAGAGACAGACAGAGAGGGAGTGAGACAGAGAGAGAGACAGAGAGAGACACAGACAGAGACAGATAGAGAGAGGGAGAGAGAGAGACAGACAGAGAGAGAGACAGACTAGAGAGAGGGAGTGAGACAGAGAGAGACACAGACAGAGACAGACAGAGTAAGGGAATGAGACAGAGCCACAGACAGAGGGAGACAGACAGACAGATAGTGAGAGCGAGACAGTCAGAGCAAGACAGATGGAGAGTGAGTGAGTGTGAGAGAGGGAGAGGTAGAGGGAGTGACTGCGTATGGTTGTGTGACTGGGATGGGAGTTCAGTTGGGAATGTGGACTTCTCACCTTCACTTTGTTGTGTTTTCTCTCTCCAGCCACCAGATGCACAGATATTGCTGGAACAATGAAGCAGATTGATGCTGGAATCGGCATGGTGTTCGGAGTGAATTATACAGGCTCCGTGTACACCAGGCTGCGGGATTCCTGGATCCGGATCCCTGGTACACTCAAACACGTCACTGTGGGTCCGGCAGGAGTTTGGGGAGTGGATCACAAGAGAAAGATTTTTCGGATGACATCAGGAACCTTGAACCCTATATTCAGTAAGTCACGGCTTTACCAGACATTTATAAAGGATTTGCATTTCTCAAATGTTTCCCAGTCAATGAAATTTGTAGGAAATGAACAGACAGCGAGATTCTACTAATGTTCACTCAATACTGACCCTCTGACAGTGCAGCACTCCTTCATTACTGACCCTCTGACAGTGAAGCACTCCCTCAGTACTGACCCTCTGACAGTGCAGCACTCCCTCAGTACTGATCCTCTGACAGCGCAGCACTCCCTCAGTACTGACCCTCTGACAGTGCAGCACTCCCTCAGTACTGACTCTCTGACAGTGCAGCACTCCCTCAGTACTGACCCTCTGACAGTGCGGCACTCCCTCAGTACTGACCCTCTGACAGTGTGGCAGTCCCTCAGTACTGACTCAATGACAGTACAGCACTCTCTCAGTACTGATCCTCTGAAAGTGCAGCGGCGCTCCCTCAGTACTGACCATCCAACAGTGCAGCACTCCCTCATTACTGACTCTCTGACAGCGCAGCACTCCCTCAGTACTGACCCTCTGACAGTGCAGCACTCCCTCAGTACTGACTCTCTGACAGTGCAGCACTCCCTCAGTACTGACCCTCTGACAGTGTGGCATTCCCTCAGTACTGACTCTCTGACAGTACAGCACTCTCTCAGTACTGATCCTCTGACAGTGAAGCACTCCCTCAGTACTGACCCTCTGACAGTGCAGCACTCCCTCAATACTGACCCTCTGACAGTGCAGCACTCCCTCAGTACTGATCCTCTGACAGTGCAGAGTTCCCTCAGTACTGACCCTCCGACAGTGCAGCACTCCCTCAGTACTGACCCTCTGACAGTGCAGCACTCCCTCAGTACTGACCCTCCGACAGTGCAACACTGCCTCAGTACTGACCCTCTGACAATACAGCACTCCCTCAGTACTGACCCTCTGACAGTACAGCACACCCTCAGTACTGACCCTCTGACAGTGCAGCGCTCCCTCAGTACAGACCCTCCGACAGTACAGCACACCCTCAGTACTGACCCTCTGGCAATGCAGCACTCCCTCAGTATTGACCCTCTGACAGTGCAAATCACAAGAAATAAAGCGATGTGCACAGAGACCTCACATGTTTTTAGGGCTGGAGGAGATTCCAGAGGCAGGGAGGGTTGTCGGAGCTTGAGGTTGTAATAGAGATGGGAGGGTTGTAGGGGCTGGAGGAGGTTACAGAGATAAGGGGGATTGTAGGGACTGGAGGAGGTCACAGAGGTAGGGAGTGTTGTAGGGGCTGGAGGAGATCACAGAGATAGGGAATGTTGTAAATGCTGGAGGGGGTTACTGAGATACGGAAGGTTGTAGGCGCTGGAGGGAGTTACAGAGATAGGGAAAGTCGTAGATGCTGGAGGGGGATTCAGAGAGAGGGAAGGTTGTAGGGGCTGGAGGGTGTTACAGAGATAGGGAAGGTTGGAGGGTTGTAGATGCTGGAGGGGGTTACAGAGATAGGGAAGGTTGTAGAGGCTGGAGGGGGCTACAGAGACTGGGTGGGTTGTAAAGGTTGAAGGAGGTTACAGAGATACGGAGGGTTGTAGGGACTGGAGGAGGTTACAGAGATAGGGTGGTTTTTAATGGTTGGAGGAGGTTACAGAGATAGGGAGGGTCGTAGTGGCTGGAGGAGGTTACAGAAATAGGAAGGGTTGTAGGAGCTAGAGGAGGTTACAGAGATAGGGAGGGTTGCAGCGGGCTGGAGGAGGTTGCAGGGATAGGGAGGTTTGTAGGGCTGGAGGAGGTTACAAAGTTAGAGAGAGTTGTAGGGGCTGGGGGAGGTTACAGAAATAGGGAGGGTTGTAGGAGCTAGTGGAGGTTACAGAGATAGGGAGAGTTGTAGGGACTGGGGGAGGTTGCAGGGGTAGGGAGGTTTTTAATGGTTGGAGGAGGTTACAGAGATAGGGAGAGTTGTAGGTACTGGAAGAAGTTACAGAGCTTATGGGAAGCGGGAAGGGATTTGAACACAATGTTGTGGAACATTCAGCAATGCAGCCTGGAGGTGTGAGTGAGTGGAGGTGATCCGCTGCACGTTGGGGATATACACAGGGATGGTGGGGGGGTAGTAGTATTTTAGATGAGTTGAAGTTCACAGTGGGCAGGTGATGGGTGGCCAGGGAAGGAGAATGGTGGCATTAGTGAGTCTGGAGCTAACAAAGGCTCTGGTTCGTGGAATGGGGTCAGGGGGCAGGGACAGGCTGGGGCAGGGCAGGAATGGGGTGGGGCGGGAAAGATGGCTGACGTTACGGATTGGATAACCGGCACAGTGTGGGCCAGTGATTGGCGATAAGGCGGAGTCAAACCAGACACCGTGATTACAATCGGCCTAGTCTTTCAGGCACCATGTGAAGCCTAAGATAATGGGGCTGTTAGGGGAGGGGGTTGCGTGGAGGTTGTCGCAAGGGAGTTGACCAGACTGAAGCTAATCCCGCTCTCTTAAATCCTTTCAGATGGTGAACTGATTCAGCTGGACGCTGGGGGAGAGCGGATACTGGCGGGAGTCGACCAGTTTGGCTCCACCTTCTGCATCAACAGCCAAGACCTGGCCGCCGTCACCGACAACAGGTCCGCCACCTTCAACAGCATCGGGAGCCGGATGCGGTACTACTCCTGCGGACCCCTGGGCTGCTGGGGGGTGACCCTCGCCAGGGACGTCTACTACCGACTCAACGTCAAGCCCTCGTCCTGCATTGGCACCAGTTGGACACGCGTCTTCGGAAAGTTCCAGAACATCGAGGTCGGCAGCGATGGGCGAGTCTTTGGGATCAGCGTCACCCAACAGCTGTACATGAGGTAAACCCCCTGGTGCAATGGAAAGAGCTCAAAAACACAGGAGGGAGCGGGTGATAAGTGTGATTGGCCAGAGGGAGGGGGAGGGTGGCGAATTGTCCTGATTGGAAATGTGAAGTAATTCATCGATCTCTGGTATTAGGATTCCAGACCAGACCCCAACAGTGGCAATTTGTTAGTTCAATTATAAGACGGTGTGGAAGGAATGATTCACTCCAGGAGTGTTTGCATGAAGACATTGGGATTTGGTATTTCTTTTTAAACAAAACTTTATTAACTTCACACCTGTAAAGAACAGTTTACAATTACCCCATAAACACTGCTACTCAATTTCCCATTGAACAATAAGAAAATAAACATACAGCTCTCAATCTATCTTAAAGTCAGCCTGGCTAGAATAATACTCGCTTTACAGAACACATTGGCTTATAATTCTGGCTGAATATCTTCAAAGAGCTGGGTCGCCAGCTTCTCCCTTGCCGCCAGGCTAGATTGCTCTGATTTAAGATTATTACTCTTTTTTGACTATCCTACTGTGAGAGAATTGTGGACTCAGTGTCACACAGATCAGAATTTACCTCTTTTGTCTCCAAAAACCTTCTCTAAAACTGTCGCTCTGAAGCTTTTTCAAAGTGTCTCTCTGCATCCCATGGCTGCTCCCAGCAATGACCTCATCGCCCCATGCTGAAAGATAAATTACCCTCTGCAGGCTGAAAGTACATTAATTCCCCAGGGACCAACATGTAAATTGTTATTGTTTCATCCATTTCTTGTACAGTGTAAAAATGCAAACTTCAGTAAAAATATATATTTTTAAACTCCCCAGGGACTTTCCCCAATCAAACTATAGTGCATTAGCCTAGACTGAAAACCACATCCTCTGGTCAATTTCACCTTCTGGCTCCGAGAAGCTCCCAGGCCTTTACTAAACAAAATCTTTTCTTTAAAAAACATGACCACTGCAGTCAAACACACTCTAACCCCAGGCGTCCAACCATTAATTTGTCCCAATATTTAGAAGCCAATATTCCTAAAAAAAAAACGTTCATCACACTGGGATAGAACAGGGCTCTTATACTTTTCACGTGCATGTTTATCTGGTTAGTGCGACAGTCGAGGTTCCAACGTCCTCCCCATCATATGGCAGACCAGGAATCTCTCCCATCCTTTGTCCCTGACACTGGCATGACTTCTAGTTTGAGTGAAGTGTTATTCATGTGCCTTCCATGACCGTCACGCTGTGGGTTGGGACTCGAACCTAGAGCTTTCCGAGTCTGAGGCACGGCAATGTTAATCATTGCATTACAAGCCCCCTGTTTCAAAAAAAAGAAACAGTACTTCTGACAGTGCTGCACTGGAGTCGCAGACTCTGCGCTGAGGGGTGGGGCCCCTTGAGCTCACAACCTTCTGGCTTAATTAACAGTTTTATTCACTGAGCCAAGTGTGACAGGCTTGGGGGTATCTGTCCACACTGCACTGAAGGTGGAAGGGCAGGTCAAGAAAGTGGTTACTAAAGTATTCAGTCTCCTGGACTTGATCAACAGTGGCCTAGAGTACAAGAGAATAAAGTTATGCTGAATCTATCTTAAACACTGTTTCAGGCTCAACTGCTGCATTGTTGTGGGAACCGCACTTTAAGAAGGATGTGGAGACACTAGAGAGACAGGGCATGGAGAAAGGTTTACATGAATGGTTCCAGTGACGCGGGCAGATTGGGCAATATGGGGCAGTTCTTCTCGGAGACAAAAAGGTTGAGAGGGGGATTTGATCACGGTGTTCAAAATCAGGAGGGCGGGTGGGGGGGGTGGGGTTTGTCTAGACACAGCAGAGTCATGGACAGAATGCATGTGGTAACTTTGTAACCTGTGATCAGAATGTTTTCTGTGTAAAAGGTATGCGTTTTCTTACCCTTGGAGCATGGGGCCCCAGTTAAGTATTTCCAGCAGCAAGTTTTTTGTGAGTTTAAAAATAAAGGAGGTTATTTATTCTCTCACACATGCCCCAAAAACATGCAAGAATACATACGCATGCACACACATATGTACACACACACACAATGGTTGTTTGCAAATAAAGGTAGCAAACACTGTTACTATTCATGGTTAAGTCAGCGCCCGATTTAACATCTCCATCTCCCATGCGATTGGCCCAGTTTCGGGAATGAAGTTGGTGCTTTGAAGTTGGACTGAGGGAGCTGTGAAGTGAAACATTCTCAGCAGGCCGTGAGGCGCCCTGTACTTGAATTTCTAGGAGGTTGATTCGCAGGTTAACTTGTGTTTGGAACAGGCTGTGGGTGTTGGTGGTTACGGTACGGGAGGTCCTTCTCTCAGTTGCGATTTCCCCACCAACGAGTCGTTATTATCAGTTCCCCTGGCTGTATTTGATGGCTTTCTGTTCAAGTTGCCCACGGGCTGCCTGCAGCTGATTTTATAAGAAGGAAAGAGCCAGGCTCCCTTATCATGCAACCTTCTACAAGTTCAAGGTCCTTCTCCAAAGAATATTAATGTTTCATCTGACATCCCACGTTGATTCTTCGAAATATTTTTATTCAGGGCATTTTCAATTTTGCAACATACCAAAAAAAAGAAAAACAGGCTTATGCAATTTTGATAAAACTATCCCCACAGCCCAGTCCCATCTCTCCCTTATTTATCAAGTATGCTCACTGCTGCCCCCACCTCCCCCTTATAGGCGACAACCAGTTCCTTAACGAAGGTAATAAATGGTATCCACGTCTAATAGAACCCCTCCTCCGACCCCTATTGGTGTATTTGACTTTTTTTCCAAGTGCAGGACTCCCACAGGTCCCCCAGCCAGGCCGACACCTTAGGCGGTGCCGATGCCCTCCACGTGAGCAGAACCCACCTCCAGGCTATCAGAGAGGTGAAGGCCAAGACGTCAGCCTTCTTCCCCTCCTGCAGCCCCGGCAGGTCCGACACCCAAAAGATCGCCACACATGGTCACGGCTCCACTCTAACCCGCAAAATCTCTGACATATTTTTGAAGAAGGAAGCCCAGAACTTGACTAATTTAGGGGAAGACCAAAACATGTGCGAGTGGTTCGCCGGCCCCCTCGAACAACCCTCGCATCTATCTTCCACCCCCTCCCCCCCCAGACAAAACCTACTCATCTGCACCCTGGTCATGTGCGCCCAATGCACCCCTTTAAACTGAATCAAACTCAGTCATACACATGAGGAGGTAGAATTAACCTTACTCAAAATCTCGTTCCACACATCCCCGCCTCAAAAGCACAACCCAGCTTTCCTCCCAATTTCCCATTGCTTGCTCCAACGAAGTCTCCTCCCCCTCCGTCTCCATCAAATGCCCATAAATATCTGACATCCTCCCTTTCTCTATCTCAACAAGGGACAGCACCTTATCCATAAGAGAGGGCTCTGGTAAACGAGGAAATTAAGAGAGTTCCTCCCGGACAAAGTTCCATACCTATAAATATCTAAATACCCTCCATGAACCAATCCCTACCTGTCCCAGATCTTATACGACAAATTCATTCCAGCTGATATAAACCTATGGTTCCTACAGATTGACACCATTGGCGGCATGTAATCTAGTTTAAAGTGCTGTCTGAATTAGTTCCATATTCTCAGAGAAGCTGTTATCACTGGGCTCGTCGAGTATTTGGCCAGCAAGAACGGAAGAAGAGACATGACAAATGCCTTTAAACTCAAACCTGTGCAGAAGCCTCCTCCAAACACCCCCAAACTGACCCCGAGTCCACAACCCACCCCTACATTTTCTTGGTGTTCACCGCCCAGTAATAATTCTTCAAATTACGTAATGCCAACCCTCCCCCTGCGAACCCGGGGTTGGGGGGTGGGGGGGGGGGGGAGATTGGAAGGCACTGAAACACAAACAAGAACCTTGGAAGAACGTTAATTTGAACAGTCTGGACCCTTCCCGCCAATGACAATGGGAGGACATCCCATCTCTTCAAGTCCGCCCTCACCCTCTGTACTAGACTGGCCAGGTTTAACTTGTGCACCAAGGCCCAATCATGAGTCACCTGTATCCCCAGGTGCCTAACATTAGTCTTGGCCAGTCAAAACGTGAATTTCATCAGATCAGCTCCCTTCCCCGGAGAGTTCACCAGATAAACCTCACTCTTGCCCATGTTCAGTCGATACCCTGAGAATTACCCTGCCATTATCTACCCCACATTAGTGAGAGGGTCCGTAACATACAACAATAAGTTGTCCATGTACAGGGACACCCTATGCTCCCTATATCCCCTCTCTATGCCCTTCCACCCAGCCGACGAACTAAGGTCAATGACTTGATCACTAAAGCAAACAGTAACGGGGAAAGTGGACATGTACCCCTATACAACTGAAAGTTTCCGACAGGGAATCTGTCCGGGCCCTTCTCCGACTGCAGAGAACACATACGTTTCATTATTTCCTCCAGCCCGAGCGACGCCTCCAGCTCCTACTCTCTTTCCCCCTCCACCACCAGGAAGACCAACCCACCCAGAAACTGTACCATAGTCGAGTCTTCCCCCGGAAGCTCAAACTGTACAGCCCCTGGTAAAAGATCTCAAATCCCCGTTGATCTTTTGAAACCAACAATCCACTCCCCCCCCCCCCCTCCCGTCCCCCCCTATTTCCACAGAGGCCGCCTCAGCTGTTGAGCCAATAACCGGCTGGCCTTCCTCTCCCCTTCTTCCTCCCCACGAACAGTTCCACCGTTGGGGCAGCAGAGTATTGACGGTCCACCTCCAGGATAGACTCCACCAACCTCTGCCCCTCCGCCCTACCTGACTTATCTCTGTGAGATTTAATTGAAATTAACTCCCGCTAATGACCCCCTTTAATGCCTCCCAGAACATGGAAGGTGAGACATCCTCGTTCTTATTAAATTCCACAGAGGTTCCAATAGTGGAAGCTATCCTCTCACAAACTCCCACTTGTCTGTGAACAATCCCGTATCAAGCTTCCATGGGGGTCATTGAGCACAGCCCTCTATTAAACTCGAATCCATATAATGTGGATCGTGGTCAGAAATAACAATCGCCGAATACTCCGCCCCCACCCCGGGGAGTAACAACTTACCCACTACAAAGAAGTCAATAGGGGAGTAGAGCCAGTGCACATGTGAAAAGAAGGAAAACTCCTTATCCCTCGGGTATCTGAATCACCATGGGTCCCTCTCCCTCTACTCCGATCTGCTCCATAAACCCGAGGAACTCCGGTAGATCCTTTGTCACCCCCAATGACGTAAGGGACTCTGGGCATGACCTCTCTAGCCTGGGGCCTAGCACACAATTAAAGCCCCCCCCCTGCACCCATGATGTGAGTCCAGGTCAAAGATGGCCATCAGCACCCTCTTGATAAAATCCCTATGCTCCCATGAATATGGTATTCATTCACCAGGACCACCAGAGCGTTTGCCAACACCCCACTCACTCCCCCCTGAATCTACCAAAGTATTAGTCAGCAAATTAATCAGCACCGCGGTCCCCATCGTCCTCACGTCAAAACTCGAATGGAACACCTCTGCCAGCCACTCCTTCCTCAGCCCCGTCTGGTCCTGGACTCTCAGATGTGTCTCCTGCAAGAGAATCACGTCCACCGTCAAACATTTTAGATGGGCGAACACCCAGAGTTTTTTTAACAGGCCCATTTAACCCCCTCACGTTCCATGTAACCAGCTTGGTTGGGTGCCTCTGGGGCCCCTTCCCCCACTCTACATTGATCAGCCATATTCCACCCGCAAGGAGGTCCGATTGGGCCCAACCTCGTTTCGGGCCCAGGCCCACCCAAGATGGACGCTGCCACCCCACTCAAACCAGTATGTCAACAAAGAAACCTTCATCGTCAATAGTCTGTCCCTCCCCCTCCCCCACTGAACACCAAACAAATAAGGCACCCCTCCCTCATTCCAAACAATGAACCCAGCCGCCCCCCCCCCAGGCTTGTTACCTTAACGAACAAAGGAAATAAAAAACACCCTCCCCGCCTCCTCACCAGATAACCAATTGCGGCCTCTCCCCCCTCTCCCCCCAACTTCGATCCCATTAACTAGCATCTCTGCCATCTGTGGAAAAATGCAGGTTATACACTCAATGAATCAGCAAACAGCAACCCCCCCAAAAGGTAAATATTGAACATTCTACAAACCCATCCCCACACCTATTCCCTCGCCTCCCTCCCCCTCAACATTTCCAACCATTTCCAACAATATTATAACAAACATCAAATCAATAACCCAGCAACAAAGTTAAAGACATAATAGAAAATGGAAAATACAAAGAGCAAGAAAAATAAAAATAAAAACCCTACCACTCATATGAAACCAAATGCATCATTCAACTTCACCCGGTCCGTAATTTTTTACAAAGTCATTTACCTTCTCTCGAAGTAATGGTCCCGGCCTCTGAACGTGATCCGCAGGTGAGCCAGGCATACCACTCCAAACCTCACTTTGCTCTTATAAAGAGCCGCTTTGGCTTTATTGAACCTTTTTGCCAGTTGTGCCCAACGCCCTGATAGATTCAGATAGACTTCCCCCTCTACATTTTCGAGTGTCCTTCGCCCACCCCAGGATCTTTGCCTTGTCCAAGAACCTGGAGAATCGGGCTATGATCACCCATAGCAGCTCCCCAGATCTGGGCCTCTGTCGCAACGACCGGTGGGCCCGGTCCATTTCAGGAAGGTTTGCGAAGACCCCCTCCCCCACCAGCTTCCCAAACATCTTGCCACATAGTCCGTGGTATTCCCACTTTCTATGCCCAGAAATCCTCAAATTTTGGCGTCTAGGGTGATTCTCCAGGTCATCGACCTCGGCGTTCAATGTCCTCTGCCCCTCCGCCAACATCGCCACCTCTGCCTCCAAGCATGCAATCTGGTCATCATGACCTTTGACCGCCTCCTCCGCCACATTCTGAATTGTCCAGCCCTGCACTTCCAATTGTTGTTCCACCCTATTCAGAGCTCCCGAAGGTGCTCAATCAATCTTTGCCAGATTGTCCGTGACCACCTGCCTCTGCTTCATAAACCCTTCCACCAGGAATTCCACCAGCCTCTCAGTTGTCCACTAAGAGGATCTTCTGAGTCTGACGAGGATCCCTTACTCGACTTATTCCTCGTATTGTACCACCGGACATCCCACACTGGAGGAGGACTCCAAACTCTCCAATGACACCACCTTTCCACCTGAACAGCACCCACTGAATGGGAAAATGGGCCAAAAAACAAATCTCCAAGCAGGAGCCACCTTCTGTGCGACTGTTCACTTCATGGCTGCCATCGGAGGTCTTCGACATCCTGTGTTGTTGTTTAATACCTTCAGGGTCTGAGGCGCTTGGTGTCTTGGTTTCTGAATGAGCCCCTTCAATTTGATAATACCCTTTCAAATCAGTTTCAGGAAGGGCATCAGTCCAACCTCAGTCTGGGAATGTTCCTATTTGTCCCCTTTTGGAGGCCGGGGAATGGTTTAATCCACCCAAAGAAGTCAGGTACACTCAGAAGGCCATCTTTTTCAGCCGTTTCTGCGTTAAGGTCCAAAATGTAGGGGCTGCGGAGGTGGGGGCTGGGGGGGGTGGGGGGGGGGGGGGTGCGTACGGGGGTCTTGAGAACAGGAACGGAGAAATCGTTCCCGATTGCCTATGCTGACATGAGGAAAATCTTTCCCAAGTAGCGAGTGTTCAGGATTGTGCTACCTGAGAGCGTGTGGGAGGCAGGGCCAATCGAGGAATTCAAAAGAATGCCGGATCATTGACTGAAGATTTTTGCCCTCGCCCTAAATGCGAGATCTAACTCCTTCTTGAAGTCTCAGCTTTCTGTGGTAACAAATTCCACAGGCCCACCATTCTCTGGGCAAAGAATTTTCTCCTCATCTCTGACCCAAATGGTCTCCCCCCTATCCTCAGACTGTGACCCCTGGCTTTGGACACACCCACCATCAGGAACATCCTTCCTGCATCTACCCTGTCTGGTCCTGTTAGAATTTTATACATTTCTATGAGATCCCCCTTCATTTTTTTGAACTTCAGCGAATATAATCCTTTTCCTTTTTAAAAATGTTTCCAATTAAGGGGCAATTTAGCGTGGCCAGTCCACCTACCTTGCACATCTTTGGGTTGTGGAGGTGAGAACCACACAGATACTGGGAGAATGTGCAAACTCCGCACGGACAGTGACCCGGGGCCAGGATCGAACGCAGGTCCTCGGCGCCACAAGGCAGCAGTGTTAACCACAGCACCACTGTGCCACTCCAGCGAACATAATCCTAACCAACTCATCTCTCCTCAAACGTCAGTCTCGCCATCCCAGGAATCAGTCTGGTAAACCTTTGCTGCACTCCTTCTAGAGCAGGAACATGCATCCTCAGATAAGGAGACCAAAGCTGAACACAATATTCCTGATGTACAACTCACCATCTCACCAGCTTTGTGTCATCTGCTAATTTGGAGATGTTAATTTTGTTCCCTCAGCTAAATCTTTAATACATATTGTGAATAGCTGGGGTCCTAGCACTGATCCCTGCAGTACCCAGCTAGTCACTGCCTGCCATTTGAAAAAGACCCATTTATTCCTACTCTTTGTTCCCTGTCTGCCAACAAGTTTTCTATCCATCTCAATACACTATCCCTAATCCCATGCTCTTTAATTTTATATGCTAATCTCTTATGTGGGGCTTTGTCGAAAGCTTTCTGAAGTTCAAATTAACCACATTCCTCCTCATCAACTCTACCAGTTACATACTTGAAGACTTTCAGTAGATTTGTCAAGCATGATTTCCCTTTCTTGAATCCATGCTGACCGTCTCATTCTGCCACTGTTTTCCAACAGAGATAGAAAAAGTTGTAGGAGCGAGAGGAGTTTGCAGAGAGATAGGGAGGGTTGTAGAGTCTGAAGGAGGTTGCACAGATGGGAGGGTTGTAGGAGCTGGAGGAGATTACAGAGATTGGGAGGGTTGTAGGGACTGGAGGAGGTTACAGAGATTGGGAGGGTTGCAGGGCTGGAGGAGGTTACAGAGATTGGGAGGGTTGCAGGGCTGGACGAGGTTACAGAGATTGGGAGGGTTTTAGGTGCTGGAGAAATTTACAGATATTGGGAGGGTTGTGAGGGCTGGAGGAGGTTACAGAGATAGGAAGGGTTGTAGGGGCTGGAGGAGACTACAGAGATAGGGAGGGTGATAGGTGCTGGAGAGATTACAGAGATATGGAGGGTAATTGGGGCTAGAGAAAGTTACAGAGATAAGAAGGAGGGGTCGCGGACTTGCACAGTTTTGTAACAAGGCTGAACTTTGACTGTATTGTTCCTTCACCTGCAGGAAGGGAATCTCCCTTGACCGTCCCACTGGATGGGGTTGGACAAAGATACAGATCGGAAACCTGAGGTTCAATCATGCGTCCTGGGACCTGGGGCATCTCTGGCTGGTACGGACAGACGGGAAGATTGTGAAATGCTCAAGTGAAGAAATCGACTGACTCCGAGGACTCCCCAGCACCTCCGCTCAGACTCAACATTTCTTAAAGCCTCAGCAACTGTGCCTACGGGCTGGGGGGGAGGCACCACTGTTCTGATCTCTGTGACTGCTGCAGTGGTGACTCTCTCTGCCTGCGTGGAATTCGCGAAATGTTCAGTAACACTCTGACCAATAAAATGAGACTTAAGCATTGATCGAATTTGATGCTGCCTCGCTCGCACGATGTGGGGATTGATATGTTCGCACCTACTGAGAAGGATGATGTTGCCTGGGGCTTTTTTCAATAGAAGTGATCTGACTGAATTACCTCCTGAAAAGTCAACAAGTCCAATGTTTTCCTGCCTGACCTCCCACCTTCCACATATGGGAGACTAGGACTGTTTCAAAACAGGTTAAGAGTCAATTCAGTGGAATTTAATTCATCATAAGAGTATAATGAATGAAAATAATCACGTCCTCTGGATGGGCGGTGTGTGAGGAGGGTTATAGATTTAAAATCATAACTGATAGTATGCATCTTAGAAGTTAAACTGGATAAATATTTTGAACAGGTACGCGGATAATGTGTAAGACAGGGATATTCAATTGGAACTGTTTCAGCAAGGAGCTGGTACTGACACAGTAAGCCAAATGCCTCTATCTCCACAACGTGCTTCATTTCTGCAAGAGTTAGGTACGGCACAGGTTTAGATATACAATAAAGTTCCATCTACACTGCACCCATCAAACACTCCCAGAACAGGTATAACATGGGGTTAGATACAGAGTCAAACTTCCTCTACACTGCCCCCATCAGGCATTCCCAAGACTGGCACAGCATAGTGTTAGATGCAGAACAAAGCTCCCTCCACATTGTCCCCATCAAACACTCCCAGGATGGGTACAGCATGGCATTAGATACAGAGTAAAGCTCCCTCAACACTGCCCCCATCAAACACTCCCAGGACAGGTATAGCACGGGGTTAGATACAGAGTAAAACTCTCTCTACACTGTCCCCATCAAACACTCCCAGGACAGGTACAGCACGGGGTTAGATACAGAGTAAAGCTCCCTCTCCACAGTCCCCATCAAACACTCCCAGGACAGGTACAGCACGGGGTTAGATACAGAGTAAAGCTCCCTCTACACTGTCCTCATCAAACACTCCCAGGACAGGTACAGCACGGGGTTAGATACAGAGTAAAGCTCCCTCTAAACTGTCCCCATCAAACACTCCCAGGACAGGTAGAGCACGGGGTTAGATACAGAGTAAAGCTCCCTCTACACTGTCCTCATCAAACACTCCCAGGACAGGTACAGCACGGGGTTAGATGCAGAGTAAAGCTCCCTCTACACTGTCCCCATCAAACACTCCCAGGACAGGTACGGCACGGGGTTAGATACAGAGTAAAGCTCCCTCTACACTGTCTTCATCAAACACTCCCAGGAAAGATACAGCACGGGGTTAGATGCAGAATAAAGCTCCCTCTACACTGTCCCCATCAAACACTCCCAGAACAGGTATAACATGGGGTTAGATACAGAGTCAAACTTCCTCTACAATGCCCCCATCAGGCATTCCCAAGACTGGCACAGCATAGTGTTAGATGCAGAACAAAGCTCCCTCCACATTGTCCCCATCAAACACTCCCAGGATGGGTACAGCATGGCATTAGATACAGAGTAAAGCTCCCTCAACACTGCCCCCATCAAACACTCCCAGGACAGGTATAGCACGGGGTTAGATACAGAGTAAAACTCTCTCTACACTGTCCTCATCAAACACTCCCAGAACAGGTACAGCACAGGGTTAGATACAGAGTAAAACTCTCTCTACACTGTCCCCATCAAACACTCCCAGGACAGGTACAGCACGGGGTTAGATACAGAGTAAAGCTCCCTCTCCACAGTCCCCATCAAACACTCCCAGGACAGGTACAGCACGGGGTTAGATACAGAGTAAAGCTCCCTCTACACTGTCCTCATCAAACACTCCCAGGACAGGTACAGCACGGGGTTAGATACAGAGTAAAGCTCCCTCTAAACTGTCCCCATCAAACACTCCCAGGACAGGTAGAGCACGGGGTTAGATACAGAGTAAAGCTCCCTCTACACTGTCCTCATCAAACACTCCCAGGACAGGTACAGCACGGGGTTAGATGCAGAGTAAAGCTCCCTCTACACTGTCCCCATCAAACACTCCCAGGACAGGTACCACACGGGGTTAGATGCAGAATAAAGCTCCCTCTACACTGTCCCCATCAAACACTCCCAGGACAGGTACGGCACGGGGTTAGATACAGAGTAAAGCTCCCTCTACACTGTCCTCATCAAACACTCCCAGGAAAGATACAGCACGGGGTTAGATGCAGAATAAAGCTCCCTCTACACTGTCCCCATCAAACACTCCCAGGACAGGTACAGCACGGGGTTAGATACAGAGTAAAGCTCCCTCTACACTGTCCCCATCAAACACTCCCAGGACAGGTACAGCACGGGGTTAGATACAGAGTAAACCTCCCTCTACACTGTCCCCATCAAACACTCCCAGGACAGGTACAGCACAGGGTTAGATAGGGAGTTAAGCTCCCTCTACACTGTCCCCATCAAACACTCCCAGGACAGGGATAGCACAGGGTTAGTGTGGTATTATCAGGTATTACGTACCTGAGAGGCTGAAGTGCCATTGGTTAAGCCTAGGGGTTTTACCATTGGCTGTAGAGTATGGTAGCTCCGCCCCGATAGGCGGGGTATAAGAACCCGTGCCGTCCCAGCAGCCCTCATTCTGTACCTGAGCTGCTGGGGAACACTTCTAGCTTATTAAAGCCTTCAGTTGTGCTGCAACCTCGTTTTAGTAGTTATTGATCGTGCATCAATTTAATAAGCTAGATTTAAGTAGAAAGGATGGACCTCCGAATCAAGCCGGAGTGCCTGCAACACAGTCCCCACGCGATGAACTCAGCGGCGATCTTTAAGCACTGGCTGACATGTTTTAAAGGCTACCTGGAGACGGCTGACGGCACCCCCCCCCCCCCCCCCCCGCCCCGGGGAGCAGAAACTGCATGTCCTGCACTCAAGAGTAAGCCCAGAGATCTACACCCTCATCGAGGAGGCGGAAGATTTTGATGCAGCAATCAAACTTTTAAAAGGACACTATATTCGCCCAGTAAATCAGGTCTACGCTCGTCACCTGCTTGCAACAAGACGACAAAACCCCGGGGAATCATTGAAGGAATTCTACCGCGCGCTATTGGTGCTGGGCAGAAGCTGTGGCTGCCCGCAAGTTTCGGCGAGCGAGCACACGGAACTCCTAGTCCGGGACGCCTTTGTAGCAGGTATGAAATCCGCCAGCGTCTTTTAGAGAAAGACACCCTGGGACTTAGGGAGGCACAGGCCCTTGCAGGGTCCATGGACGTTGCCTCCAAGAACGCCCGATCCTACGTGCCCGACCGCGCGGCGGCCCCCTGGGCAGCGTGGAATCCCACAGCGGCCGCCCCAGAGACCTTCCCGCTTCCCCGCAGGCCTGCGCTGTAAGGCGGCTCGCCAACCTCGATCGACCCCGCTGCTTCTTTTGCGGGCAGGAAAAACAGCCCGCCAGCGCTGCCCGGCCCGCACATCCACCTGCAGGGGCTGCGGCAAAAAGGGCCATTTCGTGGGGGTCTGCCAGGCACGAGTGGTGGCCACGGTCTCCAGCAGCGACTCCGGACCGCCACAGCGAACTTCTCCAGGGGCACCGGGCGGCCAGCGGTCCCAGGCCCACATGCGGACCCCGGGCGCCGCCATCTTGTCCCTCGGACACCACGCTGGACGGAGGGGCGCTGCCATTTTGTCCACCCCCGACCACCATGTGTGACCAATGGGAGACGCCATCTTGGATCCCCCAGGACCCCAGCTCGGCCGACCACGCACTGCCTGAACGAAATCCACAACTACTGCGTCTGGCCTCGGTGACCCTGGACCAAACTCGACCTCGAACACTCTCAACAGCAACGACGACCGTCTTCATCAACGGCCACAAGACGTCCTGCCTGAACGACTCTGGGAGCACGGAGAGATTTATACACCCCGACACGGTTAGGCGCTGTTCCCTCTTTATCCACCCTGTTAATCAAAGAATTTCCCTAGCCTCCGGTTCTCACTCTGTAGAGATAAAGGGGTTCTGTTTTGCAAAACTCACAGTCCAGGGAAGGGAATTCAAAAATTTCCGCCTTTATGTTGGAGGTACCCTCAATAACGAAGCTTAGAGATTAAACTGTAAAGAAGGCTTTATTAGACTAAGAACTATGCTAGAGCTGAGACAAGTGCTGACTGCTACACAGCCCATGAGGCAGCCCTTTATATATGGCTCACAGATGGGCGGAGCCAGAGGCGGAGTCCCCAGGATTCCAAGCCCGATCTTAAAGGGGACATCACCTTACACGATGATAAGGCAGTAACCGTTCATCACAATGTTCTTCCCCACCTCTGCACGGCTACACTCCTGGGTTTAGACTTCCAGTGTAACCTGCAAAGTCTGACCTTCCAATTTGGCGGCCCTATACCCCCCTCACTGTCTGCGGCCTCGCGACCCTTAAGGTCGACCCGCCTTCCCTGTTTGCGAACTTAACCCCGGATTGCAAACCCGTCGCCACCAGGAGCAGACGCTACAGTGCCCAGGATCGGATCTTTATTAGGTCAGAGGTCCAAAGGTTACTGAGGGAAGGGGTCATTGAAGCCAGCAACAGTCCCTGGAGAGCTCAAGTAGTGGTGGTAAAGACCGGGGAGAAGCATAGGATGGTCATCGACTACAATCAGACCATCAACAGGTTTACGCAGCTGGACGCGTACCCTCTCCCCTGCATATCCGACCTCGTAAACAGGATTGCGCATTATAAGGTCTTCTCCACGGTGGACCTCAAGTCCGCCTACCACCAGCTACCCCTCCATACTAGTGACCGCAAATACACTGCTTTCGAGGCAGACGGGCGGCTCTATCACTTCTTAAGGGTTCCCTTTGGTGTCACTAACGGGGTCTCGGTCTTCCAGCGCGAGATGGACCGAATGGTTGACTGGTACGGTCTACGGGCAACGTTCCCGTATCTCGATAATGTCACCATCTGCGGCCACGACCAGCAGGACCATGACACCAACCTCTGAAAATTCCTCCAGACCGCTAAAATCCTTAACCTAACATACAATAAGGATAAATGCGTGTTTCGCACCCACCGCCTAGCCATCCTCGGCTACGTAGTGCGAAATGGAGTTATAGGCCCCGACCCTGAACGCATGCGCCCTCTTATGGAGTCCCCCTCCCGCACTGCCCCAAGGCCCTGAAGCACTGCCTCGGGCTTTTCAGTTACTACGCCCAGTGGGTCCCCAACTATGCTGACAAAGCCCGTCCCCTGATCCAATCCACAACTTTCCCCCTGTCGATAGAGGCCCGCCAGGCCTTCAACCGCATCAAAGCAGACATTGCAAAGGCCACGATGCACGCCATCGACGAGTTCCTCCCCTTCCAGGTCGAGAGCGATGCGTCCGACGTAGCTCTGGCGGCCACCCTCAACCAAGCGGGCAGACCCGTGGCCTTCTCCCGTACCCTCCATGCTTCCGAAATTTGCCATTCATTGGTCGAAAAAGAGGCACAAGCCATAGTGGAAGCTGTGCGACATTGGAGGTATTACCTTGCCGGCAGGAGATTCACTCTCCTCACGGACCAACGGTCGGTTGCTTTCATGTTTGATAATGCACAGCGGGGCAAGATTAAAAACGACAAGATCTTGCGGTTGAGGATAGAACTCTTCACCTTCAACTACGAGATCTTGTACCGTCCCAGGAAGCTAAACGAGCCTCCTGACGCCCTGTCCCGCGGCACATGTGCCACCGCACAAGTGGACCGCCTCCGAGCCCTCCACGAGGACCTCTGCCACCCGGGGTCACTCGCTTTTTCCATTTCGTTAAGACCCGCGACCTGCCCTACTCCATCGAGGAGGTCAGGATAGCCACCAGGGACTGCCAAATCTGTGCGGAGTGCAAGCCGCACTTCTACAGGCCAGAGAAAGCGCACCTAATAAAGGCTTCCCGTCCCCTTGAACGCCTCAGCATGGACTTCAAAGGCCCACTCCCCTCCACCGACCGCAACACGTATTTCCTGAACGTGATTGACGAGTACTCCCGGTTCCCATTCGCCATCCCCTGCCGCGACATGACCGCAACCACCGTCATCAAGGCCCTCCATGGCATCTTTGCACTGTTCGGGTTCCCCGCTTACATACACAGTGATAGGGGGTCCTCCTTTATGAGCGACGAACTGCGTCAATTCCTGCTCAGCAAGGGCATCGCCTCAAGCAGGACGACCAGTTACAACCCACGGGGAAACGGACAGGTAGAGAGGGAGAACAGAACGGTCTGGAAGACCGTTCTACTGGCCCTATTGTCCAGGAATCTCCCAGTCTCCCACTGGCAAGAAGTCCTCCAGGAGGCCCTCCACTCCATCCAGTCACTGCTTTGTACGATCACCAATCAGACACCTCACGAACACCTCCTTGTCTTTCCCAGGAAGTCCTCCGGGACCTCGCTCCCAACTTGGCTGGCAGCACCCGGACCCAACCTGCTCCGAAAACACGTGCAGGCGCACAAGTCGGACCCGTTGGTCGAGAGAGTCCATCTGCTACACGCTAAGCCCCAATACGCCTACGTGGCGTTCCCTGACGGCTGACAAGATACGGTCTCCCTATGGGACCTGGCACCCGCCGGAACCCCACGTACATCCCAGCCACCAGTCCCACCCTCTCCTCCACCGCAGCACCTTACAGGAGGATCTGTCCTCCCGCCGCCCCTGCCTAGGCCCCCCATACCACCGACAGGTGCCCCCTTCCCGTTTTTCCCACCAGCGCCGTCTAGTGGTGACAAAGCTGCCATGGAGATCGAAGCCACGCTCCCGGAGTTGCAGACGCCCGAGCCCCCACCGGAGACACCACCGAAGCTCAGACGATCACAGAGGATGACCAGGGCACCCGACCGACTGATTGCAACATTTTAACTGATCTGTAAATATTAAACACTGAATGTAATGTCTGACATGCTTGTAAATAATCACTAAACACTGTAAGGAGGTATCACGGTACCTCCATAACTGACTATACCCTGTTGTTACATTTTGTAGTTGCTGACCACCACCCCCGCCGGACTCTTTTTTAACAGGGGGTGAATGTGGTATTATCAGGTATTACGGTACCTGAGAGGCTGAAGTGCCATTGGTTAAACCTAGGGGTTTTACCATTGGCTGTAGAGTATGGTAGCTCCGCCCCGATAGGCGGGGTATAAGAACCCGTACCGTCCCAGCAGCCCTCATTCTGTACCTGAGCTGCTGGAGAACACTTCTAGCTTATTAAAGCCTTCAGTTGCGCTACAACCTCGTTTTAGTAGTTATTGATCGTGCATCAGTTAGATACAGAGTAAAATTCCCTCTGCACTGTCCCCATCAAACACTCCCAGGACAGGTACAGCACGGGCTTAGATACAGAGTAAAGCTTCCTCTACACTATCCCCATCAAAGACTCCCAGGACAGGTACAGCATGTGGTTAGATACAGAGTAAAGCTTCCTCTACACTGTCCCCATCAAACACTCCCAGACAGGTACAGCACGGGGTTAGATACAGAGTAAAGCTCCCTCTACACTGTCCCCATCAAACACTCCCAGGACAGGTACAGCACAGGGTTAGATACAGAGTAAAGCTCCCTCTACACTGTCCCCATCAAACACTCCCAGGACAGGTACAGCACGGGGTTAGATACAGAGTAAAGCTCCCTCTACACTGTCCCCATCAAACACTCACAGGACAGGTACAGCACGGGGTTAGATACAGAGTAAAGCTCCCGCTATTATGCCCCATCAAACACTCCCACGACAGGTACAGCAAGGGGTTATATACTGAGTAAACCTCTCTCTACACTGTCCCATCAAACACCCCCAGGACAGGTCCACACCACTTGATGGTGGTATACTCCTTGAAAGGAGTGAGTTCCCAGAGGGTCATGTGACCGGGTCGGACAATGGTGCTGGAGCACATGAACCCTGGGGGGCGGAGCATGTGAACCCTGGGGGGCGGAGCATGTGAACCCTGGGGGGTGGAGCACGTGAACCCTGGGGGGGAGGAGCACAAGTTCCCTGCCAGTTGGGAGTTTGGAGCCGTGTATCATGGTATCTTTTGACTCACTCCCTGTACATTGTCTCGTACTTTAATAAACTGTTCATTTATTAATCCACCTGCTCGTTGCGCGTCTGTGAGGATATTATATTGGCGATGAAGATCAAACGAGTGCCTTCCTGCTGTTAAGAAAATCAGGAGAGTAGACACGTGTGGAAAAACATTCCATCAAATTATACTCATTCCACAGACCATGAGTGACAATGCCCCTTTTTGGCAAATTAGAACACTTCGACCCTAATACGGCACAATGGATGTTGTACATCAATTGCCTCCATTACCTTTTCAAAGCTAATGAAATCGGACTGGAGGAAAGCAAAAGGGTACTCTTCTAAAAGCATGTGGTGCTCCCACTTACAACCTAATTAGGATTCTAATTTCTCCAGATGCCCCCAACTCCAAAACATTTGAAGTGTTGGTGGAATTAGCCAAGGGTCATTCCTACCCTCCAGAATAATGCTGCCTTACAAAATCAATTTGACCAGGGTCCCAGGGGAATCGATTGTGGCGTTCATGGTGTGCCTAAAACAAATGGGTAACAATGAACACTGCGACTTCTGCACGTAATGACACATTGTGAGACAGGCTAGTCTGAGGTGTTAGCAGTATGGCCATACAAAAAACTATAAACGGGGGCAGAGATTACCTTCAATAAGGCATTAGAGGTCGCCCAGGCTAAGGAAAGCACCAAATGTGATGGTGGTGGCGGGGGGCGGAGCCGGGGGGGGGGGGGGGGGTGTTGCCGAGTTTGCAAGCAGGTGAGGTCCACTAGGTTTGGCTGGATGCCACCGGCAGTCGTGGTGCCAGACACGATAGTGCAGAAAGCAATGAGCAAAGAGACTCGGAGTAAAAGAGAGTGCAGGGATATAGGGAATTGATCTGCAGACTGGGATCTATGGAGAATGCTATCGGGATGGGAGAGATCACCCCTATGAGGGATGTAAATTCAGAGAAGCTACATGTTGTGCCAGCAATAGACGGGGCCATCATATAAAGCTCTGACTCCAGTACACCGTGTTCAGGACAGCCCTGAAAATGAATCTGAAGTATCGTTAAAAAACATAAACGTGGGCAGGACACCCCCCCAATTACCATTATGGTGATAGTAAGTTGTCAGCCACTGGAGGTGGACACGGAGGGCCACAGCTACAGTTGTAGGTGAACAAACGTATCATTACCAACAAGGTGGATCCAGCCTCTGAAGTGAAGAAGCACGTCGGCCAGGCTATAATAATCTTTTATTGTCACAAGTATGAAGTTACTGTGCATAGCCCCTCGTCGCCACATTCCGGCACCTGTTCGGGTAAGCTGGTAGGGGAATTGAACCCGCGCTGCTGGCTTTGCTCTGCATTACAAACCAGCTGTCTAGCCCACTGAGCTAAACCAGCTAGCCACATATACTGGGAAAGCTTTAAGAATCCTAAGAACAACCACAACGCCCATAAGCTGCTGGCACCAGTCAGCTCAACTACCCCTAATCGTAATGGGGGGAGGGCGGGGGGCAAAGGCCATGTATGATGGACCAGGATTGGCTTCATCAAATTAAATTAAACTGGCTAGAAATCTTCCAAATTTTCTTTTTAATTTAAAGTGCCCAATTCTTTTTTTTCCAATTAAGGGGTAATTTAGCGTGGCCAAGCCACGTACCCTCACATCTTTCGGTTGTGGGGGTGAGATGCACGCAGGCACGGGGAGAATGTGCAAACTCCACATGGACTGGGACCCAGGACCAAGATCGAACCCGGGTCCTCAGCGCCGTGAGGCAGCAGTGCTAACCACTGCACCACCGTGCCGCCCCAGAAATCTTCCAAATTAATGAATTGAACTCTTCATGACATCTAAAAAATATTTCAGGTTTTCCAAAAGGTGCCGAACAGGGGACAGGGCCTAAACGCAGAAATTTAAGTGGATCCGGAGACCACGGCCAAGGTATTCAGAGCCCGATCCATCCCTGTGCCTTATATGAGGAGTTTGAGTCTGAATTCAAGAGGCTAGAATTAAGTATCATCAAACCTGTACAGATTCAGAGTGGGCAGCTAGTCATAGAATTTACAGTGCAGAAGGAGGCCATTCGGCCCATCGAGTCTGCACTGGCTCTTGGAAAGAGCACCCCACTTAAGCCCACACCTCCATCCCATCCCATAACCCAGCAACCCCACCTAACCTAAGGGCAATTTAGCATGGCCAATCCACCTAACCTGCACATCTTTGGACTGTGGAAGGAAATGAAAAATGAAAATGAAAACCGCTTATTGTCACAAGTAGGCTGCAAATGAAGTTGCTATGAAATGCCCCTAGTCGCCACATTCCGCCGCCTGTTCGGGGAGGCTGGTACAGGAATTGACCCCGCGCTGCTGGCATTGTTCTGCTTTACAAACCAGGAAATCTGAGCACCCGGAGGAAAGGGTTGTAATCTCGTGATTACTCCCTGTGCCACGTGCCAGTGAGGCTAGAAATAGGAAGATAGAGCAGCTGAACACGTGGCTAAACAGCTGGTGTAGGAGGGAGGGTTTCCGTTATCTGGACCACTGGGAGCTCTTCTGGGGCAGGTGTGACCTGCATAAGAAGGACGGGTTGCATCTAAACTGGAAAGGCATAAATATCCTGTCTGCGAGGTTTGCTAGTGTCACACGGGAGGGTTTAAACAAGTATGGCAGGGGGGTGGGAACCGGAGCAATAGGTCAGAAGGTGAAAGCATTGAGGGAGAACTAGGGAATAGGGACAGTGTGGCTCTGAGGAAGAGCAGACACGGAGATGTTGCTGAACACAGCGGGTCTGGTGGCCTGAAGTGCATATGTTTTAATGCAAGAAGTATTACGGGTAAGGCAGATGAACTTAGAGCTTGGATTAGCAGTTGGAACTATGATGTTGTTGCCATTACAGAGACCTGGTTGAGGGAAGGACAGGATTGGCAGCTAATCCAGGATTTGGATGTTTCAGGCGGGATAGAGGGGGAAGTAAAAGGGGTGGCGGAGTTGCACTATTGGTTCGGGAGAATGTCACAGCTGTACTACGGGAGGACACCTCGGAGGGCAGTGAGGCTATATGGGTAGAGATCAGGAATAAGAAGGGTGCAGTCACACTGTTGGGGGTTTACTACAGGCCTCCCAACAGCCAGCGGGAGATAGAGGAGCAGATAGGTAGACAGATTTTGGAAAAGATCAAAAATAACAGGGTTGTTGTGATGGGAGACTTCAACTTCCCCAATATTGACTGGGACTCACTTAGTGCCAGGGGCTTAGACATAGAACAGTACAGCACAGAACAGGCCCTTCGGCCCTCGATGTTGTGCCGAGCATTGTCTGAAACCAAGATCAAGCTATCCCACTCCGTCATTCTGGTGTGCTCCATGTGCCTATCCAATAATCGCTTGAAAGTTCCTAAAGTGTCCGACTTCACTATCACAGCAGGCAGTCCATTCCACACCTGAACCACTCTCTGAGTAAAGAACCTACCTCGGACATCCCTCCCATATCTCCCACCTGAACCTTATAGTTATGCCCCCTTGTAACAGCGACATCCACCCGAGGAAATAGTCTCTGAACATCCACTCTATCTATTCCCGTCATCATCTTATAAACCTCTATTAAGTCACCTCTCATCCTCCTCCGCTCCAAAGAGAAAAGCCCTAGCTCCCTCAAACCTTCCTCATCAGACCTATCCTGCAGACCAGGCAGCATCCTGGTAAATCTCCTTTGCACCCTTTCCAATGCTTCCACATCCTTCCCATAGTGAGGTGACCAGAACTGCATACAATACTCCAAATGTGGTCTCACCAGGGTCATGTACAGTTGCAGCATAACCCCGCGGCTCTTAAACTCAAGCCCCCTGTTAATAAACGCTAACACACTATAGGCCTTCTTCACGCCTCTATCCACTTGAGTGGCAACCTTCAGAGATCTGTGGACATGAACCCCAAGATCTCTGTTCCTCCACATTCCTCAGAACCCTGCCGTTGACCCTGTAATCCGCATTAAAAAAATTTTCAACCAAAATGAATCACCTCGCACTTATCAGGGTTAAACTCCATCTGCCATTTTTTGGCCCAGCTCTGCATCCTATCAATGTCTCTTTGCAGCCTACAACAGCCCTCCACCTCATCCACTACTCCACCAATCTTGGTGTCATTAGCAAATTTACTGACCCACCCTTCAGCCCCCTCCTCCAAGTCATTGATAAAAATCACAAATAGCAGAGGACCCAGCACTGATCCCTGTGGTACACCGCTGGTAACTGGTCTCCAGTCTGAAAATTTTCCATCCACCACCACCCTCTGTCTTCTATGTGATAGCCAGTTACTTATCCAATTGGCCAAATTTCCCTCTATCCCACACCTCCTTGCTTTCTTCATAAGCCGACCATGGGGAACCTTATCAAACGCCTTACTAAAATCCATGTATACAACATCAACTGCTCTACCTTCATCTACACACTTAGTTACCTCCTCAAAGAATTCAATCAAATTTGTGAGGCAAGACTTACCCTTCACGAATCCATGTTTACTATCCCGGATTAAGCTGCATCTTTCCAAATGGTCATAATTCCTATCCTTCAGGATCTTTTCCATTAACTTACCGACCACCGAAGTAAGACTAACCGGCCTATAATTACCAGGGTCATTCCTGTTCCCTTTCTTGAACAAAGGAACGACATTCGCCACTCTCCAGTCTTCTGGCACTATCCCCGTGGACAGTGAGGACCCAAAGATCAAAGCCATATAACATATAGCCATACAATAAAGCCATACAATATAATATCAGATACTATTCATGCTCCCCCAGGATTATACGGAAGACAGAAAACACAGGATGAAGCAAGGACTGCTGACATGCATTTGGATCATCGCTGGACTTCTGCAACTGTGTGCAACGGACGTTTGTTACAAACCCCACACCAGCCCCGAACACTACCACCCAACAGGCCATCACTAGCCCGGACACTACACCACACATAAAGACAGACATCGAAACCCCCACCTGGTGCGCAAACATTGCCAAATGGAAACCCCTTCAAGTAATTGCAATAATCTACAGTGTCATTCAGACACTCCGACTCCATAAATGGCGAGCAAAAGCCTCCCGCTCCCCGATATATACAGTCCGATCCCCCTTCTTTGGAATTCAACAAAATTGAACTCATGTAACAATCGCTGCTAAAGATAAACCACGTACCTCTTTAACTTTATTAGGATTAAGTAGAAATGCGATGCAGCTGTTTAAAATTTTGTACTGTATATAAGTTCTTTGATATTCACCAGCAGCATGAGAGTAGCTTAGATCAGTGTTCTTCAAACCTTTTTTTCGGGGACCCATTTTTACCAACTAGCCAACCTTCGGGACCCAACCCGGCCGACCTTCGTGACCCACGCTGGCCAACCTTCACGACCCGCGCTGGCCGACCTGAGCGACCCACCATTTTCTCTTACCTTGTTTGCTGCTGACAAAAATGGAGGAAATGGTTTTGGGTCCCGTTGGCCCTCGTACACGCTCCTCCAATGGAACCTGTTGGATGAGGTGAAGCCTTCTGGTGTCGGAAAGTATGGAGTCTCCATCTGTCCAAAGTTCTGCATTTTTTTCCTGTAAAATGTTATCAAATAAAACCCCCCCCCGAACATGTAAAAAAAATGAATAAAATAAATGAAAAAAATGAATAAAACCCCCCGGAACTTGTAAAAAAAAGAAAATGAATAAAATAAATGAAAAAAAAAATTAAATGAATAAAATAAATGAATAAATGAATAAAAACCACTACAGAACTTGTAAAACAAAAAGCTGCAACCGTTTAAAAAAATAGCGGCCGCACTGCACATGCGTGCCCCATTATCGGCACGCATGCACAATGCGGCCGAATATTCTTTTTAACATGTTCGCGGCCGCTTGCAGCCGGCATTATGAAAAGCCGACTGCTGCGCGGGGATTTGCGCGATCGGGAGCGCCGCGGACAACGGCTCCGCGACCCTCCCGACACCCGCCCGCGACCCACCCGCGAGTCGCGCCCCCGACTTTGAAGAACACTGGCTTAGATAGCGTTAGCGAGAGATCAACTGTGCGGATAAATTAAATGTTTTATAGTGACCTAAATTATAGTAACCGTTAGAGATTAATTAATTTATGAATGTATTAATGGAATATTAGGTAAATGTCCCAAACAATAAGATAGAGTAGAGTAGAACCTTTCCTTGCCAAGGGTGACTGGTCCACCAAGGATGAACAGGGATCGATAGTGTGATCCATCACGCTTCGCGTTCAGGATCAAAAGGACGGATTGTAGCCATCTAAGATGGCCACCTGCAAAGGACCATAAGGGGCAGAGTTTGTAAGGAGCATCCAGGAGGGCTTCTTAAAACAATATGCAGACAGTCCAACTAGGGAAGGGGCTGTACTGGATCTGGTATTGGGGAACGAGCCCGGCCAGGTGGTAGAAGTTTCAGTAGGGGAGCATTTCGGGAACAGTGACCACAATTCAGTAAGTTTTAAAGTGCTGGTGGACAAGGATAAGAGTGGTCCTAGGGTTAATGTGCTAAATTGGGGGAAGGCTAATTATAAAACTATTAGGCGGGAACTGAAGAATTGGCCTAGATTGGGGGCGGATGTTTGATGGTAAATCAACATCTGACATGTGGGAGGCTTTCAAATGTCAGTTGAAAGGAATTCAGGACCGGCATGTTCCTGTGAGGAAGAAGGATAAATACGGCAAATTTCGGGAACCTTGAATAACGAGAGATATTGTGGACCTTGGCAAAAAGAAAAAGGAGGCATTTGTCAGGGCTAGAAGGCTGGGAACAGACGAAGCCTGTGTGGAAAAAAGGAAAGTAGGAAGGAACTTAAGCAAGGAGTCAGGAGGGCTAGAAGAGGTCACGAAAAGTCATTGGCAAATAGGGTTAAGGAAAATCCCAAGGCTTTTTACACGTACATAAAAAGCAAGAGGGTAGCCAGGGAAAGGGTTGACCCACTGAAGGATAGGCAAGGGAATCTATGTGTGGAGCCAGAGGAAATGGGCGAGGTACTAATTGAATACTTTGCATCAGTATTCACCAAAGAGAAGGAATAAGTGGATGTTGAGTCGGGAGAAGGGTGTGTAGATAGCCTGGGTCACATTGAGATCCAAAAAGACGAGGTGTTGGGCGTCTTGAAAAATATTAAGGTAGATAAGTCCCCAGGGTCGGATGGGATCTACCCCAGAATACTGAAGGAGGCTAGAGAGGAAATTGCTAAGGCTTTGACAGAAATCTTTGGATCCTCACTGTCTTCAGGTGATGTCTCGGAGGACTGGAGAATAGCCAATGTTGTTCCTTTAATTAAGAAGGGTAGCAAGAATAATCCAAGGAACTACAGGCCGGTGAGCCTTATGTCAGTGGTAGGGAAATTACTGGAGAGAATTCTTCGAGACAGGATCTACTCCCATTTGGAAGCAAATGGATGTATTAGTGAGAGGCAGCATGGTTTTCTGAAGGGGAGGTCGTGTCTCACTAACTTGACAGAGTTTTTCGAAGAGGTCACAAAGATTATTGATGCAGGTAGGGCAGTGGATGTTGTCTATATGGACTTCAGTAAGACCTTTGACAAGGTACCTCATGGTAGACTGGTACAAAAGGTGAAGTCACACGGGATCAGGGGTGAGCTGGCAAGGTGGATACAGAACTGGCTAGGTCATAGAAGGCAGGGAGTAGCAATGGAAGGGTGCTTTTCTAATTGGAGGGCTGTGACTAGTGGTGTTCCGCAGGGATCAGTGCTGGGACCTTTGCTGTTCGTAGAATATATAAATGATTTGGAGGAAAATGTAATTGGTCTGATTAGTAAGTTTGCAGACGATACAAAGGTTGGTGGAATTGCGGATCGCGATGAGGACTGTCAGAGGATTACAGCAGGATTTAGATCGTTTGGAGACTTGGACGGAGAGATGGCAGATGGAGTTTAATCCGGACAAATGTGAGGTAATGCATTTTAGAAGGTCTAATGCAGGTTGGGAATATACAGTGAATGGTAGAACCCTCAAGAGTATTGAAAGTCAGAGAGATCTAGGTGTACAGGTCCACAGGTCACTGAAAGGGACAACACAGGTGGAGAAGGTAGTCAAGAAGGCATACGGCATGCTTGCTTTCATTGGCCGGGGCATTGAGTAAAAGAATTGGCAAGTCATGTTGCAGCTGTCTAGAACCTTAGCTAGGCCACACTTGGAGTATCGTGTTCAATTCTGGTCGCCACACTACCAGAAGGATGTGGAGGCTTTAGCGAGGGTGCAGAAGAGATTTACCAGGATGTTGCCTGGTATGGAGGGCATTAGCTATGAGGAGCGGTTGAATAAACTCGGTTTGTTCTCACTGGAACGACGGAGGTTGAGGGGCAACCTGATAGAGGTCTACAAAATTATAAGGGGCATAGACAGAGTGGATAGTCAGAGGCTTTTTCCCAGGGTAGAGGGTCCAATTACTCGGGGGCATAGGTTTAAGGTGCGAGGGGCAAGGTTTAGAGGAGATGTACAAGGCAAGTTTTTTACACAGAGGGTCGTGGATGCCTGGAACTCGCTGCCGGAGGAGATGGTGGAAGCAGGGACAATAGTGACATTTAAGGGACATCTTGACAAATACATGAATAGGATGGGAATAGAGGGAGACGGACCCAGGAAGTGTAGAAGATTTTAGTTTAGACAGGCAGCATGATCGGTGCAGGCTTGGAGGGCCGAAGGGCCTGTTCCTGTGCTGTACATTTCGCTGTTCTTTGTTCTTTGAAACCCACGTAGGCACGGGGAGAACGTGCAGACTCTGCACAGACAGTGACCCAAGCTGGGAATCGAACCGGGGACCCTGGAGCTGCGAAGCAACTGTGCTAACCTCTGTGCTATCTTGCTGCCCAATCATGCCAGTGGTGAAACCAGATGGAACCATTAAAATATGCAGGGACTACAAATAAATGTGAATCAGACAGCAAACGAACTGGTGCACAATACCCAGAACTGAAGATTTATTCGCTAAATTAGCTGGAGGCTTCACCTACACCAAACTTGATATGAGTCAGGTGACCCAACAATTAGAGTGAGACGAAACTTCCAGGGAATTAGTTTTTTCTCAAAACTTTTCATGAAGGCATTTATAGTTTTATAAGAACAAAATACACAAGTACAGATATAAACATGGTTCAACGCGTAACACACCCCTCCATTTCCCACAGTTCTCGCCTAAGCTAGACCAACATAGTCTAACACCCTCCCCCTCCCCCCACCCCCTACCCTAGCTCCCTAAACCCCCCCCCCCCCGCCCCATATTGAATCTGCTGACGGCTCAATTTTCTCCGAAGAAGTCGATAAATGGCTGCCACCTCCAAACAAACCCTAATGATGAACCTCTCAGGGCGGACTTAATTTTCTCAAGCCTGAGAAACCCAGCTGAGATACCCTCAATAATGATGCTTAGAGATTAAGCTGTAAAGAAGGCTTTATTAGACTAATAACTATGCTACAGCTATGGACGAGAGCTGGCTGCTATACAGACCATGAGGCAGGCCTTTATGTATGGCTCACTGATGGGCGGAGCCAGAGGCGGAGTCCCCAGGGTTCCAAGCCCGGTCTTAAAGGGGATATCACCTTACATGATGATAAGGCAGTCACCGTTCATCACATTCACCCCCTGTTTAAAAAGGAGTCCGGCGGGGGTGAAGTGCCATCATAGGTCCATCCGTCTCGGTGGCCGGATTGTCCTCCTCGACCTCCTCAATTCGGGCGGTGGTGCGGCGGGCACGGACGTCCTGGTTGAGGGCACATCCGGGAGCACAGCGGTCGGAGCTTCGGTCCGGGTCAGGGCAGAGGAACTAGGCAGGGCCGGGGGTAGCGGAGCCGGCGCCGGCAGGGTGTGTAAAGGGGGGGGGGGGCGCAAGGGGGGCCCGTTGCACGGTAGGAGCTCACCAACGGGTGGTAGGGCCGGAAGGGGGTGTGTTGTAGGGGGCGACGGGTCCTGCAGGGGAGCGGCGCGGGAAGGGGCGTCTGTGGTGGAGGATCCAGCGGGCGCCAGATCCCGGAGGGAAACCGTATCTTGCCTGCCGTCGGAGTACTCCACGTAGGCGTAACTGGGGTTGGCGTGGAGCAGTCGGACTTTTTCAACTAGGGGGTCCGTTTTATGGCTCCTCGCGTGCCTCCGGAGAAGAACAGGTCCCGGAGCCATCAGCCAAGGTGGAAGCGAGACCCCGGAGGTAAACTTCCTGGGGAAGAGAAACAATCGGTCGTGAGGGGTCTCATTCGTGGCCGTGCAGAGGAGTGACCTAATGGAGTGTAGGGCATCGGGTCGGACCTTCTGCCAGCGGGTAGTCGGGAAATTTCTCGACCGCAGGGCCAGAAGGACAGCCTTCCACACCGTCGCGTTCTCCCTCTCCACCTGCCCGTTTCCCCGTGGGTTATAGCTGGTCGTTCTGCTCGAGGCGATGCCTTTGCTGAGCAGATACTGACGCAGTTCATCGCTCATGAACGATGTACCCCGGTCGCTGTGGATATAAGCAGGGAAACCGAACAGGGTGAAGATGCTGTGCAGTGCCTTAATCACCGTGGCTGAGGTCATGGCGGTGCAGGGAATGGCGAATGGGAAACGGGAGAACTCATCGATCACAGTGAGGAAATAGGCATAACGGTTGGTGGAAAGGAGGGGCCCCTTGAAGTCCACGCTCAGTCGCTCAAAGGGGCCCAAGGCCTTCACGAGCCGAACCTTGTCTGGCCGATAGAAGTGCGGTTTGCACTCCGCACAGACCTGGCAGGCCCTGACCATAGCCTTGACCTCCTTGGTTGAGTAAGGTAGGTTGCGGGACTTGATGAAATAGACGAGCCGGGTAACCCCCGGGTGGCAGTGGTCATTGTGAATGGCTTGCAGGCGGTCCTCCTGCGCGTTGGCGCATGTGCCGCGGGACAGGGCATCTGGGGGCTCGTTGAGTTCCCCTGGACGATACTTGATATCGTACGAGTAGGTGGAGAGTTCGATCCTCCACCTCAAAATTTTATCGTTTTTTATTTTGCCCCGTTGCGTGTTATCGAACATATAGGCAACCGGCCATTGGTCGGTGACGAGGGTAAACCTCCTACCGGCGAGGTAGTGTCTCCAGCACCGCACAGCCTCCACAATGGCTTGTGCCTCCTTTTCGACTGCAGAGTGTCGAATCTCGGAGGCGGTGAGGGTTCGGGAGAAGAACGCTACTGGTCTGCCTCCTTGATTGAGGGTAGCAGCCAGGGCAATGTCTGATGCATCGCTCTCTACCTGGAAAGGGATGGTTTCGTCCACCGCGTGCATGGCGGCCTTGATGATGTCGGCCTTGATGCGGTTGAAGGCCAATTGAGCCTCAGCCGATAGGGGAAAAGTGGTGGTCTTTAGGAGTGGGCGGGCTTTGTCCGCTTACTTGGGGGCCCACTGGGCGTAATAGGAGAAAAGCCCCAAGCACCGTTTGAGGGCCTTGAGGCTGCGGGGGAGAGGGAGTTCCTTAAGGGGGCGCATGCGGTCGGGGTCGGGACCTAGGACCCCGTCTTCCACGACATAGCTGAGGATGGCCAGCCGGGTGGTGTGGAAAACGCATTTGCCCTCGTTATAGGTCAGGTTAAGGGCTCGGGCGGTCTGGAGGAACTTTTTGAGGTTAGCGTCATGGTCCTGCTGATCATGGCCTCAGATGGTGACATTGTCCAAGTACGGGTATGTAGCCCGCAAACCGTACTGGTCCACCATTTGGTCCATCGCCCTTTGAAAGACGGAGACCCCATTTGTGACACCAAAGGGGACCCTGAGGAAGTGGAAGAGCCGGCCGGCTGCTTCGAAGGCAGTATAGGGGCGGTCTTTTGGTCGGATGGGGAGCTGGTGGTAGGCAGATTTGAGGTCGACCGTGGAAAAGACTCGGTATTGGGCGATCCGATTTACCATTTCCGCGATGCGAGGAAGGGGGTACGCATCAAGCTGCGTGAATCGGTTTATGGTCTGGCTATAATCCACGACCATCCATTTCTTCTCCCCGGACCGGACTACCACCACTTGCGCTCTCCAAGGGCTGTTGCTAGCCTCGATGACCCCCTCTCCCAGTAAACGCTGGACCTCTGACTTGATAAAAGCCATATCTTGGGCACTGTAGCGCCGGCTCCTGGTGGCGACGGGTTTACAGTCAGGAGTGAGGTTAGCGAATAGCGAGGGGGGTGCGACTTTCAGTGTCGCAAGGCAGCACACCGTGAGGGGGGGGGCAAGGGTCCGCCGAACTTCAGTGTCAGGCTTCGGTGGCTGCACTGGAAATCCAGTCCGAGCAGCAGGGGGGCACAGAGGTGAGGGAGGATATAAAATTTGAAACGGGTGTATTTGGCACCCTGGATCGAGAGATTCGCAATACAGTACCCCTTGATTTGTACCGAGTGGGACCCAGATGCGAGGGCTATGGTTTGGGATGCGGGATGGGTGCGTAGGGAGCAGCGCCTTACCATTTCAGGGTGGATAAAGCTCTCCGTGCTCCCGGAGTCAAAGAGGCATGCAGTGTCGTGCTCGTTGACCTGGACCTGCATCATGGAGTTCTGCAGGTGTTTTGGCCGAGTTTGATCGAGGGTGATCGCACCCAGTCGCAGGTAGTCGGAGTCGTCAGCCGAGTCGGACTCGTAAAATGGCCGCTGCCATCGGTCGCACGTGTCGGGTCGAGAAGATGGCCGCCGACCAGATGACCGCTCCCATGATTCGCACGAGGCTGATGACGCGTCAGAAGAGGGCGTGTCGGGTCGGTGCGCAGCAGCATTGCGAGGCCTGCGGGCCTGAGAGCCTGATTTTCGGGCCGGCTGTTCTTTGTTTTTCTGGCCCCTGGGTCTGGCCAGGCAGACCCTCGCAAAATGCACCTTCTTCCCGCAGTCGCTGCAGATCGCGGAGCGGGCTGGGCAGCGTGAGCGTGGGTGCTGGCCCTGCCCGCAGAAGTAGCAAGGTGTGCCCCCATGGTGAGCGGGTCACCGCGTGGCGCAGGCCTGTAATACGGGTGTGTCTGAGGAAGTCCGGGGGGGGCTGGCAGAGTCCGTGGGGTACGTACCCAAGTTATGTCGGGCCACCTCCAGCGAGGAGGCGAGCGTTAGCGTCTCCTGGAGGTCTTTTGCCCCGTTTTCGAGCAGTTGCTGCCGGATGTAGGTCGAGCGGATTCCGGACACGAAAGCATCCCTGATGTGCAGGTTCATATGGACTTCCCCTGTCACATCCTGATGGTCACAGTCCCTGGCCAGCGCGGTGAGTTTCTCAACAAACTCGTCGAGCGATTCCCCCGAGCGCTGCCGGCAGGTAGAGAGCAGATGCCGGGCGTGCACCTCATTGACGGGTTTGACAAACCGCTTGCGGAGCAACTCAATCGCTTCCTCATAAGTCGTCGCCTTGTCGAGCGTGGCGGAGATTCTGTGACTCACCCGGGCGTGGAGTAGACGCAGCTTGCATGGCCCCAGGGTGGGAGTCTCTGCGGAGTCCAGGTAGGCCTCGAAGCACCGCAGCCAGTATTTAAAAATTTCCTTTGCCTCCGGCGTTCGTGCTTCCAGATTAAGCTTCTCTGGTTTTAGGCCTGCGTCCATCCTGAATCTAGTTTAGTCTAATAAATTGAGGTACCCTCAATAATGATGCTTAGAGATTAAACTGTAAAGAAGGCTTTATTAGACTAATAACTATGCTACAGCTATGGACGAGAGCTGACTGCTATACAGACCATGAGGCAGCCCTTTATGTATGGCTCCCAGATGGGCGGAGCCAGAGGCGGAGTCCCCAGGGTTCCAAGCCCGGTCTTAAAGGGGACATCACCTTACATGATGATAAGGCAGTAACCGTTCATCACACCAGCCATGTCACTAACCCATACCCCTACTTTCAGGGACTTCGAGTCCCTCCACGCTACTGAGATCCATCTCCGGGCTACCAAGGAGGCAAAGGCCAAAACATCAGCCTCTCTCGCCCCTTGGACTCCCGGGTCTTCCGGCACTCCAAAAATCGACACCTCTGGACCCGGTGCCACACTTGTCTTTAGTACTGTGGACAAGACATCTGCAAATCCCTGCCAGAATCCCCAGAGCTTCGGGCATGCCCAAAACATGTGGGCACGATTTGCGGGCCCTCCTGCACATCGGCCACACCTGTCCTCAACCCAAAAAAACCTGCTCATCCGGGCCACCGTCATGTGTGCCCGGTGAACCACCTTGAATTGTATCAGGCTGAGCCTGGCACATGATGAGGATGTATTGACTCTGCTCAGGGCATCCTCCCACAGACCCGCCTCTAACTCCTTACCCAGCTCACCCTCCCATTTATGTTTTGTCTCCCCTATCTGGGTTTCCTCCCACGCCATGAGTTCTTTATAAATTTCCGATACCTTCCCCTCCCCCACCCCCATTCTAGAAACTACCTTGTCCCGTATGCCCTGTGGCGGAAGGAGCAGGAAGGTAAAAACATGTCTTTGCACAAAATCCCTTCCCTGGAGATATCGGAACCCATTCCCTCCCGGCAATTCAAACTTCACTTCCAGATCCTCCACACTGGGAAAGCTCCCGTCAATAAACAGATCCCCCAGCCTCTCAATACCCGCTCCCTGCCACCTCAGAAACCCCCCATCTAACCTCCCCGGCACAAACCGGTGATTGGAGCCCACACCAACGCTCCCTCTACTCCCATATGTTTTCGCCATTGCCCCCAGATTCTCAGGGCCGCCACTACCACTGGGCTTCTGGAGTACCGGGCCGGCGAGAACGGCAGAGATGCCGCTACCAAGATGCCCAAGAACCGGCCAAATTCCCCTAAGGTCCGCATAATCTCCACCATTCCCCCTAACGGGTTGGAAATATATAGGAGTAGGTTGTCTGCATATAGCAAGACCCTGTGTTCCACCACCCCCCGGACTAGCCCCTTCCAGTCCTTTCATGCTCTCAGCTTCATCACCAATGGCTCTATAGCTAAGGCAAACAACATTGGGGAGAGGGGACATCCTTGCCGAGTTCCCCAGTGCAATCTAAAATAGTCCGAGCTCACCCAGTTCGTCCGTATGCTCGTTATCAGTGCCTGGTACACCAACCGATGAAGCCTTGCCCAAACCCGAACCGTCCCAGGACGTCCCACAAATAATTCCATTCCACTCGGTCGAAGGCCTTCTCCGCATCCATTGCGACTACCACCTCTGCCTCTCTCCCCTCGGAGGGCATCATGATCACATTCAGGAGCCTTCTAACATTGGCCATTAACTGCTTACCCTTAACAAACCCCGTCTGGTCTTCCCCTATCACCCCAGAACACAGTCCTCTATCCTCGAGGCCAAGATTTTATTGGGAGATTGGTCTCTATGACCCACATGGCTCTGGGTCCTTCTCCCACTTCAGGATCAATGAAATCGAGGCCTGCGACATTGTTGGGGGAAGGACACCCCGCTCCCTTGCCTCATTAAATGTCCTCACCAGCAGCGTGCCCAACATCCCAGAGAACTTCTTGTAAAATTCCACTGGGTGGCCGTCCGGTCCCGGTGCCTTGCCCGACTGCATGGCCTCCAATCCCTCTAGTATTTCCTCAATCCCGATCGGTGCTCCCAATCCCTCCACCACCCTTCCTCCACCTACAAAAACATCAACCTTTCCAAAAACTGCCTCATTCCCTCCACCTCAGCTGCGAGATCCGACTCATACAACTGACTGTAAAACTTAAAACTCTCCATTCACCCCCGCTGGGTCTAATACCGTGTTTCCTCCTCTGTCCTTCACCCTTTCTATCTCCCTGGCCGCCTCCCTTTTCCTTAGCTGGTGTGCTAGCATCCTACTGGTCTTCTCACCATACTCATATATCGACGCTCTCGCCTTCCTCAACTGCCCCACCGCCTTCCCTGTGGTTATCAGACCGAATTCCATCTGCAGCTTCTGCCGCTCCTTCAACAGCCTTGCCTCCAAGGCTTCAGAATATCTTCTATCCATCTGGAGTATCTCCCTAACCAGCCTATCCATCTCTGCCCGCTCCACCTTCTCCCTATGAGCCTGTATCAAAATTAGCTCCCCCCTAATCACTGCCTTCAGCGCCTCCCACACCGTTGCTGCCGAAACTTCCCACTCATCTGCTAACAGTCCTACATCCAGTCTCCATTGCGGGCGCTGACCCCCCTCCTTGCTCACTCGTAAATCCACCCAGTGTGGGGCATGGTCCGACAAAACGATCGCCGAATACTCGGCATCCATCATCCCCGCTAGCAAAACCTTGTTCAAAACAAAAAAATCAATCCGTGAGTACACTTTGTGAACCTGGGAGAAAAAAGAAAACTCCTTCGCTCTTGGCCATCCAAACCTCCATGGATCTACCCCCCCCCCCCCCCCGCCGCCGATCTCTTCCATAAACCTTTTTAGCTCCTTCGCCGCGGCTGGTACCCTCCCTGTCCTTGAACTTGACCGATCTAACAGCAGTTCAATGACCGTATTAAAGACCCCTCCCATGATCAACCTATGTGAGTCCAGGTCCGGGATCTTCCCCAACACCCACCTCAACAACTCTGCGTTACATCAAATTACATTACGGGCAGCACGGTAGCACAAGTAATTAGCACTGTGGCTTCACAGCGCCAGGGTCCCAGGTTCGATTCAGGTGTAAAGTATCCCATTTCCTAAAGTCCTCCCTAACCTCCTCAATCGACTTTGTCAGGTTACATTTGTGCATCACCACCCACTCCCCCATCACCTGAACCCCCAAATACCTAAACCTGTCATACTAATGAATAATCTTTATTATTGTCACAAGTAGGCTTACTTTAACACTGCAATGAGGTTACTGTGAAAAGCCCCTAGTCGCCGCATTCCGGCTCCTATTCGGGGACACAGAGGGATAATTCAGAATCTCCAAATTACCTAACAGAGTGTCTTTCAGGACTTGTGGCATGAAACCGGAGCACCCGGAGGAAACCCATGAAGCTGCAGGGAGAACGTGCAGACTCCACACAGACAGTGAACTAAGCCAGGAATCGAACCTGGGACCCTGGCACTGTGAAGCAACAGTGCTACCCACTGTGCTACTGTGCTGCCCCAGGTATCGGGATGTGTTATAACCCTAAAGGAGGCCCAGGGATCTGTAACTTCAGAGTCCCTGTGGCCTCACCTGAATACGATCTATCCAGATGAGTGGGGCTAACCTCCCTTTTCCTAGGACTGCTGGGAAAAAATTACCCCGGCCCAGGTGTGGGCCAGGTGTGGGGAGTCCCTTCGGGGAAGGAAGAATGTATAGTAACCTGAATAAAACCAAATTTTTCTACAGACATAGCTTTCGAGTGGTCGCTTGCCTGAGACTTTTTTTAAAAAAATATTCTATTGAGGTATTTGAAAATTTTATAACAGTAACATAAACAATGACATCAACATGGTAAAATAAACATTGCCCCCCATCCCAATCTTCACGCACCTCAACCATACAACAACAATCCACCCCCCGCCCCCCTGCTCCCCCCTTGGAATACTGCATCTGCTGACATTTTGATTTTCCCCGAGAAAGTTGACGAACGGCTGCCACCTCCGGGTGAACCCTAACATTGACCCTCTCAAGGCAAACTTTATTTTCTCGAGACTGAGAAACCCAGCCATGTCACTAACCCAGGTCTCTACACTCAGGGGCTTCGAGTCCCTCCACATTAACAAGATCCGTCTCCGGGCTACCAGGGAGGCAAAGGCCAAGACGTCGGACTCTTTCGCCCCCTGAACTCCCGGATCTTCCGACACTCCAAAGATCGCTACTTCCGGACTCGGCACCACCCGTGTTTTTAGAACTGTGGACATTGCCTTAGCAAAATCCTGCCAAAACCCTCTAAGCTTCGGGCATGCCCTATGTAGCGCACAAAGACTCCGTGAGATGAATAGAGTGAAGTCGATGAGGCTTTATTAAGCGTGTCTGTTCCCCCGCAGCTCGATAGTAGAATGGCCTGCGGGGGAGGACTCCGGCTTCTTATACTCCGCCTTCAGGGCGGAGCTAGAGGTCAACGGCCAACCAGGACCCGGGATCTGTCAGCCAATGACATTAGGGCTTCCAGTCCCACATGACCCCTAATACATACTACCACATTCGCCCCTTGTCAAAAATGAACCCGGCGGGGTGATGCTTCGTATGGTGGTAAGGGTTTACAGGGCTGGTCCTGGGAGGAAAACATTCACATGGCAATACAGTATTGTACAATTTTGTCCTGTTTCAACTATTTACAGAAGGTATCGGGAGAAAAGCAAAATGTTCTTGTGAAAAGTCCATATATTGATTTAGATCGACGCCATGAGTCGGTCGGGCGGTCTGGTCGTCCGTGTCGATCACCTCGGCCCCGGTTGTGGTGGTGGTGCTTGTACCGGTGTTGTTGTCTCCGGGAGCCTTACGGTTTTAGCTTGGGCTTTATTCTTGGTCGGGCCTGAGGGGAGGGGAACCGATCCTCCTGGGAAGGGGGCGGTCGCGGGGTGCGGCGGTGGCAGGAAGGGGGGGTTGGGTGAATGGTGTCGGGGGGGGGGTGTGGCCGGCGGGCGCCAGATCCCACAGGGAGACCGTGTCCTGTCGGCCGTCGGGGTACTCTACGTAAGCGTACTGCGGGTTCGCGTGGAGGAGGTGAACCCTTTCGACCAACGGGTCCGCCTTATGTGCCCGCACATGCTTTCGGAGCAAGATGGGTCCTGGGGCCGCCAGCCAGGTCGGCAGCGACGTTCCAGAGGAGGACCTCCTAGGGAAGACAAGGAGACGCTCATGAGGCTTTTGATTAGTGCTCGTACATAATAGCGACCGGATGGAGTGGAGAGCGTCCGGGAGGACCTCCAGCCACCGTGAAACTGGGAGGTCCCTGGACCGTAGGGCCAGTAGGACGGTCTTCCAGACCGTGCCGTTCTCCCTCTCTACTTGCTCGTTCCCCCGGGGGTTGTAGCTGGTCGTCCTGCTTGAGGCTATGCCCTTGCTGAGCAGGAACTGGCGCAGCTCATCACTCATGAAAGAGGACCCCCTGTCGCTGTGGACGTATGCGGGGCAACCGAACAGTGTGAAGATGGTGTTCAGGGCTTTAATGACTGTGGCCGCGGTCATGTCAGAGCAGGGAATGGCGAATGGGAAGCGGGACTTTTCGTCCACCACATTAAGAAAGTATGTGTTGCGGTCGGTGGAGGGGAGGGGCCCTTTGAAATCGAGACTAAGGCGTTCAAAGGGGCAGGAAGCCTTAATCAGGTGCGCACCATCCGGCCTGAAAAAATGCGGCTTGCATTCCGCGCAGATGTGGCAGTCCCTTGTGACTGTACGGACCTCCTCTAAAGAGTATGGGAGATTGCGGGACTTGATAAAGTGGAAAAACCGAGTGACCCCCAGGTGGCAGAGGTCCTCGTGGAGGGCTTGGAGGCGGTTAATTTGTGCGTTGGCACATGTGCCGCGGGATAGGGCATCGGACGGCTCGTTCAGCTTTCCGGGACGATACAAAATCTCGTAGTTGAAGGTGGAGAGCTCGATCCTCCACCTTAAGATCTTGCCGTTTTTGATTTTGCCCCGCAGTGCATTATCGAACATGAAGGCTACCGACCGTTGGTCAGTGAGGAGAGTGAATCTCCTGCCGGCCAGGTAATGCCTCCAATGTCGCACAGCTTCCACTATGGCTTGGGCTTCCTTTTCCACTGAGGAGTGGCGGATTTCTGAGGCGTGGAGGGTTCGGGAGAAAAAGGCCATGGGCCTGCCCGCTTGGTTAAGGGTGGCCGCTAGAGCTACGTCGGAGGCGTCGCTCTCAACCTGGAAGGGGAGGGACTCGTCGATGGCGCGCATCGTGGCCTTTGCGATATCCGCTTTGATGCGGCTGAAGGCCTGGCAAGCCTCTGTCGACAGAGGGAAGGTCGTGGTCTGTATTAGGGGGCGGGCCTTGTCTGCGTACTGGGGGACCCACTGGGCGTAGTATGAAAAAAAACCCAGGCAGCGTTTCAGGGCTTTTGGGCAGTGCGGGAGGGGGAATTCCATGAGGACAGGCATACGTTCGGGGTCGGGGCCTATTATCCCATTGCGCACTACGTAGCCCAGAATGGCTAGCCGGTTGGTGCTAAAAACGCACTTGTCCTCGTTGTACGTGAGGTTCAAGGCTTTGGCGGTCTGGAGGAATTTTTGGAGGTTGGCGTCGTGGTCCTGCTGGTCGTGGCCGCAGGTGGTTACATTGTCGCGATACGGGAACGTAGCCCGCAACCCATGTTGATCAACCATTCGGTCCATCTCCCGTTGGAAGACCGAGACCCCGTTCGTGACGCCAAATGGGACCCTTAGGAAATGGTATAATCGCCCGTCTGCCTCGAAGGCTGTGTACTTGCGGTCATTTGGGCGGATGGGGAACTGATGGTAGGCGGACTTGAGGTCCACGGTGGAGAAGACTTTATATTGGGCAATCCGATTGACCATGTCGGATATGCGGGGGTGAGGGTACGCGTCTAGTTGTGTGTACCTGTTGATGGTCTGGCTATAGTCTATGACCATCCTTTGTTTCTCCCCTGTCTTCACTACTACCACCTGCGCTCTCCAGGGACTATTGCTGGCCTGGATTATGCCTTCCTTTAGTAGCCGCTGGACTTCGGACCGAATGAAGGTCCGGTCCTGGGCGCTGTACCATCTGCTCCTAGTGGCGACGGGTTTGCAATCCGGGGTGAGGTTCGCAAACAAGGACGGGGGTTGCACCTTGAGGGTTGCGAGGCCGCAGATAGTGAGTGGGGGTATTGGGCCGCCGAATTTGAACGTAAGGCTCTGTAGATTGCATTGGAAATCTAATCCCAGTAAGGTGGGGGCGCAGAGTTGGGGAAGGACGTTTAGTTTGTAGTTTTTGAACTCCCTCCCCTGCACCGTTAGGGTAACTATGCAGAATCCTTGGATCTGTACGGAGTGGGATCCTGCAGCTAGGGAAATCTTTTGTGCGCTGGGATAGGTGGTCAAGGAACAGCGTCTTACCGTGTCGGGGTGGATAAAGCTCTCCGTGCTCCCGAAGTCGACTAGGCATGGTGTCTCGTGGCCGTGTATTAGCACCGTTGTCGTCGTCGTCTGGAGTGTCCGGGGCCGAGCTTGATCGAGCGTAATTGAAGCGAGACGTGGTTGTAGTAGTGGAGTGGGGTCCGTTGTTGCCGTCCAAGATGGCGTCGGGGATAAACAAAATGGCTGCCCCCATACATCGCACATGGCTGGGGGGTCACAAGATGGCGGCGGGGGTGGACAAAATGGCCGCCCCCACGCGTCGTACAGGTCTGGGGTGGTCCAAGATGGCGGCGCCCTTCCTCCCCTCGTGGTGGCCGGGACCCAAAATGGCGGCGTCTGCGGGTCGCACATGTGGCGCTGGGGGGGTTGGGAGCGTTAGGACCGCGCGGGGCTCCCTCATCTCTGGGGACAGCGGTGGTCGGGACTCAAGTTGGTAGCGCCGGCGGGTCAGACGTGGGGCGGGGGGGGGGGGGTTTGGGGGGCGTTAGAGATGCGCAGAACTCCCTCTTCTCCGGGGAGAGTGGTGGTCGGGACCCAAAGTGGAAGCGCCGGCGGGTCATACGTGGGGACGGGGGGGCGGGGGGGTTGGGGAGCGTAAGCGGCGTGCAGGGCTCACTGTTCTCCCGGGACCGCGGTGGTCGGGACCCATGGCGGCTGCGCCTGCGGGTCGTACATGGGGCGCTGGGGGGGTTGGGGAGCGTAAACGGCTTGCAGGGCTCCCTGTTCTCCCGGGACAGCGGCGACCTCGCGGGACCGGCACACAACCGCGAAATGGCCCTTTTTCCCGCAGCTCTTGCAGATTGCTGCGCGGGCCGGGCAGCGCTGCCGGGGGTGTTTCGCCTGGCCGCAGAAATAGCAGCGGGCGCCCCCGGTATGACTTGGCGTTTGGACCGCGCAAGCCTATGGGGTGTCCGGGGGGGGGGGGGGGTGGGTTTGTCGCGACGGGTACGTACGGAGCCCAATGGGCTGCCGCGCGGTCGGGGCCGTAGGCGCAGGTATTAAGCGCGGCCACATCTAGGGAGGCTGCTAGGGCCTGGGCCTCTGAGAGTCCTAGCGACTCTCTTTCTAGAAGTCTTTGGCGGATTTGGGAGGAATTCATACCTGCCACAAAAGCATCGCGCATTAACATGTCCGTGTGTTCATTTGCGTTCACCGAAGGGCAGCTGCAGGCTCGTCCCAAAATCAGCAGCGCGGCGTAGAATTCGTCCATCGATTCTCCGGCACCTTGCCGTCTCGTTGCGAGCTGGTAGCCAGCGTAGATTTGGTTAACTGGGCGGACATAGAGACTTTTCAGTGCTGCGAACGCCGTCTGGAAATCCTCCGCGTCTTCGATGAGGGAGAAAATCTCCGTGCTCACCTTTGAGTGCAGGACCTGTAGTTTTTGGTCTTCTGTGACCCGGCCGGTGGCCGTTCTGAGGTAGGCCTCGAAACAAGTCTGCCAGTGCTTGAAGGCTGCTGCCGCGTTCACTGCGTGGGGGCTGATCCTCAGGCATTCTGGAATGATCCTGAGCTCCATAGTCCTTTTTCGGCACGCTTAATAAATTGTAGCGCACAAAGACTCCGTGAGACAAATAGAGTGAAGTCGATGAGGCTTTATTAAGCGTGTCTGTTCCCCCGCAGCTCGATAGTAGAATGGCCTGCGGGGGAGGACTCCGGCTTCTTATACTCCGCCTTCAGGGCGGAGCTAGAGGTCAACGGCCAACCAGGACCCGGGATCTGTCAGCCAATGACATTAGGGCTTCCAGTCCCACATGACCCCTAATACATACTACCACACCCTAAACATGTGGACATGATTTGCTGGGCTTCCCGCGCATCTCGCACACCTATCCTCAACCCCGAAAAACCTGCTCATCCTAGCCACTGTCATGTGGACTACCTTAAATTGGATCAGGCTAAGCCTGGCACATGATGAGGATGTATTAACCCTGCTTAGGGCATCCGCCCATAGACCCTCCTCGATCATTCCTCCTAGCTCGTCCTCCCACTTGCCCTTAAGCTCCTCCACCAGGGTTTCCTCCGCCTTCGAAAGCTCCTGGTAAATATCCGATACCTTCCCCTCTCCCACCCAGGTACTGGAGACTACTCTATCCTGTATCCCCCATGGCGGCAGCATCGAAAAGGCCGGCACCAGTTTTCTCAGGAAGTCTCGCACCTGCAAATACCTAAAACCATTCCCTGCTGGCAATTTGAATTTATCCTCCAAAGCTTTCAAGCTGGGAAAGCTCCCGTCCATAAATAGATCCCCCATCCTTCTAATTCCTGACCTTTGCAAACTCCGGAACACGCCATGTAGCCTACCCGGTACAAACCTATGGTTGTTATAAATCGGGGTCCAAATCGATGCTCCCTCCACTCTCTTATATCTCCTCCACTGCTCCCAAATTCTCAGAGCCGCCACCACCACCGGACTTGTGGAGTATCGGGCCGGCGAGAACGGAAGAGGTGCCGTTATCAGGGCTCCCAAACTGGTGTCTTTACATGACGCCGCCTCCATCCACTCCCATGCCGACCCCTCCCCCACTACCCACTTCCTAATCATGGCTATATTAGCCGCCCAGTAGTAATTACAGAAGTTCGGCAGCCCCAACCCACCCTCCCCCCGACTGTGCTCCAGCAACATTTTCTTCACTCACGGGGTTTTACCCTGTAGCCACCTAAAGTGGCCAACTCCCGATTTAAAATGGCGAACGGCAAAGGCTGATGGGAAATTCAGCCAACAAGACAGAAACCAGCGGCTGCAGGTTTGCTGTGTATTTACCTCTGCAAAAGCCAGACAACATCGATACCAGCGGCCATCAGCATAACAAAGTAGCAGCCATCTGCATACTGATGAGCAATCCCCGGGAACAATAAGTAACATTTTGGATACACAAAGCAAAGCCAGACTCTTCGGCGCCAGCAGGAGCCAACACAAAGGAGGTGAACGAGCACCTCAAGACGCCCATCGATTAGGGAACTGCTCCAGTATTGGAGAAAATCGAACCAAGCGATTGGGACAAAGTCCAATCACTTGGGACCAGGTACAGGGTCCGCCCCCCCCGAAAGGCGGGAAGCCCCTGGGGACTATAAGAGTTAGGCCCCAAGTTCAAATCGCTCTCTTCAGCAGCTCTCTTCAGCAGCTCCTCTTCACTCTCTTCTTCCTGCCCGGGTCACCCAGCAACACGAACCAACATTGACCGTGACCGGTGCAGCGATCATCGACTGACGTAAGTCTTAATTCAACACTCGCTACGATATAGGCACTCCTAGCTACCAATCCGTACCCACTTCGAATCCCGCAGGCTCAGAACCCGAACGAGAGGCCATTTGTTCCCCTGACCTGGTGGGCCAGTCCGAAGTTAAGTATAGGCCTGTTAGTTGTAGAAGTAGCTTAAAAGTAGAATCTGTGTATGACTAGCGATTACTGTGTATAATAAATGTGCTTTGATTTAAATCTTATGAATTGGTGTATTGAGTTATTGATCATTACTCGGACTTGAACCTCGTGGCGGTATCATAAAGATACCTGGCGACTCAAGAGCAAAGGTAATAAAACAGAGCCAATTGAACCAAGGAGAAAATCAGCAACAACCCGCCCACACAAAGCCCAAAATAATCTTAATCACCCGCTTGAAAAAGGCCTTAGGGATGAAGATGGGGAGGCACTGAAAGACAAACAGAAATCTGGGGAGGACCGTCATTTTCACGGTCTGTACCCTCCCTGCTAGTGATAGCGGGAGCATGTCCCACCTCTGAAAGTCCCCTTCCATTTGTTCCACCAACCGGGATAGGTTTAATTTGTGCAGTACCTCCCATTCCCGGGCCACCTGGATTCCCAGATATCGAAAGCGCTTCCCTACCATTCTAAGGCGGCAGCTCTCCCAGTCTCTTCTCTGATGTGTTGGACAGGTTGGTTCGGTGTGGACCACACTTGATGCAGCGATGCGAGAAACAGACCTCTCACACTGTAGAAGATCCAACACGGTTTTATTGAACGATAGAACTAACATACATATTTAACTGTGGGTCGACACTATATTGAACTGACTGGAGACCTTGTACTAGCCGGACCAGACTTACGAGCTACCGCATGGTGTTTGCACTGTGCTAGCTCGTGGACTCTGACTGTCTCAGTGGCTGTGTCCCGAGAGAGCGGGAAACCTAGTGCCCTCTGGCTTTATAGTGGTAGTGTCCTGTCTGGTGATTGGCTGCACTGTGTTGTGTGCTTACTGGTCATCCTGTGTGTCAATCACTGCCTGTCTGCACTTCATTATATACATGCGTGGATATTATGACATCTCCCTCCTTTTTTTTTCTAAAATAAATACTAAGGTGTGGATGCTTATAAATATATATATATGTATATGTGTCTGACTATATACAGAAAGATGTCTAAACAAATGTATATACATAGGAAGGTTGCGATAGTGCAGATACATGGCAAACGAAACAATATTTACAGAGGTCCAATTGGTGAAGTCACAAAAATGTACAGAAGCTCAGTCTATAGATTTAGTCTTTGTGGTGGGCGTCAAATTCTTGTTGATCTCCGCAGAGGCGGATTCGGAGCCGCCTGCGCTTGGAGAGGCGGGATCGCTGGCATCGCGGTGGGCGCGTGGACCGGCAGGTTTGCTGGTAGATCGGTGGCATCGTGGTAGGGTACGTCCGGAGGAGGCATCGTAGGCAGCGGGGCACGCCGGTCAGGTAGTGGGCGTGGAAGTCTTCTCAGTGCCCGTCTGTTGCGCCGTAGCAGGGAGCCATCAGCCATGCGGACAAGGAATGATCTTAGGGGCACTTATTTGAGCACAACAGCTGTGGCTGACCAGCCGCCCTCAGGCAACTGTACGCGAACATGATCAGTTGGGGCCTGCTCGGGTAGATCCGTGGCATGGGCATCGTACATGGCTTTCTGTTGGGCCCGTGACTGCTGCATTTTCTGTAGGACCGTGAGGTGGTCAAGGTCTGGAACATGGATGGCTGGAACTGTGGTCCTCAGAGTGCGATTCATGAGCATCTGAGCTGGAGACAATCCAGTGGACAGTGGGGTTGCCCTGTGTGCCAGCATCGGCAGGTTAAAATCGGAGCCTGAATCTGCAGCTTTGCACAGCAGCCGCTTTACAATGTGGACCCCTTTTTCGGCCTTCTCGTTTGACTGTGGGTAGTGGGGACTGGAGGTAACGTGACGGAAGTTGTAGGACTGTGCGAAGTCAGACCATTCCTGGCTGTAAAAGCAAGGACCGTTGTTGCTCATTACCGTGAGCGGTATCCCATGCTGGCGAACGTTTCTTGGCAGGCTTTGATTACCACCTTCGACGTGAGGTTGGACAGTTTCACTACTTCTGGGTAACTGGAGAAGTAGTCGACCAGGTGTACGTAGTCACGTCCTTGGCGTGGAAAAGGTCTACACTGACTTTGGACCACGGAGAGGTCACAATCTCGTGCTGCTGCAACGTTTCTTTGTGTTGAGCTGGCTGAAACTTCTCACAGGTAGGGCAGTTGAGGACGGTGTCGGCAATGTCCTGGCTGATGCCCGGCCAATAGACCGCCTCCCGAGCTCTGCGTCGGCATTTCTCGACCCCAGGGTGACCCTCATGGAGTTGGCCCAGCACCACAGCACGCGTACTCTGAGGAATTACGATTCTGTCACGTGACAGAAGGATTCCCTCCACCACCGTCAGGTCATCTTTTATGTTATAGAACTGGGGACATTGTCCCTTCTGCCAGCCATTGCTGAGGTGCTGCATCACACGCTGCAGCAGAGGATCCTTGGCTGTCTCCTCACAAATTTGGACCACCCGTTCGTCGGAGGCCGGAAGGTTCGAGGCACACAACTGCACTTGGGCTTCTATGTGGCAGATGAAGTCACTTTGTTCACACGGTGTGGTAATGGACCTGGACAGGGCATCTGCAACAACCAGCTCTTTACCTGGTGTGTAGACCAGTTCGAAGTCATAGCGGCATAGTTTTAGAAGAATACGCTGTAACCGAGGTGTCATGGCGTTTAAATCCTTCTGGATTATGTGGACTAGAGGCCTGTGGTCCGTTTCTACCGTGAATTTCGGCAGGCCATAAACATAGTGGTGGAACTTGACTACCCCTGTTAGGAGGCCCAGATACTCCTTCTCAATCTGGGTGTACCGTTGCTCAGTGGGCGTCATGGCCCTGGAGGCATACGCCACTGGAGCCCAGGACGCGGAGTCATCCCGCTGAAGGAGCACCGCCCCAATGCCGTGCTGGCTTGCATCAGTCGATATCTTGGTTGATCGCCGAGACCTTGTCGGCATTTGGCCGCACACCCGGCTGCGAGATGTGGTCATCTAGGAATTTGATCTCCGATTGACCAAATGAGCACTTGGCCCTGTTGAGCTGAAGACCATGTTCATGGATTCTTTGGAGTACCTTTTTGAGGCAAGCGATGTGTTCCTGGGACATTGTGGACCAGATAATGACATTGTCAATGTACACTATACACCCCCTCAATGCCCTCCATCATCTGTTCCATGATGCGATGAAATACTTCGGAGGCAGATAAGATGCCAAAAGGCATCCGGTTGTAGCAGTAACGACCAAACGGGGTGTTGAACGTGCACAACTTGCGACTGGACGCGTCCAGTTGTATTTGCCAAAAACCCTTGGAGGCATCGAGCTTAGTAAAGAATTTGGCATGAGCCATCTCACTGGTCAACTCTTCTCGTTTTGGTATCGGGTAATGCTCCCGCATGATGTTGCGGTTTAGATCCTTAGGGTCAATGCAAATGCGAAGCTCCCTTGATGGCTTCTTGACGCAGACCATGGAGCTGACCGACCCAGTCTGTGGGCTCTGTGACCTTCGATATGATGCCCTGGTCTTGGAGGACCTGTAATTGCTTCTTCAGACAATCCTTGAGGGGCGCCGGCACCTGGCGAGGTGCATGGATTACAGGGGTGGCGTTCGGCTTGAGCAGGATTTTGTATCGGTATGGGGGCGTGCCCATTCCATCGAACACGCTGTGGTACTGCGTGATGATGTCCTCTATGTCGGCTTGCAAGTTTCCATCGGGCAAGGTCGTCACCGGTGATGATGACATGTGTGGACGCGTTGAACCAGGTTCAGGAGCTTGCAGGCACGAGCACCGAGCAGAGATGCTCTGTCGGGCCCGACGATTTCAAACCGCATCTTCGCCTTGATCGCCTTATTGGATACCCCCAGTTGATACGAGCCACTGACGCGTTGCCATTGTAGTCAAGAAGCTGGCAGGCCGGTGGAAGAATGCTTGGTTTGGCGCGGGTGGTGTCGAGGTCGGATTTCGAGATGAGGTTCGCCGATGCGCCCGTGCCCAGTCTGAACCGGATGCGGGCCTTGTTCACTGTGAGGACAGCAGACCACTCGTCGTCGGGATCCACAATGAGGATCGAGAGGCGTTGCGTAGGTGTGGTGGAAGGCAGTGCATGTGTAGTTATGATGCCCACCCGGTATGGGGACTTGAGGCACTCAGCATCAGGGTCCGTTGGGCTGTCGGGATTGTAATCTGGCATGCCTTGTTGTATTGAGCGGACACTTCTGCGCCGCAGCTGGGATTGCTGGCTGCTGAGCGGTGGAGCAGATCTGCAAAGGGCTGCGTAGTGGCCAAGCTTGCCACACTGTAGACACCGGCGTCCTTTTGCCGGACATTGCCGCTTTAAATGGGCGGAGCCACAATTCGGACACGTCATGACGCTGACGTCAGCGCGTTCCATGCGCCATCGCGCATGCGCAGTGCGGTCGGTCGACGTACGCACCTGCGCAGTCGGGTTGGCGGGCTCGTCGTCCACTCGGTCGTGGCGCGCATGTGCAGCGACCCGGGAAAAGCGCGCAAAACGGCCACTCTCCTCGATGCTCAGGCCCTGCATTTGTGCAATGGCGTGCACCCATTCCGCCTCGTGGGAGGCCAGCTTTGCAGTTTCTGCCGCCCTGATGTGGGAGTAACGATTCTCAGCATGCTCATGGACAACGCACGTCTCGATAGCGTTGAGAGGGTCAACTGTTTGACTTTCAGGAGCTGCTGCCGAAGGGAGTCGGAGTGGACCCCAAAAACAATCAGACCCCGGATCATGGAATCGGTGGTCGAGTCATAGTTACATGACTGCGCTAGGATGTGGAGATGGGTCACGAAGGACTGAAAAGGTTCATCCTTACCCTGAAGCCTCTGCTGGAAAACGTACCGTTCAAAGCTCTCATTCACCTCAATGTCGCAGTGGCTGTCAAACTTCAGCAGGACTGTTTTGAATTTTGTTTTGTCTTCGTCGTCAGCGAACGTGAGGGAGTTGTAGATGTGGATGGCGTGGTCCCCTGCGGTGGAGAGAAATAGCGCGATCTTCCTGGCATCCGATGCTGCTTCGAGGTCGGAGGCCTCGATGTACCAGAGGAACTTTTGCTTGAAGAGCTTCCAATTTGCGCCGAGGTTGCCGGAGGTGCGGAGCTGCGGAGGAGGCTGGATGTTTTCCATGTCACCGGATGGCTGCTTGCTGGTCAATGCTGATTCACTCGAGGTAGGTCCGTCAATTTTCAGTATCACTCCGTGGTACCATGATGTGTTAGGCAGGTCGGTTCGGTGTGGACTGCACTTGATGCAGCGATGCGAGAAACAGACCTCTAACAGACCTCTAACACTGGAGAAGATCCAACACGGTTTTATTGAACGATAGAACTAACATACATACTTATCTGTGGGTCGACACGATACTGAACTGACGGGAAACCTTGTACTAGCCTGACCAGACTTACTAGCTACCACATGGTGTTTGCACTGTGCTAGCTCGTGGACTCTGACTGTCTCAGTGTCTGGGTCCCGAGAGAGCGGGAAACCTAGTGCCCTCTGGCTTTATAGTGGTGGTGTCCTGTCTGGTGATTGGCTGCACTGTGCTGTGTGCTTACTGGTCATCCTGTGTGTCAATCACTGCCTGTCTGCACTTCATTATATACATGTGTGGATATTATGACATTCTCCTGTCCTCTTGCCTGGATCGCAAACATCTCACTTTTCCCCATGTTCAATTTATACCCCGAAAAATTGCCAAATTCCCCCAAGATTCGCATTACTTCCCCCATCCCCTCCAACGGGTCCGAAATACACAAGAGCAGGTCATCTGCGTAGAGAGGGACTCGGTGCTCTACCCCCCGAACCAGCCCTTTCCAGTTCCTAGAGGCTCTTAACGCCATGGCCAATGGCTCTATGGCCAGAGCAAAAAGTAACGGGGAGAGGAGGCACTCTTGATTCGTCCCTCGGTGTAGTTTAAAGTACCCCAACCTCAGCCGGTTCATACGCACACTCGCTACAGGCACCTGGTAGAGCAATCGCACCCAGTCAATAAAGCCCTCACCAAACCCAAACCTTCCCAGCGCCTCCCACAGGTAATTCCACTCCACCTGATCAAAAGCCTTCTCCGCATCCATCGCTACCACCACCTCCCCCACCCCTCCTTCTGAGGGCATCATAATAACATTCAAAAGCCTTCGAACATTGGCCTTGAGTTGCCTGCCCTTTACAAATCCTGTATGGCAGCACGGTGGTACAAGTGGTTAGCACTGTGGCTTCACAGCGCCAGGGTCCCAGGTTCAATTCCCCGCTGGGTCACTGTCTGTCCGGAGTCTACATGTTCTCCCCGTGTCTGTGTGGGTTTCCTCCGGATGCTCCGGTTTCCTCCCACAGTCCAAAGACGTGCAGGTTAGGTAGATTGGCCATGATAAATTGCCCTTAGTGACCAAAAAAATTGGGAGGGGTTATTGGGTTACGGGGATAGGGTGAAAGTGAGGGCTTAAGTGGGTTGGTGCAGACTCGATGGGCCTAATGGCCTCCTTCTGCACGTATATTCTATATTCTATGGTCTTCCCCTATCATCCCCAGGACACAGTCCTCTATCCTTGTGGCCAGTATCTTAGCCAGCAGTTTGGCGTCCACATTCAGTAGAGAAATCGGCCTGTATGACACGCATTGCTCCGGATCCTTCTTCCGTTTCAGAATCAATGAAATCGAGGCCTGCGACATTGTTGGGAGGAGGACTCCCTTCTCTCTTGCTTCGTTAAATGTCCTCACCAGCAGTGGGCTCAATATCTCTGAAAACTTCTTACAGAATTCCACAGGGTAGTTGTCCGGTCCCGGGGCCTTGCCCGACTGCATGCCCTCCAGCTCCTTGATTATTTCCTCAATCTGAATTGGGGCTCCCAGCCCTTCCACCAGATCCTCCTCTATCCTCGGGAACCTCAACTGCTCCAAAAATTGCTTCATCCCCTCCACCCCAGCTGGGGGTTCCGATTCATATAATTCACTGTAGAAGTCCTTAAACACCTCGTTTACCCCCGCTGAGTCCAGGACAGTATTCCTGCCTCTACTCTTTACTTTACCTATCTCCCTAGTCGCCTCCCTTTTCCTGAGCTGGTCCGCCAACATTCTGCTCGCCTTTCCCCCATATTCATAGATCGCCCCCTTTGCCTTCCTCATCTGTTCCACCGCTTTCCCTGTGGTCAACAGCCCAAACTCCGTCGGTAGCCTCCGCCGCTCTCTCAGTAGCCCTGCGTCTGGAGCCTCCGAGTATCTCCTGTCCACCTGGAGTACCTCCTCCACTAATCTATCCTTCTCGGCCCATTCCGCCTTTTCTCTGTGGGCCCGTATTGAGATTAATTCCCCTCTGGCTACTGCCTTCAAAGCTTCCCAAACCGTCGTTGCAGAGACCTCCCCCGTATCATTTGTTTCCAGGTAGTTCTGGATGGACTTGTTAACCCGCCCACAGATCGCTTTGTCCCCACATCCAGTCTCCAAAGCGGGCGTTGCCCTCGCTCCACACTAACCCGTAGACCCACCCAATGTGGGGCATGGTCCGACACTGCGATTGCCGAGTACTCAGTACCACCACCTCCGGTATTAGCGCCCTGTTCAGAACAAAAAAGTCGATGCGAGAGTGTACCTTGTGGACATGCGAGAAAAAGGAAAACTCCTTCGCCCTCGGCCGTGCAAACCTCCATGGGTCTACTCCCCCCATCTGTTCCATAAAACCCTTCAATTCCTTTGCTGCAGCCGGCCTCCACCCTGTCCTGAATTTTGATCGGTCCAAATCCGGCTCGATGGCTGTGTTAAAGTCTCCTCCCATGATCAGGTTATGTGACTCTAAGTCTGGGATCATACCTAAAACCCACCTCATAAATTTCACGTTGTCCCAATTCGGAGCATATATGTTCACGAGACCACCCGCACCCCCTCCAGCTTCCCACTCACCATTATGTACCTACCCCCTTGTCTGACACGATTCTCCCTGCCTCGAATGCCACTCGTTTGCTGATCAAGATCGCTACCCCCCTGGTCTTTGGGTCCAGCCCTGAGTGGAATACTTGGCCAACCCACCCCTTCCTCACTCTTGTCTGGTCTGTAACCTTTAGGTGTGTCTCTTGTAGCATTGCCACGTCCACCTTCAGCCCCTCAAATACGCAAACACGCGAGCCCTCTTGACTGGCCCTTTCAGCCCTCTGATGTTCCATGTGATCAGCCTGGTCGAGGGGCCTCCAGCACCCCCTCCCCCCCTCCCCCACCTTCCGACTAGCCATCACCCTTTTTAGACCAGCCTCAAGCTCGCGCCCTCCTCCACCTCAAGTCCCCACTCAGGCGGTCGAAGTTCCCAACCTCCCATTTGTCCCCGAGTAACAGTTCCTCCCCTGACAGCAAAGCAGTTTTTCCCCTCCCTCCAACAACACCCAAGTCAAGCTCCAGTTTAACACCTGCTCACCCCCCACTGCGCTCCCGAGAGTCAGCTGACCCAAGCTGGCTTGATAGCGCCTGCCCCTGGCACCAAGCAGTCTGTCTCCCTATTGTTCTCTCCCCTCTCCCCCCACATGAATAAATATTTTAAAAGCATCACATTCCCCAGTAAACAAACATCAGAAAAAACAGTGAAGAAACAGTTACTTTAGAAATATAATCACCCAAAAAGCAGAAAAACCCAAAGCCCATCCCCCCTCTAATCAGCTCCCTGCAAGACAAACCTTTAACCATCCAAACAGCCCCTTATTTCACATTGCACTACTTATATTTATACAACCCAGCACCACAAATCGCTGCCACAGTACTTCTCCAAGGCTTCCGTGTCTTTTAATTCACCTCCAGCCTCATTTCTTTAATAAAAGTCCATACTTCGTCTGGCGTTTCAAAGTAGAAGTCCAGTTCCTCATGTGTGACCCACAGACGGGCTGGGTACAGCATCCCGAACTTCACCCCCTTGTTAAAGAGGGTTGCTTTTGCCCGATTGAACCCAGCTCGCCTCTTGTCCAAATCCGCTCCCAGGTCCTGATAGATGCGCAACTCACAGTTCTCCCACTTGCTGCTCCGTTCTTTCTTGGCCCACCGCAAAACGTGTTCCTTGTCCAGGAAACGGTGAAAACGTACCACCATCGCCCTCGGCGGCTCGTTCGCTCGGGGCATCTTCGCGAGGGCTCTGTGCATTCTGTCCAATTCTAGGGGAAGAGGGAATGCCCCAGCCCCCATCAAATTCTCCAGCATGTCCGTCACATAGGCCCTCACATCCGATCCCTCACTGCCTTCAGGGAGGCCGACAATTCTGAGATTCTGCCTCCTGGGGACCTATTCTCCAGGTCCTCCAGCTTCTCCTGCATTCTTTTCTGGCGGTCGTTCATTAATCCCACCTTGTTTTCCAGCACGGTTATGTACTCCCTGTGCTCGGACACCTTTTGCTCCACCTCCTGGATTGCTCTTCCGTGGGTTTCCTGATTCTGAACCACTTGATCAATCGAAGCCTTAATCGGGTCCAGCGTGTCCTTCTTCAGCTTGGCGAAGCAATCCGCCAAAAACTTCACCAGCTGCTCCGTCGACCACTGTGTCGTCTCCCTCCAGCCCTGCTGCTCCTCCATGCTGTCCCGCGTTACCAGCTCTGCTCGAGTCTCTCTTATAGGACTTTGTCTTCACACAGGGCCACTTCTTGTCCAATTCTCCATACACCGAAGGGGGATTTCTCCTTACTGTCTCACTCTTCACCGATTTATCCCATAAAATCTGGGGAAAAACCGGGATAGAAAGGTCCAAAAGTCCATCACAGGTGGAAGCTATCAAATGTGCGACCTACTCCTCCATGTGGCCTGAGACTTTTCACTGTTGACGAGAGCCTAGTCGAGCTGCAGAAGGCGCCATTTCCTCCGGACTGGGCCCACCTCGATTAGGCCTCAGCACATCTCTGAGATGACAGATATGCCACTAATTGGTAAGCTTGAGGCGTTCAACGGCGAGACTGGGGATTGGACAAAGTACGTAGAATTAATTAACTATTTTTTCCGTGTGAACAACATACTTGGGGACGACAGACAGACGGCGACTCTCCTTCCGGTTTGCCACAAGGAGACTCACAGCATTATAAAAAGTTTAACATTTCCCTACTCAGCCAACAACTACCAGTTACGCTGGTCGACAACCATTTTGACTCGAAACCGCCACTAATCGTTCGCCGTTCCCGTTTTCACATGGCTTCTCAATGCGAGGACGAATCTATCCCAGAATTCCTGGGCTAGTTGCACAAACTCGCCAAGTTCTGCAAGTTCGGGCCAGCGTTATCAGAGGCATTCCGAAACATGTTGATTTGCGGAATCAGAGATGGGGCGACACAAGAACGGTTTATTGAGTGAAACTGATCTGGACCTGAAAAAGGAAACCGGGATAGCATTGTCCCGGGATCTGATGAGGTCCCCACTCCCGGGCAGGCATTTCGAAATCCCACCGTTGGGAGCGCACTCCAGGGTACCAGGACCGGCGGCACCAATTCCCTGCCAACGGACATCGTGCATCCCGTACGCTAGAGGTTCTTGACGAGCGGAATGAATGCACTGGCGCCAGAGGGAGCCGATGGGACAGACGCCAGCAGGAACCTTCACCCACCCGCCATCGCTGCACCGATGACCATCTTAGAACACAGACGCAGTTCTTCGACGATGATCCGGAGCCCACCGCCTTTACTGCATTTCGGCCACGGGTGCGGCCGATCCAGGTCACGGTTCAGATCAACGGTTTCCTGATTGAGATGTAACTTGAGACTGGAGCCGCGGTCTCTGTGATCAGCCGCCACACGTATGATAAAACTTGCTCCGGAATGCGCAGCATCGTGTTGAAAGATAGCAACGCCCGGCTGGCGACGTATACAGAGGAACCGTTGGAGATCGCGGGCACCTCGGAAGTTCCTGTGGAATACGGGACTCAGTCAGTGAAACTACCACTGGTAGTGGTGAAAGGCTCCGGCCCAAATTTGCTGAGGTGTGGCTGGCTGAAACGCCCCCTATTTGGACTGGCAGTGGGTGTGCCGAGTGTACCCCAATGGACCAGACATGGTGTTGGCACATTTCCAGGGGGTGTTCCAGAAAGGCCTCAGTACCATCCGGTGGGCCTCCCTCAGTGGACCCGGCCGCGCTATTTCCGGGCCTGACCCATTCCTTACACTTTGAAGGTGAAGGTAGATGTTGAAATGGAAAAGCTGTGAATCATCCACCTGCTGCAATTAGCAGATTGGGCCACACCGGTCATGCCGGTTATGAATGTTGAGGGGTCCGTCCGCCTTTGCCAAAGATTGAGGACGTATATGCGAAGCTCAGCAGAGGAAGGACTTTTACCAAGCTTGACATGAGCCATGCTTATTGTGATGAATGATAACTGTACCTTTAATGTCATGATCCCTTTAAGACCGTGTTTGGAACCCTGGGGGACTCCGCCTCCGGCTCCGCACCCCCAGGGAGCCATATAAAAGGTCATGTCCAGTGGGCAGCGTGCAGTGAGCACACTTCTCGGTAGCTGACTGGTTCTCTGCTAATTAAAGCCTTTGTATTACCAATCATCTCTCCCGAGTTGTAATTGAGGGTATCTCACCTATCTGCAGTTAGTTCTGGACCCGTCCTCGTGCAAATACATGACCATCGACACGCAAAGGGGTTGTATGACTGTACCAGGCTGCCATTCAGGGTCTCGTCGCCTGTGCCATATTCCAGAGGGTGATGCAAAATATCCTCTGCAGGTTCCACAGGTTTACCTGGACGATGTGATGATCACTGGTCCCTCTGACCAGGAGCATCTGAAAAATCTGGAGGACGTGCTGCATAGGTTCGAGACGGCCGGGGCCCATCTGCAGCGTGAAAAGTGTGTGTTCCATGTGAAAGAGATGCTCCATTTGGTCTATTTGGTCTATTTGGGCTACATGGTTGATAGGCAGGGACTACACCCAATAGACGATAAAGATCAGCCATCCGGCAGGCGCCCATACCAAGAGATCCCGTGGAGCTCCGTTCGTTTTTGGGCCTGATGAACTATTCCGGGAAGTTCACACCGAGCTTGCCGATGGTTTTGGCTCTGCTGCACCTGTTGTTGAAGAAGGGCCAGCAGTAGATTTGGGACCTGCCGCAGCAGGGGGCATTTGATGAAGTAAAACGCTGGCTGTCGTTTTCCCACTTGCTGACACATTTCGACCCGGCAAAGCCCTTGTTGCTCACATGTGACGCCTCACGTCTTGGCACACAGGATGGACGATGGTACCGAGAGGCCCATTGCGTCCACTTCATGCACCTTGGCGGTCGCAGAGCGAAAGTACGTCCAAATAGAAAAGGAAGGGTTGGCGTTGGTGTTCGGCGTTCGATGATTCCATCAATATGTCTACAGCCATGCGTTCACAGCTTATACTGACTGTAAACCTCTCTTGGTGTTATTCAAAGAGGACAAGGCAATTCTTCCCAGTGGTACACCCTGACTCACAATGTCGATGTCACCAGTGGAAAGAGGCGGAGTGTGAGTGCCTCGTGCCTTTTATAGTGGGAAACCACCCCCAAGTGTTCTGCCTGCTGATTGGTTATGTCCTGTTCTTTGTATTCATTAGCTGCCTGATTGTATCTCATTATGTGCATGTCTGCATATCATGACACCAATTAAGGGGCAATTTAGCGTGGCCAATCCACCTAACCTACACATCTTTGGGTTGTGGAGGTGAAACCCACGCAAACACTGGGAGAATGTGCAAACTCCGCACAGACAGTGATCCAGGGCCGGGATCAAACCTGGGACCTAGGCGCTGTGAGGCAGCAGTGCTAACCACTGCACCTCCGTGCTGCCCTCCTCCCGGAGGACCTGAGGGCTTTTCCCACAAATATGGCAGAACTCAGCGTAGCGGATGTCATCCTTCTGTGGGGTTTCTGGCGGTCATTCCTGAATGTGGCAATGGTTGTGGAGAAGGCTTTTGATCAGGTTGAGTGGGCATATTTGTTGAAGGTGCTAGGCCGATTTGAGTTTGACCTGGGTCATGGATTGGGTTTGGTTGCTGTACAAGGCGCCGATGGCTAGTGTCTGTATGAACAGGACGGGTTTGGGGTACTTTGGACTGTATCAGGGGGTGAGGCAGGGATGCCCGCACTCCCCATTGCTTTTTGCTCTGGTGATAGAGCCGTTGGCAATGGCACTCAGGGCATCAAGGGGTTGGAGAGGGATTGAATGGGGAGAAGTCGAGCACAGAGTCTCGTTGAATGTAGATGATCATCTGCTATATATCCCGGACTCTGTGGGGATTACAGAGATCCTGAGGGAATTTGGCTTTTTTTCAGGTTATAAATTGAACATGAGGAAAAGTGAGGTGTTCCCGATTAATGCCAGAGGGCAGGAGAGGAGGCGCGGGGAGTTGCTGTTCCGGGTGGCGAGCTTTCGGTCTCTCGGGGTACAGGTAACGTGGAGCTGGGCCCAGCTGCATAAATTGACTTTGGCATGACTGGTGGAGGGTTTAAATCGGACTTTAGGAGGTGAGATGTCTTGCCGCGCTGTCATTGGCAGGGCGCTTGAAGACGGTTAAAATGACGTTGATGCCCAGGTTCTTATTTGTATTCCAGAACCTCCCTACCTTTGTCCCCAAATCCTTTTTTTAGTAAGGTGAATGGGATAACATTGAGGTTTGTGTGAGCGGGGAAGACCCGGTGAAGAGGATGTTTTGGAAAGGAGTTGCGGGGTGGGGGGTCGGGGGGGGCTGCTAGCACTGCCGAGTCTGCTGAGATCGGATATCACAATGGTCAGGAATTAGGCAGTGGAGGAGAGGTCAGTTTGCGGGTGGATGGAGGCTGTGTTGTGTAGTAGGGATGAGTCTGAGGGCACTGCTGTTGGCGCTCCTCTCGTTCTCGCCATCCCGGTGTTCCGTAATCCTGGTGCTTGGTCTCAGCGTTGCGAGTCTGGAACCAGTGCAGGCAATATTTCTGTTTGGAAGGCATGTCTCTGTGGGCGCCAATATGCGATAATCACAGGGTGGTGCCGGTGGGGCTGCATGCGAGGTTCCGGGGGTGGTGGCAGGTGGGCATAGAGTCCTTCAGGGACTTGTTTAAAGGGGATAGGATTGCAGGCCTGGAAGAACTGGAGGAAACGTATTAGTTGCCTAAGGGGAATAGGTTCAGGTGCTTGCAGGTGAGGGACTTTGTGAGGAAAGAGGTGCCGTCCTTCCCGGGGCGGCCGTCTCCGGTGTTACAGGATAAGCTGCTGTCTGAAGATGACATTGGGGAGGGGAGAGTGACAGATATTTACGGAGAGCTGATGGAGTGGGAAGACGCTCCCTCCAGTGGAGGAGATCAGGCGTAAATGGGAGGAGGAGTTGGGTGGGGAAGTGAAGGCCGGGAAGTGGAAGAACGCCCTGCGGAGGGTGAATGATGATGTGTTGGGTGCTCTGGATCCGTGGAACACATACAGGCCACCAACACTTAAAATACTGCAACACTATTTTATTAAGCTAGAAACTGTTGAACAAACTTTCACTGTGGGTTAACACGATGTTAGATTAAACTAAAGACCTATGCCTGTTCTAACAGTCTATGCACTCAGCACATGGTGAAGATCTGTGCTGTAAGCTGTAAGCTCTGTCCTTCTGAGAGGCTGCATCCCGAATGAGCGGGAACTCTGATGCCCCCTGTCTTTATAGTGAGTGTGCTCTAACTGGTGATTGGCTGCGGTGTTGTGTGTGTTGATTGGTCTTGCTGTGTGTCCATCAGTGTGTGTGTGTCTGCACCATGATATACTGGTGTATATTATGACATCCCTCCTTTTATAAAAAAATGGATGTGTGTGGCAATAAATAATGTATGGTGAGAATGTTCCTAACTACGTGTGGGGTGCGAAGACATATTTACAGGACTACGTACATGAGAACTAAGCTATTTACATGGGAAGGTGCCTGGTGCAGAGAAGCAGTATGCAACAAGAGTAACGAGATCAACCAGGGAAACGATCAAACAAAGCAACAAAACAATTCAGAGAGTCCATAAATTCGAAAAGTTCATAAATTTAGTCTCTGAGGTGGGCGACGAATTCTGGTTGACCGCCTCAAGGGTGGGTCGAGAGCCGCCGGTTCAGGAGCGGGCTGGACTGCGTCAACGTCAGGGGGAGGCAGAGTGACAGGGAGCTCTGCATAGTCCGTGGCAGGGTCAGCAGGAGGGCGAGGCGACACTGGAGGATCACGTGGAACGAGACGAAGGGCGCGTTGATTGCAGTGCAGAATAGAGCCATCCGGTAGATGAACCAGGAACGAGCGGGGGGCCGCATGCCGAAGGACAACAGCGGTTGCAGACCAGCCACCATCTGGAAGATGGATGCGGACGTTGTCATCTGGAGCCAGAGCAGGGAGATTAGCTGCCATGTGCCGCCTTGTGCTGTGCACGAGACAGCTGCATCTGGCGAAGGACCGGAACGTGGTCGAGGTCTGGGACATGGATGGACGGCACCGTCGTCCTCAGGGTGCGACTCATGAGTAATTGGGCTGGCGACAGGCGAGTGGCAGTGGGGCAGAGCGATAGGCCAGCAAGGCAAGGGAGAAATCAGACCCAACATTGGCAGCATCACATAGGAGCCGTTTGACGATATGTACTCCCTTCTCCGCTTTGCTGTTGGATTGGGGGTACAGGGGACTGGACATCACATGGGCAAAATTGTACCGCCTGGCAAAGTTGGACCATTCTTGGCTGGCGAAGCAGGGGCCATTGTCCGACATAACCGTGAGTGGGGTGACGTGTCGAGCAAAGGTTTCTTTACATGCACGAATGACTGCAGACGAGGTGAGGTCGTGCAACCGTATCACCTCCGGGTAATTCGAAAAGTAGTCCACGATCAGGACATAGTCTCTACCCAGCACGTGCAACAGGTCGATGCCCACCTTGGTACACGGTGACGTGACCAACTCATGGGGCTGCAGGGTCTCACGTGGTTGGGCTGGCTGGAAGCGCTGACAAGTGGGGCAGTTGAGCACTGTGTTGGCTATGTCCTCATTAATGCCGGGCCAGTACATTGCCTCTTGGACCGTCAGCGGCACTTTTCCACGCCAAGGTGGCCCTCGTGTAGTTGTTCCAGGACAAGCTGGCGCATGCTATGCGGGATGACAATGCGGTCCAGTTTTAGAAGAACCCCGTCGACTACCGCCAGATCATCTCTGACATTATAGAATTGAAGGCATTGGCCCTTGAGCCACCCGTCTGTTAGGTGGCGCATGACACGCTGTAGCAAGGGGTCAGCCGCCGTCTCGCGGCGAATTTGGACGAGGCGTTCATCCGAGGCAGGTAGGTTGGAGGCCGCAAATGCCACATGGGCGTCAACCTGGCAGACAAATCCCTCTGGGTCACATGGAGTGTTGACTGCCCTGGAGAGAGCGTCAGCAATGATGAGGTCCTTGCCTGGGGTGTATACCAGCTGGAAGTCGTATCGCCGGAGCTTGAGAAGAATATGCTGGAGACGAGGCGTCATGTCGTTCAAGTATTATGTTGACCAGCGGGCGATGGTCGGTCTCGACGGTGAATTGAGCAAGTCCGTAGACATAATCGTGAAACTTAACAACACCGGTCAGAAGGCCCAGGCACTCCTTTTCTATCTGCGCGTAGCGCTGCTCCATGGGGGTCATCGCACGTGACGCAGATGCAACGGGGGCCCATGATGAGGCCTCATCACGTTGAAGGAGCACTGCCCCAATGCCGGATTGACTGGCATCGGTCGAAATTTTGGCCTCCTTTGATGGATCAAAGAAAGCTAAGACCGGGGCCGTGGTCAGTTTTGCCTTGTGTTCCCTCCATTCGCACTCACGGGCAGGGAGCCATTGGAAGTCTGTCGTCTTCCTGACCAGGTTCCTGAGAGCCGTGGTATGAGAGGCGAGGTTAGGGACTAATTTCCCTAAAAAATTGACCATGCCCAGAAATCGGAGGACCGCCTTCTTGTCCTCTAGTGTTTTCATAGCGGGGATGGCAGCTACCTTGTCCGCATCCGGCTGCACAGCCAATTGGGAGATGTGGTCCCCGAGGAACTTAAGTTCTGTCTGACCAAAAGAGCATTTGGCCCTGTTGAGGCGGAGGCCATGCTCATGTATACGTCTGAATACGTGCTGGAGGCGACTGACATGCTCCTGCGGGGTGGCGGACCAAATGATTATGTCATCGACATAGAGGCGAACACCTTCAATACCTTCCATAATTTGTTCCATAATCCTATGGAACACTTCTAATGCAGAGATGATCCCAAACAGCATCCTGTTGTAACAATATCTTCCAAAGGGGGTGTTAAATGTGCAGAGTTTCCTGCTGGATTTATCGAGCTGGATTTGCCCGAATCCTTTTGAGGCGTCGAGTTTGGTAAAGAGCTTGGTTCGAGCCATCCCACATGTGAGCTCTTCGCGCTTGGGAATTGGATAATGCTCCCGCATGATATTGCGATTTAGATCCTTGGGATCAATGCAAATTCTCAATTCGCCGGAAGGCTTTTTTACACATACATGGAACTGACCCAGTCGGTCGGTTCCGTGACTTTGGAACTCACTCCTTGGTTCTGGAGGTCCTGCAGCTTCTGCTTGAGGCGGTCCTTAAGGGGCGCTGGGACCCTGCAACGTGCGTGCACTACAAGCGTGGCATTCTGTTTTAATAAAATCTTGGAGGTGTACGGGAGTGTGCCTATGCCCTCGAAGGCGTCGTGGTACTGGTTGATAATGGCGTCGAGCTGCGCCCTGAAGGTGTCCTGAAAGGCAGACGCATCAGCAGGAGAGAGAGAGTGAACTCTCTGAACTAGTTTCAACAGCTTGCATGCCTGCGCGCCAAGCAGGGAGGCCTTCGAGGAGCCATGATTTCAAAGGGAAGGATGGCTTTGCGTGACCTGTGCGTCACTTCAAGTTGGCATGAGCCACTGGCAGCAATGGCATTGCCATTCTAATCTAATAGCTGGCAGGCTGATGGCAGGATGGCTGGTTTTACACGAAGGCTTTGGAGGTCAGACCGCGCAATGAGATTGGCGGAGGCACCGGTGTCCAGGCGGAATCGTATTTGGGACCAGTTGACCGTAAGGGTGGCACACCACACATCGTCTGGATCGATGCTGTATACCGATAGAGGCTGGATTCTTTGCTTCGGGGACACCCTGTTTTTTGTAACGATACCGACTCGAAAAGGTACCTTCGGGTCCTCGGTGTCAATGCTGGGTAGTAGGTCCGCATCGGACTCGATGACCGTGGGTTGAATGGCCGGACATTCCTGCGAGGCTGGCTGGAGCGACGAGAGTTGGCAGGCTGAGCTGATCTGCATAAAGCAGCATAGTGGCCAAGTTTGCCACATCGCAGGCATCGTCGGGATTTGGCAGGACATTGCCGCTTTAAGTGGGCAGAGCCACAGTTGCCGCACGTTGTAGCGTCAGTATGTTCGCTGTGCCACCGCACATGCGCGGTGCGGTCGTACGTGGTGCGCGCCTGCGCAGTACGTTCGTCGGCGTCACCGTCCCCTCGTTCGGTGCGCACAAGCGCGGGAGTCCGTGAAAAGCGCGCAAAATGGCCACTCTCATCCAGGCTGAGGCCCTGGAGTTGCTCGATTGCTTGGACCCGTTCTGCCTCGTGGGGACCTTGCCGTGCCGTTTCAGCCGCTTGGATGTGGGAATACCAACTAGTGGTGTGTTCATGTAGCACGCAGGTCTCGATGGCAGTCGCTAGTGTGAGCTGCTTTACCTTGAGGAGCTGCTGGCGTAGGGGGTCCGACTGAACACCAAAAACGATCTGGTCGCCTATCATGGAGTCGGAGGTGGGCCCGTAATTACAGGACTGCGCAAGGATGCGGAGGTGGGTGAGAAAGGACTGGAAAGGTTCATCCTTACCCTGCAGGCGCTGTTGGAATACATAGCGCTCGAAACTTTCATTCACCTCAATGTCGCAGTGACTGTCAAACTTAAGGAGGACCGTCTTGAATTTTGATTTATCTTCATCATCCGCAAAGGTGAGAGAATTGAAAATGTGGATGGCATGTTCCCCAGCCGTGGATAGGAAGAGAGTGATCTTCCTGGTTTCTGAGGCAGCTTCCCGGTCTGTGGCTTCAAGGTAGAGCTGGAAGCGTTGTTTGAATATATTCCAGTTGGCCCCTAGGTTACCGGTGATGCGGAGCGGCGGCGGCGGGCGGACGCTGTCCATTTTGCAGGATGGCTGTACGCTGGTGGAAGGCAGATCACTTGCAGGTAGGTCTAAGAAGTTCTAATATCCCTCAACTCCTGGTATCATGTTGTGTTGGGTGTTCTGGATCCGTGGAACACATACAGGCCACCAACACTTAAAATACTGCAACACTATTTTATTAAGTTAGAAACTGTTGAACAAACTTTCACTGTGGGTTAACACGATGTTAGATTAAACGAAAGACCGATGCCTGTCCTAACCAGTCTGTGCACTCAGCACATGGTGAAGATCTGTGCTGTAAACTATAAGCTCTGTCCTTCGAAGAGGCTGCAACTCGAATGAGCGGGAACTCTAATGCCCCCTGTCTTTACAGTGAGTGTGCTCTAACTGGTGATTGGCTGCGTTGTTGTGTGTGTTGATTGGTCTTGCTGTGTGTCCATCAGTGTGTGTGTGTCTGCACCATGATATACTGGTGTATATTATGACAAACGCATCCTCGTCGTGTGCGATGTTAAGCCTCATCCAGTTTAAGATGGTGGCGAGGATGAGCTGGTACTTTGTAGGGGTGGAGGGGGGGGGGGGGGGAATCAGATCCACATGTTCTGGGTGTGTCCAATGCTCAGGGGGTTCTGGAAGGGGTTCTCAGGTCCGAGATTTTGGGTGTGGGGTTAGCCCCGAGTCCGGAAGTGGCGATGTTTGGAGTGAATTGACCCTTATCTACCTGACAGCCAGGAGACAGCTTCTGTTGAGCGGGGGTGGGGGATAGGTCTTTTTTTGTCATTTACGAGGGAGGGGGGATAAGGGAGACAACTAAGGGGGCGGGGAGAGTTGTGGGCTCGGAATCAGTGGCCACGGTTGGCTTGTGTTTCTGTATCTGTGGCTTTCTGGTTTTCTGATATTTCTATGTAAATACGCAACATGCCTTCAATAAAAATATTACTGAAACAAAACTTTTATTCCACTCATTGTATATAGGTCTTCATTTTAATAAATTATTCATTCTTAATCCATCTATTAGGATATTAAAAGCTCCCTCTATAATGTATAATGTTTTTTCAGGGAGAGGAACTTGCTCACTACAGACCTTCCAACAGTGGAGCATTCCCTCAGTACTGACCCTCTGACAATGCAGCATTCCCTCAGTACTGACCCTCTGACAGTGCAGCACTCTCTCAGTACTGACCCTCTGACAGTGCAGCATTCCCTCAGTACTGACCCTCTGACAGTGCAGCATTCCCTCAGTACTGACCCTCTGACTGTGGAGCGCTCCCTCAGTACTGACCCTCTGACAGTGCAGCACTCCCTCAGTACTGACCCTCTGACAATGCAGCATTCCCTCAGTACTGACCCTCTGACAGTGCAGCGTTCCCTCAGTACTGACCCTCTGACAGTGCAGCATTCCCTCAGTACTGACCCTCTGACAGTGCAGCACTCCCTCAGTACTGACCCTCTGACAGTGCAGCGTTCCCTCAGTACTGACCCTCTGACAGTGCAGCATTCCCTCAGTACTGACCCTCTGACAGTGCAGCACTCCCTCAGTACTGACCCTCTGACAGTGCAGCACTCCCTCAGCACTGACCCTCTGACAGTGCAGCACTCCCTCAGTACTGACCCTCTGACAGTGCAGCACTCCCTCAGTACTGACCCTCTGACAGTGCAGCATTCCCTCAGTACTGACCCTCTGACTGCAGCACTCCCTCAGTACTGACCCTCTGACAGTGCAGCATTCCCTCAGTACTGACCCTCTGACAGTGCAGCACTCCCTCAGTACTGACCCTCTGACAGTGCAGCATTCCCTCAGTACTGACCCTCTGACAGTGCAGCACTCCCTCAGTACTGACCCTCTGACAGTGCAGCACTCCCTCAGTACTGATCCTCTGACAGTGCAGCACTCCCTCAGTACTGACCCTCTGACAGTGCAGCACTCTCTCAGTACTGACCCTCTGACAGTGCAGCACTCTCTCAGTACTGACCCTCTGACAGTGCAGCACTCCCTCAGTACTGACCCTCCGACAGTGCAGCTCTCCCTCAGTACTGACCCTCTGGCAGTGCAGCACTGCCTCAGTACTGACCCTCTGACAGTGCAGCACTCCCTCAATACTGGCCCTCTGACAGTGCATCGCTCCCTCAGTACTGACCCTCTGACAGTGCAGTGCTCCCTCAGTACTGACCCTCTGACAGTGCAGCACTCCCTCAGTACTGACCCTCTGACAGTGCATCGCTCCCTCAGTACTGACCCTCTGACTGTGCAGCACTCCCTCAGTACGGGCACTGGGTAGTCTTCCTGTCTTTTGGGGCTCGGGCCTTTGGAGTGGGCATTGGAATCGATAATGCTTTGCGTTTCGTCTCGGGCAATGAATCAATTGTGTAACAGAGCTGACTGCTCAGGAGGCTGCGTGTGAGAGAGAGACATGTGAATCATTTCTGGAACAGAATCATTTTTCAAAAGCTGTTGGGTTTATTTAATGTGTCAGACACATCATTGGCTGGCATTTAGCAACAGTTTTAGCGTAAACATGTTCTGTAGTTGTGTCAACTCATAGGCAGCTTGAGTGAATGTATTCACAACTCCTGCAGCTGGGTTAAACTGGCTGACAGGGAATAACACTGCAGAATATAAAATGTGTATTAACTACATGTGTGTGTGAGTGTGTACGAGTGAGTTTGTGTGAGTGTTGATGCGACCATCAATTCACACGAAACCAGCAGTAGAAGTAAACTGTGACTTTAATCAACTAGAACAGTGCCTGCCTGCGACTGATCTGTTAGTGGAAGCCGCCCACAGGGCAACTGCTCTTTATACTTCCCCTCAAGGGGTGGAGCCAGGGGCAGAGCCCACAAGGCACCAACATGCTACATCATAGGTAATACCTTACAATGGTCCATAGGTGGAGCCCACATGGGCAACAGCGTAATACAGTTATACACATGGTGAATTGTTACAGCAATACATTCACCACATTCACCCCCTGTTAAAAAAATGAAGTTCGGCGGGATGAAGGGTTCATAAGTTCAGCCTGTCCGGCTCAAGGATTGTGCGCTGTGATCACCGAAGCTCTGGTATCGCAGCTGGCCCGGGCGTCGAACTCAGCCGTGCTGGCATCGGTAGTGAAGTCGCCGGTGCGGGCACAGACGTGGACTCTGGGAGCGTGTCTTCTGGGGCTTCATTCCTGTGGGTCGGTGAAGGGGGAATGGCGGGCGGGAGTGGGTGTGGGTGCCATGTTGGGGCAGGGGCGCTGGTCAGCGTAGGTTGGGCGTGGTAAGATGGGGTGGCGGTGGCTGTGGCCCGAGGGTGAGAAGGGTGTTCTTGGAGCGGAGCAGGGACAGGGGGGTGTTAGTGTTGCCAAACTTATGTGGGTACTATTGGGCTGCCAACGTAGTGATGATACGTAAGTGGGTAATGGAGGGGGATGGGGCAGAGTGGAACAGGCTGGAGATGATGTCCTGTGTTGGCACGAGCCTGGGAGCGCTGGTGACGGCACCGCTGCCGCTTCCTCCGATGAGGTACACCACGAGCCCGGTATTAGCGGCAACCCTCAAAATCTGGGGGCAATGGAGATGCCACAGGGGGGAGGTGGGGGCTTCGGTGTGGTCCCCGATGTGGGAGAACCATCGGTTTGTCCCGGGGAAAATGGATGGGGGGTTCCTGAATTGGCACAGGGCAGGTATTAGGAGGATGGGGAACCTGTTCCTAGGCGGGTCGTTTACGAGCCGAGGGGAGCTGGAGGAGAAATTCGGGCTCCCCCCCGGAAATGCTTTCAGATATATGCAGGTCAGGGCGTTCATTAGGCAACAGGTGGTGGAGTTTCCGCTGCTGCCGGCGCGCAGGGTCCAGGACAGGGTGCTTTCAGGGGTGTGGGTTGGAGAGGGTAGGATCTCGGCAACTTATCAGGTGATGCAGGAGGAGGAGGAGGCCTCGGCGGAGGAGTTAAAAGGTAAGTGGGAGGAGGAACTGGGGGAAGAGATCGATGAGGGTATGTGGGTGAATGCCCTGGGAAGGGTAAACACTTCCTCCTCTTGCGCGAAGCTCAGCCTGATACAATTTAAGGTGCTGCACAGGGCGCACATGACCGGGGCAAGGCTGAGCCAGTTTTTTGGGAGTGAGGACAGATGTGCGAGGTGTTCGGGAAGCCTAGCAAACCACACCCACATGTTCTGGGCGTGTCCAGCGTTGGAGGAGTTCTGGAGGGGCTTAGCGAGGACAGTGTCAAGGGTAGCGAATTCCAGGCCTAGCTGGGGGCTCGCAATATTTGGGGTGTCGGACGAGCCGGGAGTGCAGGAGGCGAAAGAGGCCGGTATTCTGGCCTTTGCGTCCCTGGTAGCCCGGCGAAGAATTCTTCTTCAGTGGAAGAATGCGAGGCCCCCAAGTGTGGAATCCTGGATCAGCGATATGGCGACATGGCAGGGTTTATTAAATTGGAGAAGGTGAAATTTGCCTGAAAGGGATCTGTGCAAGGGTTCTTCAGGCGGTGGCAGCCGTTCCTAGACTTCCTGGCGGAGCGTTAGGAGGTGGTCAGCAGCAGCAACCCGGGGGGGGGGGGGGGGGGGGGGGGGGGGGGGGGCGGTGGCTGGTAGTTTGTAGTTTGTGTCTGGTAGGGGATGCACTATTGTTTACTGTTTAATGTTTATTTGTTTATTTATGCACTTTTGTTCTTGTTGTTTTATTATTTGTGTAAAGGGGGGTTCTATTTTTCTGTTGTGATAATCTGTGAAAAATTTTGAATAACATTTTTTTTAAAAACTTTAGCAAAATGTCCTTTTCTCCTGCAGTCGCTGCAGTTCACGTTCCGGGCCGGACAGCGCTGCCGGGGGTGTTGAGGCTGGCCGCAGAAATAACAGGATAGCCCCCCATGGTGGGCAGGCAGCCGCACGGCTCAGGCTTGGGGTATTCTTTGGTCGGGGGTCCACGGGTGGGTCGCGTGATCGGACGGGATCGCGTTGAGGCTTTGGAACACTACTTCCAGAGAGGAGGCTAATTTTACCGTCTCTTCCAGGTCTAGGGCACCTTTTTCGAGTAGGCGCTGTCTCACGTAGTTGGACCTGACTCCAGCCACATAGGTGTCCTGGATGGCGAGCTCCATATGTTGAGTGGCTGTAACGGCCTGGTAATTGCAGCTTCGTGTAAGGACTTTGACGTTGCGTAGGTACTCTTCCAGCGATTCCCCGGGACGCTGGCGGCGAGTGGTGAGGAGATGCCGCACGTATACCTCGTTCACGGACCTTACGTAGAGGCGCTCTAGCATCGCGAGGGCATCTGCCTAGGTGGTGGCTTCCTCGAGTTGAACAGAGATACGATGGCTCACCCGTGCGTGGAGGAGACTCAGCTTCTGTTCGTCGGTGATGGAAGACGAGGAGGAGGCGGCGAGGTAGGCCTGGAAACAGCGGAGCCAGTGCGAAAAAAATCCCTTTCGCCTCCACGGCCTGCGGATCGAGTTCCAGTCGGTCAGGTTTGAGGGCCGATTCCATAGTGGCGTTGTAGTTCACTAAATTGATGCGACCATCAATTCACACGAAACCAGCAGTAGAAGTAAACTGTGGCTTTAATCAACTAGAACAGTGCCTGCCTGGGAATGATCTGTTAGTGGGAGCCGCCTACAGGACGACTGCTCTTTATACCTCCCCTCAAGGGGTGGAGCCAGGGGCGGAGCCCACACAGGCCCCAACATGCTACATCATAGGTAATACCTTACAATGGTCCATAGGTGGAGCCCACATGGGCAACAGCGTAATACAGATATGTACATGGTGAATTGTTACAGCAATACATTCACCACAAGTGTGTGTGTGTGAGTGTGTGTTTGTATGAGTGTGTGTGAGGGAAGTATGTGTGAGAGAGTGAGTGTGTGAGTGTATTTGTGAGGGAAGTGTGTGTGACTGTGTGAGAGAGTATGTATGAGAGTGTGTGTGTGAGTGAGAGAGTGTGTTTTCGTATGAGTGTGCGTGTCAATACTGACCCTCCGACAGTGCAACATTTTCTCATACGAACATACAAATGAGGATCAGGAGGAGGCCGCTCAGCCCCTCGATCCTGCTGCCCCATTCAATAAGATTGTGTCTGATCTGATTGTGACCCTAACCTCACATTCCTGCCTCACCCCAGTAACCTTTCACCCCGATAACCTTTCACCCACAATAACCTTTCATCCCCCTCGTTAATGAAGAATCTATCCAGCTCTTCCTGAAATATGCTTCCACTGCCTTGTGAGGAAGAAAATTCCAGAGATCCTCAACCCTCTGGGTCAAAAAATGTTTACTAATCTCCCAGTTAAATGGGCGACCTCTTATTTTTAAACAGTGATCCCGAGTTCTAGACTTTCCCACAAGAGGAAACATAGGGTCACATTCTCCCCGTGTTTGCGAGGGTTTCGCCCCCACAACCCAAAGATGTGCAGGGTAGGTGAATTGGCCACACTCAAAATTGCCCCTTAATTAGAAAAAAATGAATTGGGTACTCTAAAATTATTGTCAAAAAAAAAGAGGAAACATAGGGCTGGATTCTCCATTATTGGGACAATGTCCCTTAGCCGGCGTCAAAACAGTGGAGTTTCATGCCAGAAAAACTGGCGTGAAAGGATCACTAATACCTCGCCCTGCAGGGGGCTAGCAGGGAGCCAGCGAAGATCTAGCAGCTTTTGTTGCAGATACGGGTCCCCACACTTCTGGGTCAGAGGCTGCGCGTGGGCATGGCAGCGGCCTCCAGTGGCTGCGCTGTGCTCCATGGCGGACTCAGACCGTGGAGCTGGACCCCAAAAATAAACCGCCTGATCGGCCGCGGGCCCGACCCTCAACGCCCCGCACAGGCATTTCCCAGCCGCCTATAAGGCCCCCCGTGCCCTCCGATCGGCCCGCCCCCAATCAGGGCGGTTGTGGACTGAGTCCGCAGCTGCCACGCGAGTATCCAGACCGGCTGGAGCACATTAGTTCCACGCAGTCGGGCTTCGGCCGGTCGGGGGCGGAGATTGGCGGAGCGGGCCTCTGGTAATGGCCGCAGGTAGGTCCTTGGCAGCACGGCGTACTCCCCGAGTACGGGGCCTGCAGAATAGGGGAACCGACGCCAGTCCCGATTCCTTGCGGGTAAATGGATTCTCCGTCCCCACGCCGGCCGCGATTTCAGCGTCAGGGTGCGGAGAATCCAGCCCCCCCTCTCCACATCCACCCTGTCAACACCCCTCAGCATCTTAAAGGATTTGATCAAATCGCCTGTCTTCTAAACTGTAGTGGATACAAACCGAACCTTTCCTCAGCCCATTCCTGGGATTCGCCGAGTGAATCATCTCTGAACAGCCTTCAGTGTTCATCCTCCAAACGAGTAGTGCTCCTCCCTCCCCACCCACCCTCTCCTTCCTTCCCCCATGCCCTCCTTCCACCCCCACAACTCCCTCCTTCCTCCCCCCACCCCCTCCTTCCTCCCCCCACACCCTCCTTCCTCCCCCCCCCGCCGAACATCACCGTCTCCTTCTATTACTCTCTCCTTCACTTATTTATCCAGCTTCCTCCTAAAATACATCAAGACTATTCACTCCAACCACTCTCTGTGGGAGCAAGTTCCACATTCTCCCCACTCCCTGTGGGAGCGAGTCTCGCATTCTCCCCACTCCCTGTGGGAGCGATTCCCGCATTCTCACCACTCCCTATGGGAGCAAGTTCCACATTCACCCCACTCCCTGTGGGAGCGATTCCCACATTCTCACCACTCCCTGTGGGAGCGATTCCCACATTGTCCCACTCCCTGAGTGAGCGGGTCCCGCATTCTGCCCATTCCCTGGTGGAGCGAGTCCCACATTCTCCCGACTCCCTGTGGGAGTGAGTCCCAAATTCTCTGGGTAAAGAGGTTTCTCCTGAATTCCCCATTATCTGTGACTTTCAATGCGTCAGTGGCTCCGTCCTCTCAATCTTGTCCTCCACATATTAACTGAGCTTTTCAAAGTTAGCTCAGTAGATTGTGTGTGTCGCTGGCAGTCCGGCATTATTAGCCCATCCCGAATTGCCCCCTGAGAAAGTGGAGGGGAGCTGCCTTCGTAAACCAGTGCAAACCACATGGTGTAGGGACACTAACAGTGCTAGCAGCCTAGCACGTGGGTGCGAGCGAACCCGACCAATGGGGAAAAAGTGCAGGGACCTGGGCAGAGTGGGCCGTGGAGCCGGAGAGAGGCCCTGTGTATAGTTTACTTTTACTTGTGACCAATAAACTCTTGTTCAGTTGCCCTGGACGCCTCCCTGGTATTGCCTCGAGCCACCACCAGAGGGAATTTCAGGACTTTGACCCTTCTAGATGGTAGTGGTCACGGGTTGGGAAGATTTTAGGTGCAGCGTGGGCCTTGCCACTAAAATGCTGTGGCCTTGAGATGCTGCTGCTCCTGCCATGTGAGGGTTTCAAGGAGATCAAGGCAGCGGTGTGAATAGGTCCGGGCAGAGAATGTAATATTGAACATGAAGGAAGAACCAGGGACATCAAAATGAAAAGAAACATAGGAGCAGGAGGAGGTCCCATTCAGCCCCCCTCGAGCCTGTTACATAGGAGCAGGAGGAGGCCCCATTCAGCCCCCCTCGAGCCTGTTACATAGGAGCAGGAGGAGGCCCCATTCAGCCCCCCTCGAGCCTGTTACATAGGAGCAGGAGGAGGTCCCATTCAGCCCCCCTTGAGCCTGTTACATAGGAGCAGGAGGAGGCCCCATTCAGCCCCCCTCGAGCCTGTTACACAGGAGCAGGAGGAGGCCCCATTCAGCCCCCCTCGAGCCTGTTACATAGGAGCAGGAGGAGGCCCCATTCAGCCCCCCTCGAGCCTGTTACACAGGAGCAGGAGGAGGCCCCATTCAGCCCCCCTCGAGCCTGTTACACAGGAGCAGGAGGAGGCCCCATTCAGCCCCCCTCGAACCTGTTACACAGGAACAGGAGGAGGCCCCATTCAGCCCCCGTCAAACCTGTTACACAGGAGCAGGAAGAAGCCCCATTCAGCCCCCTCGAGCCTGATACACAGCAACAGGAGGAGGCCCCATTCAGCCCCCTCGTGTCTATTACACAGGAACAGGAGGAGGCCCCATTCAGCCCCCACTCGAGCCTGTTATACAGGAACAGGAGGAGGCCCCGTTCAGCTCCCTCGTGTCGATTACACAGGAACAGAAGGAGGCCCCATTCAGCTCCTTGAGCCTGTTACACAGGAACAAGAGGAGGCCCCATTCAGCTCCTGTGGTAGTCACCACTGTTGTATATAACACAGATGAGATGTAATACGGTAAGGCCCCTGTACTACAGGTACGGGGATAGATCCCTGCCTGCTGGCTCCGCCCAGTAGACAGAGTATAAATGTGTGTGCTCACCGAGTTGCAGCCATTTCGGCAGCAGCTGCAGGAGGCTACACATCTCTGCTTAATAAAGCCTCGATTACACTCTACTCTTGTCTCGTCGTAATTGATAGTGCATCAATTTATTACGCAGAGAATTTACAACGATGGACCTCCGCATCAAGCCGGATCGCCTGCAGCTGCACCCTCAAGCAGACAATGCCAAGTCGGCCTTCGCACATTGGCTAGTTTGCTTTGAAGCCTACATCGGATCTGCGACAGAACCACCCTCAGAGGCACAGAAGCTCCAGATCCTGTACATGCGGCTGAGCTCCGATATCTTTCCTCTCATCCGGGACGCGCCTACCTACGCTGAGGCCATGGCGCTACTGAAAGAGAACTACACTCAGCAGACCAACAAGCTCTACGCCAGGCACCTCCTGTCCACGCGGCATCAACTCCCCGGTGAGTCTGTGGAAGATTTCTGGCGTGCCCTGCACATCCTGGTGAGAGACTGTGATTGCCAGGCCGTTTCGGCCGTTGAACATTCCGAATTCCTAATCAGGGACGCTTTCGTTACGAGCATAGGCTCGGCGTACATCCGCCGGCGCCTCTTAGAAGGGGCTACCCTCGACCTTGCGGCGACCAAGAAACTCGTGATTTCACTAACGGTCACCTCCCGTAATGTACAAGCGTACGCCTCGACTGCACGGCGCCCCCCTCCTGGACATCGTTAACTCCCAGCGAACACCCCATCGTGGACCCCACCAGCGACCGTATCCAGCCAACCCCAAGCCTGCGCCGCGCGGCAGCCAGCCAACCCCGGGGGTCCCAAGTGCTATTTCTGTGGACAGACAAAGCACCCCTGGCAGCGCTGCCCGGCGCGGAGCGCACTCTGCAAGCCTGTGGGAAGAAAGGACATTTCGCTGCTGTGTGCCAGGCCCGCTTGATCGCCGCTGTAACCAGGCCCATTGTTCCTGCACCCCCACGTGAAACCCGTGGGCGCCACCATTTTCGACCCCGTAACCCACATGCGGCCCATGGGCGCCGCCATCTTGTTTGCCTCAGGACACGTGCGGCCCGTGGGCGCCGCCATATTTCCCCATCAGGCCTCGTGAGGCGCGTGGGCGCCACCATCTTTAACGCCGCCCGCCACGTGCAGCCTGTGGGCGCCGCCATCTTGCTTGCCTCAGGACCCCTGCCTGTCGGGCACCTCGTCGGGCCGCTCATCGCCTGCCGACCAACCAGGGGCCTTCCAACACCAGCTACAGCTCGCCTCCATCACGATCGACCAGTCCCGGCCGCACAACCTCGCAACCGCGTCGACGATGGTAAAGGTCGATGGGCACAAGACATCATGCCTTCTTGACTCCGGGAGCACAGAGAGCTTCATCCACCCCGATACGGTAAGGCGCTGCTACCTTGCGGTACACCCCATTAACCAAAGAATCTCCCTGGCCTCCGGATCCTACTACGTGGAGATCCGGGGGTACTGCACCGCCACCCTCACCATCCAGGGCATAGAGTTCAGTGACTTCCGGCTCTACGTCCTCCCCAACCTCTGCGCTGCCTTGCTACTCGGCCTGGACTTTCAGTGCAACCTCCAAAGTCTAATACAGAAATTCGGCGGGCCCCTACCACCCCTTACTATATGCGGTCTTGCAACCCTTCAGGTCGACCCGCCTTCTCTGTTTGCAAACCTCACCCCGGATTGCAAACCCGTCGCCACCAGGAACAGACGGTGCAGTGCCCAGGACAGGACCTTCATCAGATCCGAGGTCCAGCGGCTGCTTTGGGAAGGCATGACCGAGGCCAGCAACAGCCCAAGTGGTAGTTGTGAAAACTGGGGAGAAAAACAGGATGGTCGTTGACTACAGTCAGACCATCAATCGGTACAGCTCGACGCGTACCCACTCCCACGCATATCTGATATGGTCAATCAGATTGCACAGTACCGGGTCTTCTCGACAGTGGACCTGAAATCTGCCTACCACCAGCTTCCCATTCGCAAGGCGGACCGCCTATGCACCGCGTTTGAAGCGGACGGCCGCCTTTACCACTTCCTTAGGGTTCCCTTCGGCATCACTAATGGGGTCTCAGTCTTCCAACGGGAGATGGACTGGGCAGCACGGTAGCATTGTGGATAGCACAATTGCTTCACAGCTCCAGGGTCCCAGGTTCGATTCCGGCTTGGGTCACTGTCTGTGCGGAGTCTGCACATCCTCCCCGTGTGTGCGTGGGTTTCCTCCGGGTGCTCCGGTTTCCTCCCACAGTCCAAATATGTGCAGGTTAGGTGGATTGGCCATGATAAATTGCCCTTAGTGTCCAAAATTGCCCTTAGTGTTGGGTAGGGTTACTGGGTTATGGGGATAGGGTGGAGGTGTTGACCTTGGGTGGGGTGCTCTTTCCAAGAGCCGGTGCAGACTCGATGGGCCGAATGGCCTCCTTCTGCACTGTAAATTCTATGATAATCTATGAATGGTTGACAGGTACGGACTGCGGGCCACCTTCCCGTACCTGGATAACGCCGCCATCTGCGGCCATGACCAGCAGGACCACGACGCTAACCTTTCCAAATTCCTCCACGCCGCCAAACTCCTCAACCTAACGTACAATAAGGAGAAGTGCGTGTTCAGCACCAACCACTTAGCCATCCTCGGCTATGTGGTGCAAAATGGAGTTCTAGGGCCCGACCCCGATCGCATGCGCCCCCTCATGGAACTCCCACTGCCCCAAGGTCCTCAAACGATGCCTGGGGTTCTTCTCATACTACGCCCGGTGAGTCCCTAACTATGCGGACAAGGCCCGCCCACTCATTCACTCCACTGTTTTCCCCCTGACGGCCAAGGCTCACCAGGCCTTCAATCGTATCAAGGCCGACATCGACAAGGCCGCGATGCACGCAGTCGACGAGACGCTCCCCTTCCAAGTCGAGAGCGATGCATCAGATGTCACTCTAACCGCCACCCTCAACCAGGCAGGCAGGCCCGTGGCATTCTTTTCACGCACCCTCCAAGCCTCCGAAATTTGGCACTCCTCCGTCGAGAAGGAGGCACAAGCCATAGTAGAAGCTGTGCGGCATTGGAGGCATTACCTGGCCGGCAGGAGATTCACTCTCCTCACTGACCAACGGTCGGTAGCCTTCATGTTCAGTAACACACAGCGGGGCAAGATCAAAATGATAAAATCTTGAGGTGGAGGATCGAGCTCTCCACCTACAACTACGAGATTTTGTATCGCCCCGGTAAGCTCAACGAGCCCCCTGATGCCCTATCCCAAGGTACATGTGCCAGCGCACAAGTGGACCGACTCCGGGCCCTACATGACGCTCTCTGTCACCCAGGGTTCACCCGGTTCTTTCACTTCATAAAGATCGCAATCTGCCCTTCTCCATTGAGGATGTCAGGGCTATCATCAGAGACTGCCAGGTCTGCGCAGAGTGCAAACCGCACTTCTACCGGCCAGATCGAGCGCACCTGGTGAAGGCCTCCCGCCCCTTTGAACGCCTCAGCGTGGATTTCAAAGGCCCCCTCCCCTCCACCGACCGAAACATGTACTTCCTTAACGTGGTCGACGAATACTCCAGAATCCCTTTGCCGTCCCATGCCCCGATATGACGTCTGCCACCGTCATCAAAGCCTTCAACACCATCTTCACCCTGTTCGGTTTCCCTGCCTACATCCACAGCGACCAGGGATCCTCCTTTATGAGTGATGAACTCCGTCAGTACCTGCTCAGCAAGGGCATCGCCTCGAGCAGGACGACCAGCTACAACCCCCGGGGAAACGGGCAGCTGGAGCGGGAGAATGGGACAGTCTGGAAAGCCGTCCAGCTGGCCCTACGGTCCAGAAATCTCCCAGCCTCCCGCTGGCAGGAGGTCCTCCCCGACGCCCTCCACTCCATCCGATCGCTACATTGCACGGCGGCTAATGCAACCCCCCATGAACGTCTCCTTGCCTGCCCCAGGAAGTCCACCCCCGGGATTTCGCTCCCAACATGGCTGGCAGTTCCAGGACCCGTTCTCCTCCGCAAGCACGTGCGGCTCCACAAGGCGGACCCATTGGTTGAGAGGGTACAGCTACTCCATGCAAACCTGCAGTACGCCTACGTGGCTTACCCTGACGGCCGCCAAGACACAGTCTCCCTCAGGGACCTGGGTCCCCGCCCCCCAGCCCCCTGCCCCAGCGCCACCCTTCCTCCCCCCAACGCACCTCACCACAGCCCCCGCTCTAGGATGATCCGTCCTCCCCTTGGTCCCACCCGGGGATGAAGATGAGGTCTACACGCTCCCGGAGTCACCGGCGACCGAGCCGACGCCTGCATCACCACCGGGACTGCGGCGCTCACAACGGAGGATCAAGGCACCCGATCGGCTGAATTTGTGAACTTTCCCCAAAATGGTAACCTCAAAATGCATGGAAATAGTTTTCCACCACCCCTGCTGGACTCTTTTTTAACAGAGGGTGAATATGGTAGTCGCCACTGTTGTATATATCACATACGAGATGTAATACGCTAAGGCTCCTGTATTACAGGTACGGGGATAGATCCCTGCCTGCTGGCTCCGCCCAGTAGGCGGGGTATAAATGTGTGTGCTCACCGAGCTGCAGCCATTTCGGCAGCAGCTGCAGGAGGCTACACATCTCTGCTTAATAAAGCCTCGATTACACTCTACTCTCGTCTCGTCGTAATTGATAATGCATCAGCTCCCTCGAGCCTGTTACACATGAACAGGAGGAGGTCCCATTCAGCTCCCTCGAGCCTGTTACACAGGAACAGGAGGAGGCCCCATTCTGCCCGCTTGTGTCTGTTACACAGGAAGAGGTGGAGGCCCCATTCAGCTCCCTCAAGGCTGTTACACAGGAACAGGAGGAGGCCCCATTCAACCCTCCTTGAGCGTGTTACACAGAAACAGGAGGAGGCTCCATTCAGCCCCTCTATCCTGTCCCACCGTACAATCAGATCTGTATTTTAACTCTATATACCCACATTTGTTACGTAATCCTTAATACATGACCCCCAAAAATCTATCAATCTCAGTTTTGAAATTTCCAATTGACCCCTTCCAGCCTCGACAGTATTTTCGGGGATGGAGAAAGTTCTGGATTTTCTCTCCCCTTTGTGGGAGGTAGCGCTCTCTGCCAATACTCCCTGAACGGCTGGCTCGGATTTTAAGGTCTGCCTCTTGTTCCGGAACCCCCACCAGAGGAAACAGTTTCTCTCTATCGATCCAATCGAATCCTTTAATCATCTTCACCCCCCCGATGATGAAGTCAACCCTTAATCTTCAAGACTGGAGGCAACACAATTTTGGTCTGTAAAATCTGTCCTCGAAATTTAACCCTTTCAGCCCCGGGGTCATTCTGGTGAATCTACACTGTGCCCCCCCCCCCCACCACCACCCCCCACCGCCCCCCTCCCACGCAACAAGGGCGATATATCGTTCCTGAGGTTCAGGGTCCAGTTGTGTGTAGCAGCTCAGAGAAGTGTCAAGACCAGGCATGGGCATCGATGGAGCGTTGTACCGGGAATCCCCTTCAAATTGTGTGTAGATCCTTGATACGCAAATGGCAGGAGTCACTACATGCTGAGGTTCTACCTGTCCCGGTGCTGTGAGTGGCAGACCTGGTCATGCTGCTGAGGAACGCTTCATATCACCTAACCCTCGTGGAAGAAACCCTTCAGGAAAAGGAGATGTTGGATCCTGTCGCATGGTCCCTGAGCAAAAGGTCGAAGTCATTTGGCAGAATGCCCCATCACCAGGACTTTCAAACAAGCACCAAGGCCTAGCCTTGCTGGTGGTGAGAACGGCCTTCCCCATCAAATCCTTCCTCCACATCCAGGGGCTCTCCCTTTCCTTGTGCTGCCCTCGATGTGACAGTGATGGGGAAGAGACTCTTTCTGGAATGTGTCTTCGCAAAGAAGGTCTCGAGAGAGATGAGACGTTTTTTGTCGAGGTTCGTCCCGAGCAGCTCTGTGATGTGGGACTCTGTGCTCTGTGGGCTGTTCCCAGGGCCACGCACCCAGAGAAACATCAGCCGGGGCTGGAAGATCATCAACTCGGTGAAAGTCACTCTTTGGTATGTATGAATCTTGTTGGTCTTCCAGTACAAAGAGCTGACCCGGCCGAGTGTTGTAGACTGGTACATTCCGAAGTTCAGGACTATTTGCTGAAGGAGGCACTAAAACTTGGGACAGCTGCCGGAGAGGTGCAATGGGAATAAGTAGCTGTCAGCCTTGCAGCCAGAGTGAACTGAGGGAAGGGGGAATTGTATAGAAACCCCCCCGTCCCCCCCCCAGCCCCCAGGGGCTGTATGACTGACATTGAATGTATATGATGAATATTACATGTATCACAATTGTATTGAAGCACTTGAGAATGCAACTTGATGTGTGTAGAGAACCAGAACATTATTGCACTTTCTGTGCTGGCCATTTTCTCATGCTTGGAATATTCAAAATACTTTCCAAATAAAGTGTATTTTTGCAAAAAAAAGCATTGCAAAATCTAACCCCGTTCCATACCTGCCCTGGGAGTGTTTGATGGGAACAGTGTAGAGTGAGCTTTACTCTATATCTAATACAGTGCTGTACCTGTCCTGGGAGTGTTTGATGCGGGCAGTAGAGAGGGAGCTTTACTCTGTATCTAACCCCGTGCTGTACCTGTCCTGGGAGTGTTTGATGGGGACAGTGTAGAGGGAGCTTTACTCTGTATCTAACCCCGTGCTGTATCTGTCCTGGGAGTGTTTGATGGGGACAGTGTAGAGTGAGCTTTACTCTAGATCTAACCCCGTGCTGTATCTGTCCTGGGAGTGTTTGATGGGGACAGTGTAGAGTGAGCTTTACTCTAGATCTAACCCCATGCTGTATCTGTCCTGGGAGTGTTTGATGGGAACAGTGTAGAGTGAGCTTTACTCTAGATCTAACCCCGTGCTGTACCTGTCCTGGCAGTGTTTGATGGGGACAGTGTAGAGGGAGCTTTATTCTGTATCTAACCCCGTGCTGTACCTGTCCTGGGTGTGTTTGATGGAGACAGTGTAGAGGGAGCTTTACTCTGTATCTAACCCCGTGCTGTACCTGTCCTGGGAGTGTTTGATGGGGACAGTGTAGAGGGAGCTTTACTCTGCATCTATCCCCATGCTGTACCTGTCCTGGGAGTGTTTGATGGGGACAATGCAGAGGGAGCTTTACTCTGTATCTAACCCCATGCTGTACCTGTCCTGGGAGTGTTTGATGGGGACAGTGTAGAGGGAGCTTTACTCTGTATCACTGTATCATGCGTGTGAGAGTGTGCGTGTGAGAATGTGAAATCACGTGCATGTGAAAATGAGAGTGTGAGCATGTGTGCACCTGTGTCAGTGTGAGAGTGCACATGCGTGTGAGCCTGTGAGAGTGAGAGCGTGTGCAAGTGAAAATGTGAGTGAGAGCACGTGTGTAACAGCATGCAAATGTGATAATGTGAGAGCACGTATGTGTGAGAGTGCATGTGCTTGTGAGAGTGTGAGAGAGCATGCGCGTGTGAGAATGTGAGACCACGCACGCATTTGAGAGTGTGGGAGCATGCATGTGTGAGAATGTGAGAGTGCGAAAGCACACACCTGTGAGAGTGTGAGTACAAGAGTGCCAGCCTGAGAGTGTGAATGGGAGAGCGCACATAGGTGAGTGTGAGTGCATGTGCTCGTGTGAGAGTGAGAGTGAGAGCCTGCGTATGAGAGTGTGCATGTGTGAGAGTGCGAGAGCGCGTGCGTGTCAGTATGAGAATGTGTGTGTGAAAGTATGAGAGTGCGTGAGGGCACGCACGTGTGAGAGTAAAGAGCGCATGCGTGTGAGAGTGCGAGAGTGCACAGGCAGGTGTGAGAGTGCCACAGCATGCACATGTGCGAGTGCAGGAGCACGTGCACATAAATGAGAGTGCATGCATGCGCATGTGAGAGTGCGAGAATGCATGATGTGAGTGTGCAGAATGTCAGAGTGCGTGAGTGTGCACATGCATGAGTGAGTGTGAGAGTGAGCATGTGCGTGCATGTGAGAGTTTGCATGCGTGTGCGAGTGTGAGGGTGTGAGAGCACGTTTATTTGACAGTGTGAGTGCAAAAGCAGGCACATGTGACAATGTGCGAGTGCAAGAGTGCATGTGTGTGAGTATAAGAGTATGAAAATGCGTGCTTGTGAGAGCATGAAAGTGCGAGAGTACATGCATGTGCGAGTGTGAGAGCGCACTTGCACATGTGACAGTGTGAGAGTGCACACATGCATATGGGAGTGACAGTGTGAGAGTGCACACGTGCATGTGACAGTGTGGGAGTGCGTGGATGTGAGAGGGCGCTTGCGCATGCGACAGTGTGAGACTATGTGTACACATGTGTGAGAGTGCAAGTGTGTGCGCATGTGAGAGAGCCATGAGAGTGTGTGTAAGAGAGAGAGAGCATGAGGGCGAGAGAGCGTATGAGAGAAAGCGAGCGTGAGAGAGAAAGCGCATCTGAGAGAGGGAACGCATCTGCGAGCGAAAGAGAGAGGGAGTGACAGAAAGCGTGAGAAAGAAAGCATGTGAGAGAGCTGCAGCTCAAGAGAGAGAGATATAGCTCAGAGCACATTGCGCTGTGCTCATTCAGCAAGTGTCCATGATAGAGCTCAGATAGGATTAAAGAGCTTTTGATCGAACTGATATGTCTTGTTCGTTAACTTGATATTAATGGATACAGGAGGGCTGGGATTAATTAATTTGAAAATGCCAAACCAATTAATTTCACATGATGGCAAAACAAGACTCAAAGCTAATAATTAATAACCCAATTAACCCACCTAGATACTGACAATTGCACATTAACTATTAACGATTTTATTCCCTGTTAGAATCTAGTCCTCATCTGAAGACAAATCGTTAGTGTTGATTTTAAATTATAGACGAGGTGATACAGAGTAAAGCTCCCTCTGCACTGTCCCATCAAACACTCCCAGGACAAGTACAGCACGGGGTTAGATACAGAGTAAAGCTCCCTCTACACTGTTCCCATCAAACACTCCCAGGACAGGTACAGCACAGGGTTAGATACAGAGTAAAGCTCCCTCTACACTTCCCCCATCCAACACTCCCAGGACAGGTACAGCACAGGGTTAGATACAAAGTAAAGCTCCCTCTACACTGTTCCCATCAAACACTCCCAGGACAGGTACAGCACAGGGTTAGATACAGAGTAAAGCTCCCTCTACACTTCCCCCATCAAACACTCCCAGGACAGGTACAGCACAGGGTTAGATACAGAGTAAAGCTCCCTCTACACTGTTCCCATCAAACACTCCCAGGACAGGTACAGCACAGGGTTAGATACAGAGTAAAGCTCCCTCTACACTGTCCCATCAAACACTCCCAGGACAGGTACAGCACGGGGTTAGATACAGAGTAAAGCTCCCTCTACACTGTTCCCATCAAACACTCCCAGGACAGGTACAGCGCAGGGTTAGATACAGAGTAAAGCTCTCTCTACACTTCCCCCATCAAACACTCCCAGGACAGGTACAGCACAGGGTTAGATAAAGAGTAAAGCTCCCTCTACACTGTTCCCATCAAACACTCCCAGGACAGGTACAGCACAGGGTTAGATACAGAGTAAAGCTCCCTCTACACTGTCCCCATCAAACACTCCCAGGAGAGGTACAGCACAGGGTTAGATACAGAGTAAAGCTCCCTCGACACTGTTCCCATCAAACACTCCCAGGACAGGTACAGCACGGGGTTAGATACAGAGTAAAGCTCCCTCTACACTGTCCCCATCAAACACTCCCAGGACAGGTACAGCACAGGGTTAGTACAGAGTAAAGCTCCCTCTACACTGTCCCAATCAAACACTCCCAGGACAGATACAGCACGGGGTTAGATACAGAGTAAAGCTCCCTCTGCACTGTTCCCATCAAACACTCCCAGGACAGGTACAGCACGGGGTTAGATACAGAGTAAAGCTCCCTCTACACTGTCCCCATCAAACACTCCCAGGACAGGTACAGCACGGGGTTAGATACCGAGTAAAGCTCCCTCTACACTGTCCCCATTAAACACTCCCAGGGCAGGTACAGCACGGGGTTAGATACAGAGTAAAGCTCCCTCTACACTGCCCGCATCAAACACTCCCAGGACAGGTACAGCACGGGGTTAGATACAGAGTAAAGCTCCCTGTACACTGTTCCCATCAAACACTCCCAGGACAGGTACAGCGCGGGGTCAGACACAAAGTAAAGCTCCTTCTACACTGCCCCCATCAAACACTCCCAGGGCCGGTACAGCACTGGGTTAGATACAGAGTAAAGCTCCCTCTACACTGCCCCCATCAAACACTCCCAGGACAGGTACAGCACGTGGTTAGATACCGAGTAAAGCTCACTCTACACTGTCCCCATTAAACACTCCCAGGGCAGGTACAGCACGGGGTTAGATACAGAGTAAAGCTCCCTCTACACTGTTCCCATCAAACACTCCCAGGACAGGTACAGCACAGGGTTAGATACAGAGTAAAGCTCCCTCTACACTGTCCCCATCAAACACTCCCAGGACAGGTACAGCACAGGGTTAGATACAGAGTAAAGCTCCCTCTACACTGTTCCCATCAAACACTCCCAGGACAGGTACAGCACGGGGTTAGATACAGAGTAAAGCTCCCTCTACACTGTCCCCATCAAACACTCCCAGGACAGGCACAGCACAGGGTTAGTACAGAGTAAAGCTCCCTCTACACTGTCCCCATCAAACACTCCCAGGACAGGTACAGCACAGGGTTAGTACAGAGTAAAGCTCCCTCTACACTGTCCCAATCAAACACTCCCAGGACAGATACAGCACGGGGTTAGATACAGAGTAAAGCTCCCTCTACACTGTTCCCATCAAACACTCCCAGGACAGGTACAGCACGGGGTTAGATACAGAGTAAAGCTCCCTCTACACTGTCCCCATCAAACACTCCCAGGACAGGTACAGCACGGGGTTAGATATCGAGTAAAGCTCCCTCTACACTGTCCCCATTAAACCCTCCCAGGGCAGGTACAGCACGGGGTTAGATACAGAGTAAAGCTCCCTCTACACTGCCCGCATCAAACATTCCCAGGACAGGTACAGCACGGGGTTAGATACAGAGTAAAGCTCCCTGTACACTGTTCCCACCAAGCACTCCCAGGACAGGTACAGCGCGGGGTCAGATACAAAGTAAAGCTCCTTCTACACTGCCCCCATCAAACACTCCCAGGGCAGGTACAGCACTGGGTTAGATACAGAGTAAAGCTCCCTCTACACTGCCCCCATCAAACACTCCCAGGACAGGTACAGCACAGGGTTAGATACAGAGTAAAGCTCCCTCTACACTGTCCCCATCAAACACTCCCAGGACAGGTACAGCACAGGGTTAGATACAGAGTAAAGCTCCCTCTACACTGTTCCCATCAAACACTCCCAGGACAGGTACAGCACGGGGTTAGATACAGAGTAAAGCTCCCTCTACACTGTCCCCATCAAACACTCCCAGGACAGGTACAGCACAGGGTTAGTACAGAGTAAAGCTCCCTCTACACTGTCCCAATCAAACACTCCCAGGACAGATACAGCACGGGGTTAGATACAGAGTAAAGCTCCCTCTACACTGTTCCCATCAAACACTCCCAGGACAGGTACAGCACAGGGTTAGTACAGAGTAAAGCTCCCTCTACACTGTCCCAATCAAACACTCCCAGGACAGATACAGCACGGGGTTAGATACAGAGTAAAGCTCCCTCTACACTGTTCCCATCAAACACTCCCAGGACAGGTACAGCACGGGGTTAGATACAGAGTAAAGCTCCCTCCACACTGTCCCCATCAAACACTCCCAGGACAGGTACAGCACGGGGTTAGATACAGAGTAAAGCTCCCTCTACACTGTCGCCATCAAACACTCCCAGGACAGGTACAGCACGGGGTTAGATACAGAGTAAAGCTCCCTCTACACTGTCCCCATCAAACACTCCCAGGACAGGTACAGCACGGGGTTAGATACAGAGTAAAGCTCCCTCTACACTGTCGCCATCAAACACTCCCAGGACAGGTACAGCACGGGGTTAGATACAGAGTAAAGCTCCTTCTACACTGTCCCCATCAAACACTCCCAGGACAGGTACAGCACAGGGTTAGATACAGAGTAAAGCTCCCTCTACACTGCCCCCATCATACACTCCCAGGACAGGTAGAGCACGGGGTTAGATACAGAGTAAAGCTCCCTCCACACTGTCCCCATTAAACACTCCCAGGACAGGTACAGCACGGGGTTAGATACAGAGTAAATCTCCCTCCACACTGTCCCCATTAAACACTCCCAGGACAGGTACAGCACGGGGTTAGATACAGCCTCACCAATAGGCCATTCTACCCATCTTCTCCGTACTAGTGTTCTTGTTCTAAACCAGCCCCCCCACCCCCGCCATTTCTTTCTGTTTCTGGTGTTTATCCAGTTTACCCCTAAAATACGTTGATAATATTCACCACAAACTTCCGACCTATGTGGATTTCAGCAAGCTAGTGTGGACATGCGGTGAGCAACTTGTAAGTCGAATGGTGTGTAGGCTCTTGTGACAAGGGGATCGTAACCCAGGAATAATTATGTCCTGGAACCGTAGTGCAGCGTTTGGTAAGACACATCTTATTGTGTGCAAGTTTGTTCTCTCGATTTCGGGAAGGTTATCCCTGCATTGATGATGGTACAGCGATGGTTCACCAGATTGGTCCCTGCGATGACTCTCTGATGACAGGTTGGGTAAATTGCCTCGACATTCTCTGGAATTTGGAAGAATGAGAGGCGATCTCTTTGGAAACTACAAGATCCCAAAGAGGCTTTACATGGAGCGATTGATCCTGCTAGTCAGGGAATCTAAAATACGGTGCGGGCGACAGTCCACAGTCTGAAGGTGGATAAATCACCTGGACCGGATGGACTGCACCCCAGGGTTCTAAAGGAGATAGCTGAGGAGATTGTGAAGGCATTGGTGGTGATCTTTCAGGAATCATTGGAGGCAGGAAGGGTCCCAGAGGACTGGAAAGTGGCTAATGTAACTCTGCTGTTTAAGAAGGGCGGGAGGCAGAAGTCGAGAAATTATAGGCCGGTTAGCCTGACTTCAGTCATTGGTAAGATTTTAGTGTCCATTATTAAAGATGAGATTGCGGAGTGCTTGGAAGTGCATGATAAAATAGGACTGAGTCAGCACGGCTTCATCAAGGGAATGTCATGTCTGACAATTCTGTTAGAATTCTTTGAGGCGGTAACAAGGAAATTAGACAAAGGAAAACCAGTGGACGGAATCTATTTAGATTTCCAGAAGGCCTTTGACAAGGTGCCGTAGAGGAGGCTGTTAAATAAGTTACGAGCCCATGGTGTTAAGGGTAAGATACTGGCATGGATAGAGGATTGGCTGACTGGCAGAAGGCAGAGAATGGGGATAAAGGTTTTTTTTTCAGGATGGCAGCCGATGACTAGTGGTGTGCCTCAGGGGTCGGTGTTGGAACCACAACTTTCCACAATATACATTAATAATCTGGAAGAAGGAACTGTGGGCATTGTTGCTAAGTTTGCAGATGATACAAAGATATGCAGAGGGAAGCAGGGTGGCTGCAGAAGGACTTGGACGGGTTAGGAGAGTGGGCAAATAAGTGGCAGATGGAATACAATGTGAAAAAGTGTGATGTTATGACTTTGGTAGGAAGAATGGAGGCATAGACTATTCTTTAAATGGGAAATGGCTGAGGAAATCAGAAGCACAAAGGGACTTAGGAGCCCCAGTTCAAGATTATCTTAAGGTTAACGTAAAGATTCAGTCGGCAGTTAGGAAGGCAAATGCAATGTTAGCATTCATGTCAAGAGACTAGGATACAAGAGCAGGGATGTGCTTCTGAGGCTGTCTAAAGCTCTGGTCAGACCACATTTGGAATATTGTGAGCAGATTTGGGGCCCGTATCTAAGGAAGGATGTGCTGGCCTTGGAAAGAGTCCAGAGAAGGATCACAAGAATAATCCCTGGAATGAAGAACTTGTCATATGAGGCACGGTTGAGGACTCTGGGTCTGTACTCATTGGAGTTTAGAAGGATGAGGGACGACCTTATTGAAACTTACAGGATACTGCGAGGCCTGGATAGAGTGGACGTGGAGAGGATGTTTCCACTTGTAGGAAAAACTAGAAGCAGAGAACACATTCTCAGACTAAAGAGACGATCCTTTAAAACAGAGATGAGGAGGAATTTCTTCAGCCAGAGGGTGGTGAATCTGTGGAGCTCTTTTCCGCAGAAGGCTGTGGAGGCCAATTCACTGAGTGTCTTTAAGACACAGATAAATAGGTTCTTGATTAAATAGGAGATCAGGGGTTATGGGGAGGAGGTAGGAGAATGGGGATGAGAAAAATATCAGCCATGATTGAATGGCGGAGCAAACGTGATGGGCCGAATGGCCGAATTCTGCTCCTGTGTCTTATGGTCTTCAAAGACCATAAGAAGCCCTTTGAAGTCCACGCTGAGGCGTTCAAAGGGGCGGGAGGCCTTCACCAGGCGCGCACGGTCTGGCCGGTAGAAGTGCGGTTTGCACTCCGCGCAGACCTGGCAGTCTCTGGTGACAGCCCTGATTTCCTCGATGGAGTAGGGCAGGTTGTGAGCCTTGATGAAGTGGTAAAAGCGGGTGACTCCCGGGTGACAGAGGTTGTCGTGCAGGGTCCGGGGTCAGTCCACTTGTGAGCTGGCACATGCACCTTGGGATAGGGCATCGGGGGGGCTCGTTGAGCTTGCCGGGGCGATACAAAATCTCGGAATTGTAGGTGGAGAGCTCGATCCTCCACCTCAAGATTTTATCGTTTTTGATCTTACCTCGCTGTGTGTTGTTAAACATGAAGGCAACCGACCGTTGGTCAGTGAGGAGAGTGAATCACCTGCCGGCCAGGTAATGCCTCCAATGTCGCACAGCTTCAACGATGGCTTGGGCCTCTTTTTCGACGGAGGAGTGCCGAATTTCGGAGACATGGAGGGTGCGGGAAAAGAATGCCACGGGCCTGCCTGCCTGGTTGAGGGTGGCAGCCAGAGCGACGTCTGATGCATCGCTCTCGACTTGGAAGGGGAGCGTCTCGTCGACCGCGTGCATCGTGGCCTTGGCCATGTCGGCATTGATACGGTTAAAGGCCTGGTGAGCCTCGGCCGACAGAGGAAAAACAGTGGATTGAATGAGTGGGCGGGCCTTGTCCGCATAGTTTGGGACCCACTGGGCGTAATAAGAAAAGAACCCCAGGCATCGTTTGAGGGCCTTGGGCAGTGGGGGAAGGGGAGTTCCATGAGGGGGCGCATGCGGTCGGGATCGGGCCCCAGAACTCTGTTCTGGACCACATAGCCGAGGATGGCTAATCGGTTCATGCTGAACACGCACTTCTCCTTGTTATACGTGAGGTTGAGGAGAGTGGCGGCGTGGAGAAATTTGGCAAGGTTGGCGTCATGGTCCTGCTGATCATGGCCGCAGATGATGACGTTATCCAGGTACGGGAAAGTGGCCCGCAGCGGTCAACCATTCGGTCCATCTTCCGTTGGAAGACCGAGACCCCGTTGGAGACGTCGAAGGGAACCCTAAGAAAGTAGTAAAGGCGGCCGTCTGCCTCAAATGCAGTGTATGGGCGGTCCGCCTTGCGAATGGGGAGCTGGTGGTAGGCAGATTTCAGGTCTCCTGTCGAGAAGACTGGATCGCCACCGGTACTGTGCAATCTGATTGACCATATCAGATATGCGTGGGAGGGGGTACGCGTCGAGCTGCGTGTACCGATTGATGGTCTGACTGTAAGTCAACGACCATCCTGTTTTTCTCCCCAGTTTTGACCACTACCACTTGGGCTCTCCAGGGGCTGTTGCTGGCCTCGATGATGCCTTCCCGAAGCAGCCACTGGTCTTCAGACCTGATGAATGTCCTGTCCTGGGCGCTGTACCGTCTGCTCCTGGTGGCGACGGGTTTGCAATCCGGGGTTAGGTTTGCAAAAAGGGAAGGTGGGTCGACCTTATGGGTCGCGAGGCCGCACACAGTAAGGGGTGGTAGGGGCCCGCTGAATTTCAGGGTTAGGCTCTGGAGGTTGCACAGGAAGTCCAGGCCGAGTAGCAAGGCAGCGCAGAGGTTGGGGAGGACATAGAGGCGGAAGCCGCTGAACTCCACGCCCTGGACAGTGAGAGTGGCGATGCAGTACCCCCGGATCGCCACCGAGTGGGACCCGGAGGCTAGGGAGATTCTCTGGTTAGCGGGGTGAACCGCGAGGGAGCAGCGCCTTACTGTATCGGGGTGAATGAAGCTTTCAGTGCTCCCAGAGTCCAGCAGGCTTGATATCTCGTGCCCGTTAACCTTCACTTTAGTTGAAGCAGTCGCGAGGTTGTGTGGTCGAGACTGGACAATCGTGACCGAGACGAGACGCGGCTGGTTGTTGGCGGTTGCAGGCGATGAGCAGCCGGATGAGGTGCCCGACAGGCATGGGTCATGAGAAGAACAAGATGGCGGTGCCCACAGGCCACACGTGTTGCAAGTCGGGCAAGATGGCGGCGTCCACTGGCCGCACGTGGTCCTAGGAGGGGAAGATGGCAGCGCCCACTGGCTGCACGTGGAGGTGCCGGGACAATAGCGGCGATTGAGCGGGCCTGGCACACTGCAGTGAAATGTCCCTTCTTGCCACAGGCCATGCAGAGGGCGCTCCGCGCCGGGCAATGCTGTCAGGGGTGTTTTGACTGCCCACAGAAGTAGCATTTGTGCCCCCCAGGGTTGGTTGGCTGCCACGCGGCATAGGCGTGGGATTGGCTGAGGGCGGTCGCTGATGGGGTCTATGATGGGGCGGCCGTCTGCTGAGTCCACGATGCACAGGGGGGGTGGGCCGCGCAGTAGGGGGCATAGGCCTAAAGGTTGCGTGATGCGACCATAAGTGAAAGCCCTAGTATTTTGGTCGCCGCGAGGTCGAGCGTGGCCCCCTCTAAGAGGCGCTGGCGGATGTAGTCAGACCCTATACCCGTAACAAATGCATCTCTCATTAGAAAATTTGAGTGTTCCATGGCCGAAACGGCCTGACAGTCACAGTCTCTAACTAGGGGGAGAGGGCGAGCCAGAAACCTTCCACCGACTCACCGGGAAGTTGACACCGCGTGGAGAGGAGGTGCCTGGCATAGAGTGTGTTAGTCTGCTGAGCGTAGTTTTCCTTCAGTAGCGCCATGGCCACTGCGTAGCTCGGCGCGTCGTGGACAAGTGGAGAGACGTTGGAGCTCAGCCGCGTGTAAAGGATCTGGAGCTTCTGTGCTTCTGGAATTTCGTCTGGCACAGACCCGATGTAAGCTTCAAAACAGGCTAGCCAATGTTCAAAGTCCTTTTTGGCGATGTCTGGCTGCACGTGCAGCTGCAGGCGATCCGGCTTGATGCGGAGGTCCATCTTCTGCAAACACAGTGTAATAAATTGATGCACGATCAATTACACAAAGACGAGAGTAGGATGTAATCAACGCTTTATTACACTGAGGTGTGCGGCCTCCTACAGCAGCTGACAAAATGGCTGCTGTCCTGGGAGCACACATATTTATACTCCGCCTACTGGGCGGAGCCGGCAGGCAGGGATCTACCCCCGTACCTGTATTACAGGGGCCTTACCGTAAAGCACCTATATCAACATCCTATATATACAATATATACATCAGTGGTGACTACCACAGCCTGCATTGCTAATTTCCCTCCCCAGAGCAGCAGAGATCACTCTGTCACCATGGTTTCAGTAATCGTCAAGGTTTGTGTTTGGGATAATGAGAATCGGAGGTTATTTAAAGTGTCCTCATCCTAATTAGATAGTCACTGGTGATTCATTTGAATAATGAATGTTGATTACATCGATGTACTCTGCAACACTGGAACTGATTATAAATGGATCCAATAATGCTGAAAGCCGATCGTAACAGTTAACGCATTATGAAGCCATACCAGATTTATCACCATGCTTAATTGGGTAAAGGCAGTCAAGAAGGGAGAATGGGATAAACCAGGTAACTACAGGCCAGTCAATCTAACGTCAGTGGTGGGGAAACTACTGGAAGCAATGCTTTTAAAAAAATAAATTTAGAGTACCCAATTCATTTTTTCCAATTAAGGGGTAATTTAGCGTGGCCAATCCACCTACCCTGCACATCTTTGGGTTTTGGGGCGAAACCTATGCAAACACGGGGAGAATGTGCAAACTCCACATGGACAGTGACCCAGAGCCGGGATCGAACCTGGGTCCTCAGCAGTGTTAACCACTGTGCCACCGTGACGCCCGTTCCTTAAATGTTATGAGGGTCTCTGCCTCCACCACCCTTTCAGGGAGCAAGTTCCAAACTCCCAACGCCCTCTAGGGGAAAAAGTTTTTTCCTCACATCCCCTCAAAACTTCCTGCCCCTTACATTAAATCTATGCCCACTGGTCATTGACACATCCATCAAGTGGAAAGGTTGAATGCTTTCACAAACAGTTGGGGGCACTGGACCCATGGAGGTTCACACACCCAGGTGAAGAAGGAGTTCTTCTTCTTCCAGGTACACAGGGTCTCCACCAAGATTGACTTCTTTGTAGTGGAGAAATTGGTGCTTCCAAGGGCAGTAGTAGCAGAGTACTCGGCAATCGTAATCTCTGACCACACTCCCCGCTACGTGGATGGGAAGCTGGAGACAGGCTGGCACAACAACCCCATGGAGGCTGGACATGGTCCTCTTGGCCGATAAGATATTCTGTGAATGGATATCACAGGCCATAGACGGTTACGTTGCCAACAACCAAAATGGGGCGGTCTCACCCTCCACATTCTGGGAGGCGCTGGAGACTGTGAAAAGACGGGAAATTATTGCGTGCAAGGCGCACAAAGATAGGAAGGAGAGGATGGCGAGGTAACAACTGGTCAACTCCATACTGGAGGTGGATCGGCAGTACTTCTCCCCCCAACCATGGAACTACTGGGGAGATGAAAAAGCTATGGATGGACTTTGACCTGCTCTTGACGGGGAAAGCAGTGCACCAGCTCCACCAGACACGTGGGATCTTTTAGGAACACGGAGGCAAAGCCAGCCGCCTGCTGGCTCACCAGCTGAGAGAGCAGGCAGCCACTAGGGAAATAGCTCAGGTTAGGGGCGGTAGCAGTAGGCTAGTCACCACACCAAAAAGGGTCAACGAGGCCTATGCAACCTTTTGCTGGGGGTTGTACACCCCCCCCTGCACCAACCCCCCCCTCCCCCCCCACCCCCACCCCCGCCCCCGAGGGAGATTTGGGGATGAAGCAGTTCCTCGATGGACTGGACATGCCAATTGTGGGGAAGAATAGTCATGGGGCCTGGAAGCACCATTAAAACTGGGAGAAGTAGACCAAGGAAGGAAGGGCCGAGGGACGGGATGGGGTAGGTAGGAGGAGCCCTCGGGCAGGAGCTGCCATGCTGGCTGGTAATGCTGGTGGACGGAATTGAGGTGGGGGAGGTGGCAGCAAGGGATGACCAAGTGGGGGAGGGGAGGGGGTAGAGTAAGGGAGGGTGAGGGGGAGAGGCAGGGAGAGTGAGGGGAGGATGCGACATGGCAGTGTTGGAGACTGAGCGTGCCCATGGGCAGAGAAGGGGTTCATCTAGGATAGACCCAGTTCAGGGGAAATTAAAGGAGATAGAATTGGAAGGGGAGGATGGCGGACAGTAGAGAGGAATGGGGGCATTAGCCTCCGGTAAGGTTCATAACATGGAATGTACGGGGACTGAACGGGCTGGTGAAGAGGTTTCGGGCCTTCACGCACTTCAGGAGTTTGAAGGTGGGGCTGGTCTTTCTGCAGGAGATGCACCTCCGGTCAAGGATCTGGTTGGGTTGAGAAAGGGGTGGGGGGGGGTGGGGGGGGTTGCTGGGGGGGGGGGGGGGGGGGGGTTGCTGGGGGGGGGGGCGGTGGCCATCCTGCTGATCAAACGGACGGGGTTGTACGGGCAGAGGAAGTGCGGGACCCAGGTGGGAGGTATGTGAGAATGAGCGGGGCATTGGTGGTGCGAGTGAATGTTTATGCACCGAATTGGGATGACTTGGAGTTTGTGAAGGGGTTGCTGGGAATGATTCCGGACCTGGACACGCGTCAGTTGATTATGGGGGATAATTCTAACTGGGTGCTGGAACTGAGGGTGGATAGGTCGAGTCCTAAATCAATGGGATGGTTGAGGATGGCGAAGGTATTGGGGGGGTTTATGGAAAGGATGGGTATGGTGGATCCATGGAGGTTCAGGAACCCGGGGAAGAGGGAGCATTCCTTCTGCTCACATGTGTACAAACCTACACCAGAATTGACATTTTCATAGTGAGCCGAGCGGTGTTGGTGGGGGTGGTGGGGGCAGAGTGCGCTGGAATCGTGATCTCCGACCATGCGCCACACTGGCTGGAGGTTAGACTTAGATCGAGGCAGGAGCAGAGGCTGGATTGGAGGTTGGATTCGGAGCTTTTGGCAGACAAGGGGTTCTGTGAGAAGGTTGGTCGGTGATCAGAGACTATGTTGAATCCGAATGGGGAGATATTGGCGGCCTCATTTGGGAGGCGTTGAAGGCGGTGGTTCAGGGGGAGGTTATCTCGTTCAAGGCGCACAGAGATAGGAGGAGGAGGGAGGAATTTGGACGGTTGTTGGACGAGATAGTTGAGGTGAACAGGAAATATTCAAGAGCTCCCACCAAGGAGGGGTTGGCGGTGGGAAAGAGGTTACAGGGGGCAGTTCGACAGGCTGACAACAAGGAAGGCAGTGGACAGTTACGGGAGATGAATATGGAGAGAAGGCAGTCCACATCTAGGGAAATTTTGAGGGTACAGACAGGGAAGGGGGAAGTAGTGTCGGAGCCAGGGAAGAGTAATGAGGCATTTAGGGAGTATTACGAGAAACTGTACAGGGCCAAGCGGGGTGCTGAGGAAGGAAATACGGGGCGGTTTTTAGATGAGCTGGAATTCCCAAGGCTGGATGAAGGGATGAGGTAGGGGCTGGAGGAACCGCTAGGGCTGAGGGAGGTAATGGATAGCATAAAAGGGATGAAGTCGGGAGAGGTTCCGGGGCAGGACAGCTACCCAGTGGAGTTCTGTATGGAGTTTGCGACGGAGTTGGCACCACATTTACTGGGGAGGTTTAGCAAGGAGCTGGAGAAGGGGGAGCTACCAGAGACACTGACAAAGGCGTCAATCACGCTAATCCTGAAGAAGGGGAAGGATCCGTTGGAGTGTGGGTCATACAGGCCCATATCACTGTTGAACACGGATGTGAAAATGTTGGCCAAGTTAGTGGTGGGGAGGATGGAAGGATGCATTCCAAGGATGGTCATTGAGGACCAAACGGGTTTTGTGAAGAGTAGGCAGCTTTCTAGAAACATGAGGTGGTTATTAAACATGATTATGACCCCATAGAGGGGACAGGTACCGGAGGTGGTGGTCTCTATGGACGCAGAGAAAGCTTTCGATCGGGTGGAGTGGTGGTACCTGTTTGAGGTCCTGGGAAGGTTCGGATTTGGGCTGAGGTTTTTGGCGTGGGTGTGTCTGTTGTACATGGCCCCCATGGCGAGTGTACGGAGAAATGAGATGAGTTCATGGAGTTTTGGATTGCATAGGGGAACGAGACAGGGGTGTCCGCTGTTGCCGTTGTTGTTTGCGCTGGCGATAGAGCCCTTGTCGATGGCCGTTAGGGGGCCAGTGGAATGGCAGGGTATTGTGAGGGGGGTACGGAACACCGAGTGTCTCTGTACGCAGCCGACCTGCTGCTGTTCGTGCCGGACCCTTTGGAGAACATAGTGAGAATTATGGACACACTAGAGAAGTTCGGGGCCTTCCTGGGCTATAAGTTGAATGTCGGAAAGAGTGAGGTGTATCCGGTTGTGGCCTTCGATCCTCTTACTGCCTGGCGAAGGATTGGATTGGCAATCAGCAACGTCACCGCGGGTGATGGCCTGGCTGGGGCATGATTTAGTTCAGATGGTAAAGATCAAGTTCGAGTTTAGGGGATCAACGGAGGGCTTTGAGACACGGTGGAGACTGTTCATGACAATGTCTCAGGAATTGTTCGACGCAGGGGGGGGGTGGAGAGGGGAGGAGTGAAAAGGGGAAAAATCTGCACAAACTGCGAACTGTGGGGGTGTTGATAATGTTTTTGATTCGTGTTTTTGCACTTTTGAACATGTTTGGAAGAATATATATATACTGGGGTAAGCCATGGAGAGTATCAACTCCAATCAGGCGGGGAAGGTGCTGGGACCAGGTGGATTCCCGGGGGCTTCCACAAATAATTTGCGCCAGCATTGGCCCCGCATCTGCGGGAGATGTTCGCAGACTCGCTGGTAAGGGGCACCCTGCCACCAACACTGGCCAAGCCTCAATATCACTGATACCCAACAAAAACTTGAATGAATACATGTCCTACAGGCCCATCTCAGTACTCAATGCAGACGTAAAGATCCTGGCGAAGGCCTTGGCGAGGCAGCTGGAGATGCTGTGCGCCAGAGGCAGTCACAGAGGACCAGACGAGCTTTATCAAGGACAGGCAGCTAACATTGAACATCAGGTGCCTGCTGAATGTGATAATGACCCCATGATGTGAGAGCACTGGAAGTGATCCTCTCCCTGGACGCAGAAATGGGTTCAACAGAGTCGAATGGATGTACCTCACAGAGGTACTGGGACAGTTTGGGTTTGGACCAAGGTTCACCTACCGGGTGAAGCTACTATACATCCCAGCGGCTGCAAACTGGCTGTCTGACCTGGCGGAATTTCTCAGACTGGAGACTGGACGGAAGACAATTGCTTGTGAATGTAGTCTGATTTTTGTTTGCCTTTTTATTTTCCTTTTTTGCAGTTTTGTAATCTGTAACTTATACCTCATGAAATATAAGATGTGAAAACCCAATGAAAACTTTTTTTTAAAAAAGAAACCTACCTGGGACGTGAATGGGGGAAATCTGCTGTCCCTACCTGGTCTGGCCGACATGTGACTCTAGGCCCACCCACGGCCAATGTGGTAGACTGCCCCTCTGAAATTACCGAGAGTGACACTCGGTTCAGGGGCAATTAGGGATGGGAAACAAATGTTGGGCCCAACCAGCTCCCACAGAAGATAGTAGAAACAATAAATAACACCCTGACCATTCTCCAAATGTGCTTCTCTCCCATGGGAAAGCTCCCAGTGACCATCAAGCCGCTGACAAAAACACAGCGCATTCCTGGAATGTTTTGTCAATGAAGAATGTTCTCGAGTCTGGCAGGAAGGGTTGGCAGGATTCGGAGTGGTTCTTGTCTCTTTTCTGCGAGGTTATAGCGAACATTCAGAAGTCCCCAGTTCGGTCTCAGCAAGTGCACGAGGTCGGGGCGAGGGAATGGAACGAGCTGAGGCGCTCCATCGAAGAGCTAGCAGGGACGCGATGGGCCATAGGGCCTCCCTCTGCGATGTGCCAATTCCGCGTGGGCATTGGTAACCCGCAGACCGGTAGCACCAGCCAAACCAGGCATGACCAGCGAAGAACACTGGGTCCTGACACTGAAGAACAGTTTTTTTAGAGACTAGCTTGGCAATCAATACGTTAATTTTACAAATTTAGAGTACCTGTGGTAGTATCAGGTATTGCGGTACCCGAGAGGCTGTAGACCATTGGGTAAGCCTAGCAGCTTACCATTGGCTGTTTGGTATGTGGCTCCGCCCTGACAGCGGGGTATAAGAACAGGTGCCGTCCCAGCAGCCCTCATTTTGTACCGAAGCTGCTGGGGAACAATTCTAGTCTATTAAAGCCTTCAGTTATGATACAACTTCGTCTTCGAGTCTAATTGATCATGCATCAGTACCTAATTCATTTTTTGTCGAATTAAGGGGCAATTTAGCGTGGCCAATCCACCTACCCTGCACATCTTTGGGTTGTGGGGGTGAAACCCACACAGACACGGGGAGAATGTGCAAACTCCACACAGATAGTGACCCAGGGCCGGGATCAAACCTGGGACCTCAGCGTCGTGAGGCAGCAGTGCTAACCACCGTCACTGTGCTGCCTTGACGCTGAAGAACTGTTAAATCGGTATCATTTTAAGAGGGGTCGCGAGGATTTCCAGTGAGGGAGGGCAGGCAGTGGTAAGGAACTGTGACTATTCCATTTTTCAACAGCGGGCTTGTGCCTGGGGAAGATAGATTATCGACTCACTGCCTTGTAAACAAATGGTCTTTGTAGATTGTGTGCAAGACCATGTCCTGTTTTGTCACTGTGGAAGAGCATAAGGTATTTATTCTGGTCAATTCCTAGCTGTCCACTCCATATTGGACAGAGCACGGTCTGTCTGATTTTCCCCCTTATTTAACTGTGGTGATTCCCATTCCAAACCTTTGATCCAGAATGTGAACTCTGGTCCATTTCCCACTCTGAATTATGCAGACCGTCTCCACTCTATTCAATCAGTAGTGTGGGCGGGGGTGAGGGGGACAGAACTGGAGACCGTGGGTCTTTCTGCAGCCTTGGGCAGGCTGGAACGATTGGGGTCACATTGTGAATGGGGTGAGATTGGAAGTTGAGTATTGTTCTCCTTCTTACACCGGAAGTGTGCATCGTTGGCTGGGCCCAGCATTTGGTGCCATCCCTCATTGCCCCTCGGACGGAAGGTATCTCGTTTGGACCATTTCAGAGGACATTTAAGAGTCAATCACATTGCTGTGTGTTTGTCTAGAGTCGCATGTAGGCCAGTCCCTGAAGGGATCAGTAAACCAGATGGGTTTTTACGACAATCGCGGCCATGGGACCAATGACTGAAACTGGCTTTATACTGCAGATTCTATTAACTGAGTTTAACTTCCAGCTGCCGTCATGGGATTTGAACCCATGGAAAATCCGGTGACAGTGTGGATTGGGTCCGGCTGCTGTACCGGGCACCGGTAGCGAATGTGCGGACAAACCGGCTGAGCTTGGGCTATTTTAGGAGGTGGCAGCCGTTTATCGACTTCTTTGGAAAGGGACTAAGCTGTCAGCAGGGGTGCGTGGGGGGTGGGGGGGGGGGGGGGGGGGGGGGGGGGGGGGGGGTGGGGGGGGGGGGCGGCAGGATTAAAAAGGGGAGACAGAGGAAGTTGGGCAAGGTTGGTGGGGAACTGTTGTTGGGGTGTTATTTATGTTTATGTAAGCCATGCTGGCTGGGTTTTTTGTTCTTGGTGTGTGGTTGTTCATTGTGTTACATTTATAATATAAATGCCTGAATAAAATATTTTTTTTTAAATAAATCCGGTGACATTACCGCGGGACAACCATTACCCACGCCACCCGCCCCCACCAGGATTAAGAAAGAGTTGTTGCTGACTTGGTCGATAGTGAATGGCGATTAATGCAGATCTGTCGAATAAACTGAGCTACTAAATGACATAAAGTTTCTGTCGCACTTCACAGACTGCTTTATTCTGCACAGCAATAGTTGCTGCTGTTAAATAATTATGACCAGAACTTACAAAATCATCTGTCACATCTGTCACGTACAATAATTTATCTTGCAAGAGAATGATATTGCCTCATTATTACACTGTTGCAATGTAAACACAATAAATGCTCAGCACCACACACACTGCCTTAACAAAACCAACACCGTCACACTCTCCCGCACAACACACAAGCCAGTGAACAGCCCTTCCATGGTCCGAGGGTCATTATTGAGGGAGTGCTGCACTGTCAGTGTCAGTACTGAGGGAGTGCTGCACTGTCAGAGGGTCAGTACTGAGGGGGTGCTGCACAGCCAGAGGGTCAGTACTGAGGGAGTGCTGCACTGTCAGTGTCAGTACTGAGGGAGTGCTGCACTGTCAGAGGGTCAGTACTGAGGGAGTGCTGCACTGTCAGAGTGTCAGTACTGAGGGAGTGATGTACTGTCAGTGTCAGTACTGAGGGAGTGCCGCATTGTCAGAGGGTCATTACTGAGGGAGTGCTGCACTGTCAGAGGGTCAGTACTGAGGGAGTGCTGCACTGTCAGTGTCAGTACTGAGGGAGTGCCGCATTGTCAGAGGGTCATTACTGAGGGAGTGCTGCACTGTCAGAGGGTCAGTACTGAGGGAGTGCTGCACTGTCAGAGGGTCAGTACTGAGGGAGTGCTGCACTGTCAGAGGGTCAGTACTGAGGGAGTGCTGCACTGTCAGAGGGTCAGTACTGAGGGAGTGCTGCACTGTCAGAGGGTCAGTACTGAGGGAGTGCTGCACTGTCAGAGGGTCAGTACTGAGGGAGTGCTGCACTGTCAGAGTGTCAGTACTGAGGGAGTGCTGCACTGTCAGAGGGTCAGTACTGAGGGAGTGCTGCACTGTCAGAGGGTCAGTACTGAGGGAGTGCTGCACTGTCAGAGGGTCAGTACTGAGGGAGTGCAGCACTGTCAGAGGGTCAGTACTGAGGGAGTGCCGCACTGTCAGAGGGTCAGTACTGAGGGAGTGCTGCACTGTCAGAGGGTCAGAACTGAGGGAGTGCTGCACTGTCAGAGTGTCAGTACTGAGGGAGTGCTGCACTGTCAGAGGGTCAGTACGGAGGGAGTGCTGCACTGTCAGAGGGTCAGAACTGAGGGAGTGCCGCATTGTCAGAGGGTCACTACTGAGGGAGTGCTGCACTGTCAGAGGGTCAGTACTGAGGGAGCGCTGCACGATCAGAGGGTCAGTATTGAGGGAGTGCTGCACTGTCAGAGGGTCATTACCGAGGGAGTGCTGCACGATCAGAGGGTCAGTATTGAGGGAGTGCTGCACTGTCAGAGGGTCAGTACTGTGGAAGTGCAGCACTGTCAGAGAGTTAGTACTGAGAGAGTGCTGGACTGTCAGAGGGTTGGTACTGAGGAAGTGCAGCAATGTTAGAGGGTCAATACTGAGGGAGTGCGGCACTGTCAGAGGGTCAGTACTGAGGGAGTGCTGCACTGTTATAGGGTCAGTACTGAGTGAGTGCTGCACTGTCAGTGTCAGTACTGAGGGAGTGCTGCACTGTCAGAGTGTCAGTACTGAGGGAGTGCCGCATTGTCAGAGGGTCATTACTGAGGGAGTGCTGCACTGTCAGAGGGTCAGTACTGAGGGAGTGCTGCACTGTCAGAGGGTCAGTACTAAGGGAGTGCTGCACTGTCAGAGGGTCAGTACTGAGGGAGTGCTGCACTGTCAGAGGGTCAGTACTGAGGGAGTGCTGCACTGTCAGAGGGTCAGTACTGAGGGAGTGCTGCACTGTCAGAGTGTCAGTACTGAGGGAGTGCTGCACTGTCAGAGGGTCAGTACTGAGGGAGTGCTGCACTGTCAGAGGGTCAGTACTGAGGGAGTGCTGCACTGTCAGAGGGTCCGTACTGAGGGAGTGCTGCACTGTCAGAGGGTCAGTACTGAGGGAGTGCCGTACTGTCAGAGGGTCAGTACTGAGGGAGTGCTGCACTGTCAGAGGGTCAGAACTGAGGGAGTGCTGCACTGTCAGAGTGTCAGTACTGAGGGAGTGCTGCACTGTCAGAGGGTCAGTACTGAGGGAGTGCTGCACTGTCAGAGGGTCAGAACTGAGGGAGTGCCGCATTGTCAGAGGGTCATTACTGAGGGAGTGCTGCACTGTCAGAGGGTCAGTACTGAGGGAGCGCTGCATGATCAGAGGGTCAGTATTGAGGGAGTGCTGCACTGTCAGAGGGTCATTACTGAGGGAGTGCTGCACGATCAGAGGGTCAGTATTGAGGGAGTGCTGCACTGTCAGAGGGTCAGTACTGTGGAAGTGCAGCACTGTCAGAGGGTTAGTACTGAGAGAGTGCTGCACTGTCAGAGGGTCAGTACTGAGGGAGTGCTGCACTGTTATAGGGTCAGTACTGAGGGAGTCCTTTACTGTCAAAGGGTCAGTATTGAGTGAGCGCTGCACTGTTGAAGGGTTAGTACTGAGGGAGTGCTGCACTGTCGGAGGGTCAGTACTGAGGGAGTGCTGCACTGTTGGAGGGTTAGTACTGAGGGAGTGCTGCACTGTCGAAGGGTCAGTACTGAGGGAGTGCTGCACTGTTGGAGGGTCAGTACTGAGGGAGTGCTGCACTGTCGGAGGGTCAGTACTGAGGGAGTGCTGCACTGTCGGAGGGTCAGTACTGAGGGAGTGCTGCACTGTCAGAGTGTCAGTACTGAGGGAGTGCTGCACTGTCAGAGGGTCAGTACGGAGGGAGTGCTGCACTGTCAGAGGGTCAGAACTGAGGGAGTGCCGCATTGTCAGAGGGTCACTACTGAGGGAGTGCTGCACTGTCAGAGGGTCAGTACTGAGGGAGCGCTGCATGATCAGAGGGTCAGTATTGAGGGAGTGCTGCACTGTCAGAGGGTCATTACCGAGGGAGTGCTGCACGATCAGAGGGTCAGTATTGAGGGAGTGCTGCACTGTCAGAGGGTCAGTACTGTGGAAGTGCAGCACTGTCAGAGGGTTAGTACTGAGAGAGTGCTGGACTGTCAGAGGGTTGGTACTGAGGAAGTGCAGCAATGTTAGAGGGTCAATACTGAGGGAGTGCGGCACTGTCAGAGGGTCAGTACTGAGGGAGTGCTGCACTGTTATAGGGTCAGTACTGAGTGAGTGCTGCACTGTCAGTGTCAGTACTGAGGGAGTGCTGCACTGTCAGAGTGTCAGTACTGAGGGAGTGCCGCATTGTCAGAGGGTCATTACTGAGGGAGTGCTGCACTGTCAGAGGGTCAGTACTGAGGGAGTGCTGCACTGTCAGAGGGTCAGTACTAAGGGAGTGCTGCACTGTCAGAGGGTCAGTACTGAGGGAGTGCTGCACTGTCAGAGGGTCAGTACTGAGGGAGTGCTGCACTGTCAGAGGGTCAGTACTGAGGGAGTGCTGCACTGTCAGAGTGTCAGTACTGAGGGAGTGCTGCACTGTCAGAGGGTCAGTACTGAGGGAGTGCTGCACTGTCAGAGGGTCAGTACTGAGGGAGTGCTGCACTGTCAGAGGGTCCGTACTGAGGGAGTGCTGCACTGTCAGAGGGTCAGTACTGAGGGAGTGCCGTACTGTCAGAGGGTCAGTACTGAGGGAGTGCTGCACTGTCAGAGGGTCAGAACTGAGGGAGTGCTGCACTGTCAGAGTGTCAGTACTGAGGGAGTGCTGCACTGTCAGAGGGTCAGTACTGAGGGAGTGCTGCACTGTCAGAGGGTCAGAACTGAGGGAGTGCCGCATTGTCAGAGGGTCATTACTGAGGGAGTGCTGCACTGTCAGAGGGTCAGTACTGAGGGAGCGCTGCATGATCAGAGGGTCAGTATTGAGGGAGTGCTGCACTGTCAGAGGGTCATTACTGAGGGAGTGCTGCACGATCAGAGGGTCAGTATTGAGGGAGTGCTGCACTGTCAGAGGGTCAGTACTGTGGAAGTGCAGCACTGTCAGAGGGTTAGTACTGAGAGAGTGCTGCACTGTCAGAGGGTCAGTACTGAGGGAGTGCTGCACTGTTATAGGGTCAGTACTGAGGGAGTCCTTTACTGTCAAAGGGTCAGTATTGAGTGAGCGCTGCACTGTTGAAGGGTTAGTACTGAGGGAGTGCTGCACTGTCGGAGGGTCAGTACTGAGGGAGTGCTGCACTGTTGGAGGGTTAGTACTGAGGGAGTGCTGCACTGTCGAAGGGTCAGTACTGAGGGAGTGCTGCACTGTTGGAGGGTCAGTACTGAGGGAGTGCTGCACTGTCGGAGGGTCAGTACTGAGGGAGTGCTGCACTGTCGGAGGGTCAGTACTGAGGGAGTGCTGCACTGTCAGAAAGTCAGTACTGAGGGTGCGCTGCATTGTTGGAGGGTTAGTACTGAGGGAGTGCTGCACTGTTGGAGGGTCAGTACTGAGGGAGTGCTGCACTGTCGGAGGGTCAATACTGAGGGAGTGCCGCACTGTCAGAGGGTCAGTACTGAGGGAGTGCTGCACTGTCAGAGGGTCATTACTGAGGGAGTGCGGCACTGTCAGAGGGTCAGTACTGAGGGAGTGCTGCACTGTTATAGGGTCAGTACTGAGGAAGTCCTTTACTGTCAAAGGGTCAGTATTGAGTGAGCGCTGCACTGTTGGAGGGTTAGTACTGAGGGACTGCTGCACTGTCGGAGGGTCAGTACTGAGGGAGTGCTGCACTGTTGGACGGTTAGTACTGAGGGAGTGCTGCACTGTTGGAGGGTCAGTACTGAGGGAGTGCTGCACTGTCGGAGGGTCAATACTGAGGGAGTGCCGCACTGTCGGAGGGTCAGTACTGAGGGAGTGTTGAAGTAAAACTCCCTGTACACTGTCCCCATCAAACACTCCCAGGACAGGTACAGCACGGGGTTAGATATTGCCTCTCCCCACCACTTGCTCCCGCCCTCCATCACTCCCTACCTCCACATCACTTTATCCATCTCCCCCTCCCCCTCATTCCCTCCCACTCTCTATCTCTTCCCCTCTCTCCATCTCTCCTTCCCTCCATCACTGCCTCCCTCTCACTATCACTCGCTCCCTCTCTCCTTCTCTCATTTCCTTCCCCTATTCTTCACTCTCTGCATCACCTTGCCCTCCCTCTCTCCTTCACTGCCTCCCATTCTATCCATTCCTACCTCATCCCTCACTTCCTCCCTCTCTCCATCTCTCCCTCCCTCTCTCCCTGACTCCCTTCCTCTCTCTCATCACTCCTCCCTGTCTGTATCTATCTCTCTCTCTCACTCTACCTCTCTCCCTCAGTCCCTCCATCACTCCCTTCCTCTCTTTTTACCACTCCTCCCCCGACTCCTTCACTCTCTCCCTGACTTCTGCGCTCTCCTCCTAACTCCCTCCCTCTCTTTCACTCATACCCCATCTCTTTCTCTCCCTCTCTCTCTACTCCCTCCCTCTCTTTCTACTCCCACTCTCTATTCCTGACTTCCTCCCTCTCTCCTTGTCACTCGCTTCCTCAATCGCTCTCTATCGCTAACTTCTCTCCCTCACTCCCTCCCTCTCCCTCCTTTCTCTCCCTAACTCTCCTCTCTCTCTATCATTCCCTCCTTCTCTCCCACATTCCTCCCTCTCTCAATCATTCACTCCCTCTCTCTCTCTCCCTTCCTCTCCATCACACAGTCCCTCTCTCCCTCACTTCCTCCCTTTCTCATCACTCCCTCCCTCTTTCTATCAATTGCTTCCTACTTTTCACACTTCCCCTCTCTCCCTTTCTCTCCCTCCCTCACTCCTTCTGACTGGTCTCCCTCTATCTCAGGAATGGATAGCGGTTCCATTGGCCATATTCCAGAATCTGGAAATTCTAATCCAGTTACAGATCCACCCAATGACGCCTGCAAACCTCACTCACCTCAAGAGCTCCGATGAGCCAGAAATGGGATCATTCTCTGCACCTGACTCATGGCAGTTAGCAGACCAGCACACACACACTTCAACATATTCCTGTCTCTCACCCTCATCGCCTCCATTTCTCTTAACCAATAGATGTTGTTGGGGTACACTTTTCCGACTGTAGCTGCATCCTCCTGCCACCGGTGGCAGTATGGCATGACCTGCCAGCCCAGTAAACCCGCATTCTTCTGTGAGAACAGCTGCAACAACAACTTACACCTGTCCAGCAACCTCGGTGGAGCGGAATGTACCACTGGACCTCAGAGGACCGATCATCAAACCAAAACACGACGCCAGCCACCTGAGAAAAGTCCCCATTGTAGAGTCAGGGTAAGGGATTGAAGTTCTATGAAGGCAAGGTCAGCGGTCCTGTCCTCTTTAGTGGCCACAGAGGAGTCCAAGCAAGAGGCGGAAAGAACACTGGTTTATTGCAAAGTAAACTATTTCCACAGTGTCCCAGCCAGGACTACCCATGCTCGGCTGTCACCTGGACCGACTTATATGCTGGAGTCCATTTACTCTGCTGTTGGGGCCTCGCCCCTCAGCAGTGAAGCTCGTATTCAATGAGGCCTATGGGCAGGCTAATTTGTCCATCCACGTAGGTCTTGTGTGGGTTACAACACCCTCAAAATGGAGGCTGAACACCTGTCATGGAGTCACGGGTATGTCTATAGGGGAGAGTGCCCAGGCTTGGCCACCTACCCCAGAATCCCAGAAGGGAAGTCGGCACCACACCCACCAACATTCAAGAAGGTCGCCCCTTAGTCATGAGCCCGCCCCCCCAGGTCCCCAAGTATCTTTCTTTCAAAATGGTAGCCATTTTGCCGCTGGCCCGCCTTCTGGTTTATGGGGAATTACTGGGATGGGGGGAGCGGAGCGGTGGTGAGCACGTTACATTTGACATGCACCCATCGGCAAAAATACAGGGAGTGGAGTGGGGGTGGGCTTAAAAGCCAGCCCATGGAGTCAGAGTCGTAGAGTTTTACAAAATAGAAAGAGACTCTTGGGCGCACCATGCACCTATTCGTTCTAATCCCATTTTCCAGCACTTGGTCCATAGCCTTGTTTGCTTTGGCATTTCACATGCTCACATAAATCCTTCTCAAATACTGTGAGGGTTCCCGCCTCTCCCACCCTTTCAGGCAGTGAGTTCCAGATTCCCACCACCTTCTGTGTGTGGTGATCTCTGTAGGTGCATGCACACAATGGGTTAATGGGTAGATAGCAGCACCACATGATCACCAGAGGGCTGGACCAACAGGGGTATAAAGGGCAGCCAAACGGGGTCTCTGTGTCTCTATCGGGTGTGCTGTGAACAGGGAAACATTAGAATCACACAGATAGTTAGTGGAGTTACATTTAGTTACAATTGTTAAATCTTGTTATCCAATTCCTAGTTCCCATGTTAAGGTAAAGAACTCACGCAATAATAGTTATAGTTACTCAATAAACCTTTGTTGTTACTGGATGAGTTCGAGTCTTCTTCAACAAGATTCAGAGGACCTCACCATCAGCCAAGGATTGAGTAAAATGTGTTATCGACCACGCAGGTAACACTACATGGTACCACGGAGTGTGTTGGCCTTAACAACAAAACTAGCTAGCTTAGGTTCGACAGACAAGAGAAAAAAAAAACGTGGGTAAGATATTCGGCCAAGGAAGGCATCGCTACACTCGGGTCTCTCGGGCACAAACCGATAAGATGGAATCACTTCCAGAACACCTCAGAAACTCTGGTAATCTCCAGTATAATTAGAAGATTTTCCTGCAACAATTTAATTTGTTTCTGGAAATTAAGGATATGATCGCTGTGCAGATTTTTAAAAATTGCATACGTCTTAGCTGCAACAGGGAAACCGGCCATGGAGATATATGACTCATTTACCTATGGAAGGGGAGGACAAGAATAAGAGGGACACAATTATAAACAAATTCGATACCCACTGCAAATCGGAGGTGAATGAAACATTTGAACGCTTCAAGTTCACCAGGCGTACACAAAGACCAGGAGAATCATTCAGCTGCTTTCTCACTGACTTAAAGCTGCTGGCCCAATCCTGTAATTGTGAGACCCTCCGTGACTCCCTCATCAGGGACCAGATTGTCAGTGGCATTTCTGATGAGGGACTCAGAAAATCTCTCCTTAAGCACAAAAATCTTGATCTTGAAATGGCTACACAACTATGTTCTGCTCATGAAATCACTGAAGCACAATATCAACAGTTTACTTACCGGGACCAAGGCCTCCACCACGAGGTTGGAGCAGTCAAAATGGTGGCCCAGGCTTCTCGAAGGCGCTCCTCCACCAGCAATCTGCAAGTGGCCCACACACATGCGCAGTTCGCACGGAGACTGGAACCGGCTGAGAATGCTACTGCGCATGCGCGAACGTGCCAGGACGGCGTCATGACGTGTTATAACTGTGGACACTCCCACTTAAAAGGGCAATGTCCAGCTTATGGCAAACAGTGCCTGAGGTGTGGAAAGTACAACCATTATGCCTTCAAATGTCGAGCTGTGCTACAGATGACTTCCACGGGACAAAAGCTAAGACCCTGCGACGTTCGGAACGCGGCATCTATGGACCGCCAACCAATATTCAGTGATTACCTGTCCGAAAACGATGACCTTGCCTATGATGACTCCTACCGTGTGGCCACGGTCACAGTCGCGGAGGAACCTTACATCACCACGCCTCATCCAAAATGCCCGAAAGTGAACAAAAAGGGGTTTAAAGTCTCAAAACAAAAAATTATTTTCCCCAGCGACAGAATGAAGCTCGAGCCTCCACTTACAGTTAAAGATCATTGCCGCAGCACCCTGAAACATACCGTTTGCAACACCCAAAGAGAAGAGCACAATGATAAATCCATAGCAAAAGATTTGTTCATTGACGATGATTACTCAGGGGATGAGTTCCTCATTGGACAAATAGAGCACCATGACACATCCTTGACAAGAAGCGATGATTTGCTCGCTGACGAATGCCACTCAGCCATGGATCAGTTCTCCGGATCTGATGGTCATCGCAGCAGCAACATGGGGGCCAAGTCCCATACGAGTCTCATGGTGGGAGAATCCAGTACCATGGCGACATGGCAGCTCGTTGACAAAATGGATGACAACCACATGTCATATATCCCAGCAGAAGGCGACGCCACGCAGAGAGCACAGATTGACTCTACTGAGGGAGTGATACCGGCCTCCATAGCGAGCTCATTGACAGGCTCCAGAATGGCCACAAGCGACGACTCCGGAGCGACAGCCGTGAACGAGGAAGACAATGACGGTCTATCTGCCTTGTATGAGCAGCCAGCAGCAGGCATTAAATGTCTATCCACTGTTGATCAAAGCAGTGAACAAAACAACAACAACAGATCTCGTGATTTTGTGACTACGCCGCAGCAATCACCCAACCCAGCTTGAAAAAGATGACATACGGGGTCAACACTGCAAGTGCAAAAGAAAGTCCGCTACTAACGTCAACTTACTTCGACCATTCCATGTCTCATGATGTCCTCACGGACACACATAAACACTGACGGTCACAACGACATGGCGACATCAACACTGCCACCTCAACGACAGGCGAAAGGATCAACCCACCTGATCAAACGCACACAGTCTGGACTTACAAAGTTTTTTGTTAGAATTGGACTTTTTAAACGTTGATTGACTTTGTACAATCATTAATACCATCCCATTCTGTACACAGCATTACTTGTTTTATCTGTTCCCAGTTGACTTAATTCATTATGTTTGTTTAGTTTTCGTTACACCATACAGAAAACCTGTAGCACATTGAAAAGGGGGAGATGTGGTGATCTCTGTAGGTGCATGCACACAAGGGGTTAATGGGTAGATAGCAGCACCACATGATCACCAGAGGGCTGGACCAACAGGGGTATAAAGGGCAGCCACACGGGGTCTCTGTGTCTCTATCGGGTGTGCTGTGAACAGGGAAACATTAGAATCACACAGATAGTTAGTGGAGTTACATTTAGTTACAATTGTTAAATCTTGTTATCCAATTCCTAGTTCCCATGTTAAGGTAAAGAACTCACGCACTAATAGTTATAGTTACTCAATAAACCTTTCTTGTTACTGGACGAGTTTGAGTTTTCTTCAACAAGATTCAGAGGACCTCATCATCAGCCAAGGATTGAGTAACACGTAGTATCGACCACGCAGGTAACACTACACTGTGTGAAACCGTTTTCCTCAAATCCCCTGCCCTTTACCTTAAATCTATGCCCCCTGGTTATTGAACCCTATGCTCAGGGGAAATGTTCCTTCCTATCCACCCTATCTATGCCCCTCATAATTTTATACACCTCAATCTGGTTCCCCGCTCAGCCTTCAAGTGTAAGGTTATGCACTTTGGTAGGAAGAATAGAGGCATAGACTATTTTCTAAATGGGAAAAGGCCTCAGAAATCAGAAGCACAAAGGGACTTGGGAGTCCTCGTTCAGTATTCTCTTCAGGTTAACGTGCAGGTTAGGAAGGCAAATGCAGGGCGGGCACGGTGGAGCAGTGGTTAGCAGTGCTGCCTCACAATGCAGAGGACCCGGGTTCGATCCCGGCCTCGGGTCACATGTCCATGTGGAGTTTGCACGTTCTCCCCGTGTCTGCGTGAGTTTCCTCCGGGTGCTCCAGTTTCTTCCCACAAGTCCCGAAAGACGTGCTTGTTAGGTGAATTGGACATTCTGAATTCTCCCTCAGTGTACCCGAGCAGGCGCCCGAGTGTGGCGACTAGGGGCTTTTCACAGTAACTTTGTTGCAGTATTTATGTAAGCCTACTTGTGATAATAATAAAGATTATTGTTATTAAATTTATTTTTAAAAAGGAAGGCAAATGCAATGCTAGCATTCATGGCGAGAGGGCTAGAATAGAAGACCAGGGATGTACTTCTGAGGCTGTATAAAGCTCTGGTCAGACTCCATTTGGAGTATTTTGACTAGTTTTGGGCCCCGTATCTAAGGAAGGATAAGCTGACCTTGGAGAGGGTCAAGAGGAGGTTCACAAGAATGATCCCTGGAATGAAGAGCTTGCCATAGGAGGAGCGATTGAGGACTCTGGGTCTCTGCTCAATGAAGTTTAGAAGGATGATGGGGGATCTATTTGAAACTTACAGAATACTGAGAGGCCTAGACAGAGTGGAGAGGATGTTTCCACGAGTAGGAAAAACTAGAACCCGTGGGCATAGCCTCAGACTGAAGAGACAATCCTTTGAAGCTGGGATGAGGAGGAATTTCTTCAGCCAGAGGGTGGTGAATCTGTGGAACTCTTTGCCGCAGAAGGCTGTGGAGGAAAAATCACTGAGTGGCTTTAAGACAGAGATAGATAGGTTCTTGATTAATAAGGGGGTCAGGGGTTTTGGCAAAAGGCAGGCGAATGGGGATGAGAAACATATCAGCCATGATTGAATGGCGGAGCAGACTCGATGGGCCGAGTGGCCTAATTCTGCTCCTGTATCTTATGGGCTTATGGTCTTCTCTGCTCCAGGGAAAAGAACCTCTCTTGATAGCTGAAATGTTCCAGCCCAGACAATATCCTGGTGAATCTGCTCTGCACCCTCTCAAATGCAATCACATTATTACATCGCAGAAGGCAAGCCATTTGCCTCATCGAATGCTATCTCCCCATACTCCACTCCAATCAGTATTTATTTCCCGCACCCCCCCCCCCCACCCCCCCCATAAGGGGATGATTTAGCACAGGGCTAAATCGCTGGCTTTGAAAGCAGACCAAGGCAGACCAGCAGCACAGTTCAATTCCCGTACCAGCCTCCTCGAACAGGCGCCGGAATGTGGCGACTGGGGACTTTTCACAGTAACTTCATTTGAAGCCTACTTGTGGCAATAAGCGGTTTTCATTTCATTTCATATCCCTGCAAGTTCATTTCCCGCCAGTTCCCTTTTGAAATCATTCGCAGTCTCCCCCTCCCACCCCTGTCTCATGGGCATCGAGTTCCAGGCCCACTCGCTGAGTGAAGCAAGTTCCTCCTCACCTCCCCGCTGAACCTTCAATCTGCCTCCCGTACCCAGTGCGTCTATCATCAGCTATTCTCTGCCTACCTAATCGAAATCTGTCATCGGTTCAGAGGTGCCACACTACAGGAAGGATATGAATGTATTGGAGGGAGCGCAGAAGAGGTTCACAAGAATGGTTCCAGGTTCTGAGGATAGGTTGGAGAGGTTGGGACTGTTCTCCTTGGAGAGAAGGAGGCTGAGAGGAGATTTAATAAAAATGAGGCTGGACAGAGTAGATGGGGAAAAACTGTTCCCACTCGTAAAGGATCAAGAACGAGAGGGCATCGATTTCAGATGATTTGCAAAAGAAGCAAATGTGATGTGAGAGAAAACGTGTTCACACAGTGAGTGGTTGGGGTCTGGAACGTGCTGCCTGGAAGCATGGTAGAGGCAAATCAAGGCTTTCCAGAGGGCATTAATGATTATTTGAATAGGAACAATGTGCAAGTGTATGGTGAAAAGGCACCGGGAATGGTGCGAAGTCACAATGCTCGTTTGGAGGGCTAGTGCAGACACAATGGGCTGAATAGCCTCCTTTTGCACCATGACTGCGCTGTGATTCTGTAATCTTGTCCACCGCCATCAGATCGCTCTTCTCCCCGCCCCCCCCCCCCCCCCCCCCCCCCCACCCCTCCCTCCACACCCGACCCTTTTCCTCTGAGCAGAAAGGTCGGCAGCTTCTCCAACCTCGGACTTTGCTCCAGATCATGTTTAATCAGAGAGAAAGACTGTTTGGCAAAACAGTCAGAGCTGAGGGAAATGTACGTCACAACTTTCTCCTCCCTGAAGGTGATTATTCGACCTTGACAAACTCTCGCAATGATCCAAGCAAATGAGCTGATGATTTCTGACAGGCAGAAACCGGAGGTTAGGAGCCACGGAGACCTTGTGGGATGAAATTGCTTCAGTGTGCAATGTCTGAGGACATACATCACGTGGAGTGCATCGTGGGCAAATGTGAATTTGTCCATTTTGGCAGGAAGAATAATGGAGCTTATTATCGAAATGGTGAGAGATTGCAGAGCTCTGAGGGGCAGAGGGATCTGGGTGCCCTGCAGCATGAATCACAAAATGCTGGTGTTCAGATACAGCAAGTAATTAGGAAAGCTCATAGAATGTTATTGTTTATTGTGAGGGGAATTTATTACAAAAATAGGAAGGTCATGCCTCAGTTGTACAGGGCGTTGGTGAGATCACATCTGGAGTATTGTGGACAGTATTAGTCTCCTTGTTTAAGGAAAGGTGTAAATGTGTTCGAAACAGCTCAGGGGTGATTTGCTTGATTAATTCCAGGAATGGGCGGGTTATCTGATGAGGAAAGGTTGGAGAGGTTTGGTTTGTGTCCACTGGAGTTTAGAAGAGTGTTATGGGCGACGTGTTTTCAGAACCCCAAAATGTATCATGGAGTTCAACCAACCTCCCCCTTTAATGGATTGTTGCTTTTGAAGCACACGGCTTTTTCCCCAGGTGTGATATTACAATTATGGACACGTGATTTTTAACACTAAACAATGTTTATTCAATGAACTCAACTTAACCTTTTACATAAACATTGGATCCCTTAACACCCCTTACTTCAAAGATAACCCCAAAAATAATACAACACTAAATAATCCCTCAAAATGTTCCTTCAAACATCCAAAAGGCTTCAAACCTTCAAAACAATAACACACCAATCACAGAATATATATATATTTTCTGTTGGAGGCAGAGATATATCAGCTTGGTTGACTTCAGCTCCAGCACCTTGCTTTTCTTCCTGCAGCTCTCTGGAAACACTCAGACACACACAAGCTGCTTTCTCAAACTGAAACCAAAAGCAGAAGTGAGCTCAGCTCCCCCCCCGTGACATCACTTCAGTAATATGATCAGCTTCATCTGTTAAAGGTACATTGCTTAAACATCCATTTCTTAAAGGTACTCTCACATGACAAGAGTGAGAGGCGATTCAAATGAAACCTTTAAGATGCTGAGGGGAGGGCAGCACGGTGGCACAGTAGATAGCACTGCTGCCTCACGGCGCCGATGTCCCAGGTTCGATCCCGACTCTGGGTCACTGTCCATGTGGAGTTTGCACATTCTCCCCGTGTTTGCGTGGGTTTCACCCCCACAACCCAAAGATGTGCAGATTAGGTGGACTGGCCACGCTAAATTGCCCCTTAATTGGACAAAAAATAATTGGGTACTCTAAATTTAAAAAAAAGATGCTGAGGGGGTTTTGACAGGGTGGATGTGGGAGAATCTAGAATTCGGGGGTCACTGTTTAAAAATAAGGGGTCACCCATTGAACACAGAGGTGAGGAGGAATTTTTTAATTCAATGGGTTGAGGGTCTCTGGACCTTTCCTCCTCAAAAGGCAGTGGAAGCAGAATCTTTGAATATTTCTCAGGCAGAGCTGGATAGAGTCTTGATTAACTTGGGGGGTTGAAAGGTTATCGGGGTGAAAGGTTATCGGGGGTGAGGCAGGAATGTGGGGTTGGGGGTCACAATCAATGCTGATCCTCATTCGTACAGTTGCAGCTTTGTACCCATGGCCTCATCACACACTAGTATCTGGGTATGGCTCATGAGAGAGTCGGGGGTTGGAGACAGAAAGAAGCCATTCAACCCATAGAATCCCTACAATGCAGAAGGAGGCCATTCGGCTGATTGCGTCGCCATCGACCCTGTGAAAGAGCTCCCTACCGACGCCCACTCCCCCAACCTATCCCTGCAATGCCACCTAACCTGCAGATCTTTAGACACTAAGAGGCAATTTAGCACAGCCAATCCATCTAACCTACACATCTTTGGACACAAAGGGGCAATTTTAGAATGGTCACTCCACCTAATCTGCACACCCCTGGACACTAAGGGACAATTTAACACAGCCATCCACCTAGCCTGCACATCTTTGGACTGTGGGAGGAAACCGGAGCACCCGGAGGAAACCCACGCAGACACGGGGAGAACGTGCAGACTATCACCCGAGGTCAGAATTGAACCCGGGTTCCTTGCGCTGAGAGGCAGCAGTGCTGACCACTAGGCCGCTCCTGTGCGCTTGCTCAGATGGGAATTCTGCTCCACTGTCCAATTTTCCTTGCCCAGCACCATGGGGGAAGGGAATGGTGCAGTGAGATTGTGACTGTCCAGGTAATCCTGAGGCCCAGAATGTTCTTCTGGGGGAGTCAGGGGTTCAAATCTCCCATACTGCACCTGGGAGGAAAATAAATATAATTAGTTGACCATTCTGGAATTTAAAAGCTAGTCTTGATGACCCGGAAACTATCACCATTTGTTTAACAAAAACGTGGGTCACTGATGCCCTTTAGAAAGGGAAATCTGCCGTCCTTACCTGGTCTGGCCTACATGTGACTACAGGCCCCATACAGGCAATGTGATTGACTCTTAACGGCCCCTTTGAAATTGGCCAAGTGAGAGCAATTAGGCATGGGCACAAAATGCTGCCCTTGCCAGCAATGCTCACATATCATTAAAGAATAACTAAAAGCCCTTTGCCACTGCAATCTCGGTCTCTCTCTCTGAAACATGTCAGGACAGGTGATGGGGGCCAATGGAGAACTAAGGGGGAACGGGGGACACAGTTTGAGAATAAGGGGGTCTCCCATTGAAGACGAAGATGAGGAGGAATTTCTTCTCTCAGAAGGTGGTTAGTCTGTGGAATACTCTCCACCCCCACACTGCCCCCCCCCCCCCCCCCCCCCCAGAGAACACTGGAGGCAACGGCTCATTGAATATGTTCAAGGCCGAGATAAAGTTTTGATCGATGAGGGAGTCGGGGGTTGGCTGGGTGGGGAGTTGGGATGGAAGGTGGGTACAGACAGGAAAGTCTTCAAATTTTATTGAATGGGAGGGGAAAGTACAGACTTGAGGGGCCAAATGGCCTCCTCTTGCTCCTGTTTCTCGCCACCTCGTAGACGGGAGGACCTGCCCCCACCCCGGCCAGGTGTTCTCCATGGGCAGATGGGATCCTGCAACCGACCCGGCTCGGATGGGCATCCCCGGTGGCTGTCATGTGGCTGCCAGTGGGATCTTACTGTGCACAAATCAGCCAGGCTGTGGCATTGCAGCATCAGAAGGCAAAAAAACACCCATTGGCCCGTGCAGAGTGCTTGGCCTCCTGTGGCCCATACCGGCGCTAACGCAATGCAGAACGTTCATTCAAAGTCAGCGCTAGACGGCGGGAGGGAGGGTTCATTTGCGACTGCGTCGTTGGTGGGGTGTCATCCACAATCGCACCGGAGTCATTGTCAGGAAGAAGTCACAGTCAGTGTCTCAACATAACGCCCCTGCTCAACACTGGCTGAGACGAGGCTTTCCATTCATCAGAGCCCATCTATAATGGGCTGAGCACCAAGAACCAGTGCCAAGATTGAACTCATCCTGATTGCAGGTTAATTACTCCATCAGCATCTCCACAGTTCAGTGACCCTCTCACCGCAGCGTTCTTCTGCAATCACAGGATATATCAAACTGGCCCCCTCGTCCAGCCTCCCACCTCCCAACTTCCAGACATGTCAGCTGGTCCAGAATACTGCTTACCTGGCTCCCTAACCCTCCTCTCCTCCAGCCCCTAAAACCCTCCCTATCTCTGTCACCTCCTCCAGCCCCTACAATCCTCCTTATCGCTGTAACCTCCTCCGGCTCCGACAACCTTCCCGTACCGGCCTCCCCGAACAGGCGCCGGAATGTGGCGACTAGGGGCTTTTCACAGTAACTTCATTGAAGCCTACTTGGGACAATAAGCGATTATTATTTTTGTTATCTCTGTATGCTCCCCAAGCCCCTACAAACCTCCCTATCTCTGTAACCTCCTCCAGCCACAACAACCCTCCCATCTCCGTAATCTCCTCCAGCCCCTCCAATCCTCCTTAACTCTGTAGCCTCCTCCAGCCCCAACAACCCTCCCATCTCCGTAATCTCCTCCAGCCCCTCCAATCCTCCTTATCTCTGTAACCTCCTCCAGCCCCAACAACTCTCCCATCTCCATAATCTCCTCCAGCCCCTCCAATCCTCCTTATCTCTGTAACCTCCTCCAGCCCCAACAACCCTCCCATCTCCGAAATCTTCTCCAGCCCCTCCAATCCTCCTTATCTCTGTAGCCTCCTCCAGCCCCAACAACCCTCCCATCTCCGTAATCTCCTCCAGCCCCTCCAATCCTCCTTATCTCTGTAGCCTCCTCCAGCCCCAACAACCCTCCCATCTCCGTAATCTCCTCCAGCCCCTCCAATCCTCCTTATCTCTGTAGCCTCCTCCAGCCCCAACAACCCTCCCATCTCCGTAATCTCCTCCAGCCCCTCCAATCCTCCTTATCTCTGTAGCCTCCTCCAGCCCCAACAACCCTCCCATCTCCGTAATCTCCTCCAGCTCCTACAACCCTGCTTATCTCTGTAACCTCCTCCAGCCCCAACAACCCTCCCATCTCCGTAATCTCCTCCAGCCCCTCCAATCCTCCTTATCTCTGTAGCCTCCTCCAGCCCCAACAACCCTCCCATCTCCGTAATCTCCTCCAGCTCCTACAACCCTGCTTATCTCTGTAACCTCCTCCAGACCCAACAACCCTCCCAGCTCCGTAATCTCCTCCAGCCCCTCCAATCCTCCTTATCTCTGTAGCCTCCTCCAGCCCCAACAACCCTCCCATCTCCGTAATCTCCTCCAGCCCCTCCAATCCTCCTTATCTCTGTAGCCTCCTCCAGCCCCAACAACCCTCCCATCTCCGTAATCTCCTCCAGCTCCTACAACCCTGCTTATCTCTGTAACCTCCTCCAGACCCAACAACCCTCCCATCTCCGTAATCTCCTCCAGCCCCTCCAATCCTCCTTATCACTGTACCCTCCTCCAGACCCTACAACCTTCCCTATTCCTGTAACCTCCTAGAGCTGCCTACAACCTTCCCTTTCTCCGTAATCTCCTCCAGCCGCTACAGTCTTCCCTATCTCTGTAACCTACAACCATCCCTTTTTAAAAAAAAAAATTTAGAGGACCCAATTAATCTTTTCCAATTTTGGGGCCATTTGGCATGGCCAGTCCACCTAATCTGCACATTTTTGGGTTGTGGGGCGAAACCCACGCAAACACGGGGATAATGTGCAAACTGCACACGGACAGTGACCCAGGGCCGGTTTCGAACCTGGGATCTCGGAGCCATGAGGCAGCAGTGCTAACCACTGCACTGCCGTGCTGCCCTACCTACAACCATCCCTAACACTGTTATTGTCTCCAGCCCCTACAACCCTCCCTATCTCTGTAACTTCCTCCAGCCCCTATAATCCCCCCTCTCTGTAATCTCCTCAGGCCCCAACATCCCTCCCTATTCTGTAACCTCCTCCAGTCCCTACAACCTTCCCTACCTCTGTACCTTCGGCGACAACAACCCTCCCTATTTCACAAACCTCCTCCAGCTCTCTGAGAATGCATCGGTCCCTCAGTACTGGCCCTCCGACAGTGCAGCTCTCCCTTTGAACCGACACTCTTACAGTGCTGCACTCCCTCAGGATAACAGCAAATTACTGCGGATGTTGGAATCTGAAACCAAAAGAGAAAATGCTGGAAAATCTCAGCAGGTCTGGCAGCATCTGTGATGCGACCATCAATACACACGAGACGATTAGTAGAAGTGAACAGTGATTTTAATAAGCTAGATCTGTGCCTGCCTGCGACTGCTCTGTACTGAGTGCCGCCTAAAGGCTGCAGGTTTATATACCACCCCCGAGGGGGCGGAGCCACAGGCGGAGCCCACAAGGGCATCAACATAATACAATACAGTGGTGAATTGCAGTAGCAAAACATTCACTACAACCTGTAATTTCGACTCGAAATGTTAGCTCTTTTCCCTCCTTGCAGATGCTGCCAGACCTGCTGAGATTTTCCAGCATTTTTTTTTGGGTTGTACTCCCTCAGGACTGACCTTCCAACAGTCCGTTGCTCCCTCAGAGTCGAAGCTGCTCTGTAAGATTGACCCCCATGAATCTGACGTTGTATTCCGAGATATATTTTGTTTCCACAGCACGTTGAGAGTTAAGATGAACCAGGTAAGTAATCAAAAGATAACTGGGCCTTTTGCTGAACCAACATTTCTTTGAAGAATTAAAAGTTCTCCACGATTATGAACTGCAATGATCTGTATGGTGAATTACTATCACTTAGTAATTCGGAGCTGTGCCCAGGCCAGGAGTCCCGATATTTCCTTCACTGGGTCGAAATCCTGCAGATACCGGGGAACCCCACCACCTGGAGGTTCCGTTCCAAGTCAGTCACCATCCTGACTTGGGAATATATCACCGTTCCTTCACTGTCGCTGGGACGAAATCCTGGAACTCCCTCCCTAGCAGAACAGTGGGCGTACCTACACCAGGGCGGGGGGGAATTCTGTGGTTTAAGAAGGCAGCTCACTACCACCTTCTGAAGGGCAATTAGGGATGGACAATAAATGCACAGCCCGGCCAGTTGGGGCTACGTCCTGTGAATGAATTAAAGAATGAGTAAGTTACAGCTGAGGATGCCATGCCCCATCTCGCTGGCCGCCAAAGCATTACTTTTTTTTGTGGGAGCTTGCTGTGCAAAATTGGTTGTCGCCTTGCCGATGGTGCAGGTTCTCCTTGGGCTGTAACGCGCTCTGTGACGGCCTGAGGTGGCAAAGGTCACTGTGCTTCAGTTTTCCAGTTCTGCATTCTTAACTGATTTGCAGCGTTGTGCACATTTCTGAATCGTTACAGAGCCAGGGGGCCATAGAAACACTGGAGAATGTGTGTGTGTGTGTGTGTGTTGTGTGTGTGTGGAGGGGGGGGGGGTGCATGAGACTGATCAGGCCACGGTTCACTTCTTCAGAAAAGAGAAGGCTTAGCGGGGGGGGGGAGGGGGGGTGACCTCATCAAGGTCTTTAAAATGATGAAAGGGGTTTCGATCGGGTCGACGAAAAGATGATGATTCCACTTGAGGGGGGAGACCAGAACTCGGGGCCTACAATCCTACAATATGTGACAGTCACTGATAAATTCAATGGGGATTTCACAACAAACTTCTTTTTTTTTTAAATATATTTTATTGAAGTTTTTCAAACAAAGATTTTCCGTTTTTACAACTTAATAAAGGAATATACATTAAACGTTATTTAAATAATATATTAAACTAACAACTGATGGAAAAAGAAATAAACAAAAAGCAAATATCAACAACTAACTTAGAAAAAACAAGAACACGGAATAATCCTCCCCCTCCCCCCTCACCCCTGGGTTGCTGCTGCTGTCTTTTCTTTTCTGTTTTTCCATTATCGTTCCGCGAGATAGTCAAGGAACGGTTGCCACCGCCTGGTGAACCCCTGAGCCGATCCTCTTAACGCATATTTTCTTCGTTCCAGTCTTATGAACCCTGCCATGTCATTTATCCAGGCCTCCACGCCCGGGGGCTTCGCTTCTTTCCACATAAGTAGAATCCTTCGCCGGGCTACTAGGGACGCAAAGGCCAAGACGTCGGCCTCGTTCACCTCCTGCACTCCCGGCTCTTCTGCAACCCCAAATATAGCCAACCCCCAGCTTGGTTTGACCCGGACTCCCACCACCTTTGAGATCACTCTTGCCACACCCTCCCAGCACTCATGCAGTGCCGAACATGACCAAAACATGTGGGTGTGGTTCGCCGAGCTTCCCACGCACCTCCCACACCTATCCTCCACCCCAAAAAACCTGCTCAGTCTTGCTCCCGTCATATGCGCTCTGTGTAGAACCTTAAATTGAATCAGGCTAAGCCTGGCACATGAGGACGAGGAATTTACCCTACTTAGGGCATCTGCCCACAGCCCCTCCTCAATCTCTTCCCCCAGCTCCTCTTCCCATTTTCCCTTCAGCTCCTCTACCATCACCTCCCCCTCGTCTCTCATCTCCCTGTATATTTCGGACACTTTACCTTCTCCAACCCATGCCCCCAAAATCATTCTATCCTGGACCGCTTGCGTCGGGAGCCGCGGAAATTCCCTCACCTGTTGCCTCGTAAATGCCCTCACTTGCATGTATCGGAAAGCATTCCCTGGTGGCAACTTATATTTTTCTTCCAATGCTCCCAAACTCGCAAACGTCCCGTCCACAAACAGGTCCTTCAGCTTCCTAATTCCTCCTCGCTGCCAACATTGAAATCCCCCATCTATCCTCCCCGGGACGAACCTGTGGTTATTCCTTATCGGGGACCACACCGAGGCACTCGTCACTGCCCTATGTTGTCTCCACTGCCTCCAGATCTTCAAGGTCGCCACCACCACTGGGTTTGTGGTGTACCTTTTCGGGGAGAACGGTAGTGGCGCCGTCGCCAGCGCTTTTAGGCTTGTTCCCTGACAGGACGCCGTCTCCAGCCTTTTCCACACCGCCCCTTCTTCTTCCCTCATCCACTTACAGACCATCGACACATTGGCGGCCCAATAGTAGTCACCCAGACTCGGAAGTGCCAATCCCCCTCTGTCCCTGCTGCGCTGCAGGAACCCCCTCTTTACCCTCGGGGTCTTTCCCGCCCACACAAAGCTCATAATGCTCCTGTCTATTTTTTTAAAGAAGGCCTTTGTAATCAGGATGGGGAGGCACTGAAACACGAAAAGAAACCTCGGGAGGACCACCATTTTAACCGCCTGTACTCTGCCCGCCAATGACAGGGGGCACCATATCCCACCTTTTAAAGTCCTCCTCCGTCTGCTCTACCAATCGCGTCAGGTTAAGTTTATGTAGGGTGCCCAGTTCCTAGCCACCTGAATCCCCAGGTATCGAAAATTCCTTGCTACTCTCCTCAGCGTCAGAGCATCTATCCCCCTGCCCTGTTCCCCGGGGTGCATCACAAAAAGTTCGCTCTTTCCCATATTTAATTTGCATCCCGAGAACTCTCCAAACTCCCTGAGTATCTGCATTACCTCTGGCATCCCCTCTACCGGGTCCGCCACATGTAGCAGCAAATCGTCTGCATATAGTGACACTCAATGTTCCTCTCCCCCTCTAAGCACCACCCTCCACTTCTTAGAGTCCCTCAGCGCTATGGCCAATGGTTCAATTGCCAACACGAACAGTAACGGGGACAGGGGGCACCCTTGTCTTGTAACCCTATGTAATCGAAAGTATCCTGATCTTTGCCTGTTTGTAACGACGCTTGCCACCGGGGCCGTGTACAAGAGTCTAACCCATCTAATGAACCCCTCCCCGAACCCAAATCTCTTCAGCACCTCCCACAAATAGTCCCACTCTACTCTATCGAATGCCTTCTCTGCATCCATCGCCACCACTATCTCTGCCTCCCCCTCCGGTGGGGGCATCATCATCACCCCCAGCAACCTTCGTACATTGGCATTCAATTGTCTCCCCTTAACAAACCCTGTCTGGTCGTCATGTACCACCCCTGGGACACAATCCTCTATCCTTGTCGCCATCACTTTGGCCAGCAGCTTGGCGTCTACGTTTAGGAGGGAGATGGGCCTGTATGACCCGCACTGCAGCGGGTCTTTATCTCGTTTCAGGATTAGCGATATTGTCGCCTCCGACATTGTCGGGGGTAATGTCCCCCTTTCCTTAGCCTCATTAAAGATTCTCGCCAAAAGCGGGGCCAACAGGTCCATATACTTCCTATAAAATTCCACCGGGAACCCATCTGGTCCCGGGGCCTTCCCTGCTTGCATGTTCCCAATTCCTTTGATCACCTCATCCACCTCAATCTGCGCCCCCAGACCTGCCACCTCCTGCCCCTCTACCCTCGGGAACTCTAGCTGGTCCAAAAAGTGTATCATTCCCTCTTTCCCCTCCGGGGGTTGGGACTTGTACAGCCTCCCATAGAATGTCTTGAACACCTCGTTCACTTTCCCTGCTCTCTGCTCCATCTTTCCCGTTTCATCCCTAACTCCTCCAATCTCTCTCGCCGCCCCCCTCTTCCGAAGTTGTTGGGCCAGCAGCCGGCTCGCCTTTTCCCCATATTCATATTGTATCCCCTGTGTCTTCCTCCACTGTGTCTCTGCCTTTCCCGTGGTCAGCAGGTCAAACACCGTCTGTAATCTTCGTCTTTCCCTGTATAGCCCTTCGCCTGGGGCCTCCGTATACTTCCTATCCACCCTCAAAATTTCCCCTACTAATCTCTCTCTTTCTTTACCCTCTTGTTTCCCCTTGTGGGCTCTGATGGAAATCAGCTCTCCTCTAACCACCGCTTTCAGCGCTTCCCATACCACTCCCACCTGGACCTCCCCATCGTCATTGACCTCCAGGTATCTTTTGAGACATCCCCTCACCCTTCCGCATACCCCCTCGTCCGCCAGTAGTCCCATGTCCAATCGCCAGAGTGGGCGCCGGTCCCTTTCCTCTCCTAGTTCCAGCTCCACCCAATGCGGGGCGTGATCTGAAACGGCTATGGCCGAGTACTCCGTTCCTGCCACTTTCGGGATCAGTGCCCTTCCCAAAACAAAAAAGTCTATCCGGGAATATACTTTGTGGACGTGGGAGAAAAAGGAAAACTCTTTACCCATCGGTCTGGAGAATCTCCACGGATCTACTCACCCCATTTGCTCCATGAACCCCTTAAGCACCTTGGCCGCTGCCGGCCTTCTCCCGGTCCTGGATCTGGACCGGTCCAGCCCTGGGTCAAGCACTGTGTTAAAGTCCCCCCCCCATTAACAAGTTTCCCACCTCCAGGTCCGGGATACGTCCCAGCATTCGCAGCAATCCCACGTCATCCCAGTTCGGGGCATATACGTTCACCAGCACAACCACCTCTCCTTACAGTCTGTCACTCACCATCACATACCTGCCCCCACTATCCACCACTATGGTCTTCGCCTCGAACGATACACGTTTCCCCACCAGTATTGCCACCCCTCTGTTTTTCGCGTCCAACCCTGAGTGGAATACCTGTCTCACCCATCCTTTCCTGAATCTAACCTGATCCGCCACCTTCAGATGCGTCTCCTGGAGCATGACTACGTCCGCCTTCAGTCTCTTTAAGTGCGCAAACACCCTTGCCGTCTTAATCTGCCCATTTAAACCTCTCACATTCCACGTGATCAGCCGGGTTGGGGGGCCATTTACCCCCCCCCCCCTCGTCGACTAGCCATCCCCTTTTTTAAACCATCTCCTCACCCAGGTCTCACGCACCCGTCTGTCCCCCAGACGGCGTCCTCCCGTCCCGACCACCTCGTCTCGTATCAGCTCACCCTTACCCTCAGCAGCAGCAACCCAGTTAGTCACCCCCCCCCCCTCCCCCCCCCTCCTAGATCCCCCTCTAGCTTGATTACTCCCCCCATATTGCTTCCGGGAGTCAGCTAACTCTGGCTGACCTCGGCTTCCCCCGTTCATCCTTTGACCTCCCTGCGTGTGAGGCTCCCTTCCTTCCTGCGCCCTTTTTCCCACCATAGTTTCCATAGCGCGGGAAAATACCCGCGCTTTACTCTCGGCCCCGCCCCTAATGGCGCAGTTCCCTCATTCCCCTTCCCTGTCCCCTTTTCCACCGGCGCCCACATTTCTTCATGTCCCCCACATCGGGGGGGAGAAAAATTTCCCATCCAACATTATTATACATTAGCCCTCCCCTCTCCCCACTTTACATTTCTGTGTCACCACCTCGCTACCCCTCTCTGGGCGTCAATTTCTCACGTCTAGTCCAATTTCTCTTCCTGAATAAATGTCTATGCCTCCTCTGCCGTCTCGAAGTAGTGGTGTTTGCCCTGATGTGTGACCCACAATCTCGCCGGCTGCAGCATCCCAAATTTGACTTTCTTCCTATGGAGCACCGCCTTGGCCCGGTTGAAACTCGCCTTCCTCGCCACCTCCGCACTCCAGTCTTGATACACGCATATCACCGCGTTCTCCCATTTGCTACTCCGTGCCTTCTTGGCCCAGCTCAGGACCATCTCTCTGTCCCTGTAGCGATGGAACTTCACCACTATTGCTCTTGGTGTTTCCCCTGCCTTTGGTCTTTTCACGAGGACCCGGTATGCTCCCTCCACTTCCAGGGGGCCCGTTGGGGCCTCAGCTCCCATTAGAGTATGGAGCATCGTACTCACATACGCCCCAGCATTAGCTCCCTCTTTTCCTTCGGGGAGACCTAAAATCCGTAGGTTCTTCCTCCTCGAGCTGTTCTCCAGGGCTTCCAGCCTTTCTATGCACCTCTTGTGTAGTGCCTCGTGCGTCTCCGTTTTTACCACCAGGCCCTGTATCTCGTCTTCGTTCTCGGCTGCCTTTGCCTTCACTCCACGGAGCTCCATCTCCTGGACCTTTTGTGTTTCCTTTAGTCCCTCGATTTCCAGTAACATCGGCGCCAGCACCTCTTTCTTGAGCTCCTCCACACATCGTCGGAGGAACTCCTGCTGTTCCGGGCCCCATACCATCTGGGCTCCCTCTGCCGCCATCTTGCTTCTCCCTTCTCTTCTCTGCCGCTGCTCCAAAGGATCCTCCGCAATCTGGCCACTACCACCGCTCCTTTCCATACGCACCCGGGGGAACTCCTTCCTTCGTCACCCCACACTGGGTTTGGCCGCAAAAAATTTCCATTGGGGCTCCCGATAAGAGCCCAAAAGTCCGTTGAAACGGGAGGTGCCGAAACGTGTGGCTTAGCTGGTCATCGCCGCAACTGGAAGTCCCACAACAAACTTCTCATGGACAACCTGGGCTAGTGAGCGGGCCACATGAGTGACCCTTCTTCATCTAAGTGGGTTGCAAGACTGAAACCGTGCTTGTTCACTAACTGTGACCCCATGAATAGGATTAAATACATTTGACACATGTTGTGAACATGGCTCTCACGGTCAATGTTGTGAACACGGTTCTCACAGCCAATGTTGTGAACATGGCTGTCACAATCAGTGTTGTGAACATGGCTCTCACGGTCAATGTTGTGAACACGGTGTCATAATGTACACCAGTATATCATGGTGCAGACACACACACACTGATGGACACACAGCAAGACCGATCAACACACACAACACCGCAGCCAATCACCAGTTAGAGCACACTCACTAGAAAGACAGGGGGCATCAGAGTTCCCGCTCATTCGGGATGCAGCCTCCTACAAAGACAGAGCTTACAGCTTGCAGCACAGATCCTCACCATGTGCTGAGTGCATAGACTGGTTTGGACAGGCATAGGTCTTTAGTTTAATCTAACATCGTGTTAACCCACAGTGAAAGTATGTGCAACAGTTTCTAACTTAATAAAATAGTGTTGCAGTATTTCAAGTGTTGGTGGCCTGTATGTGTTCCACGGATCCAGAGCACCCAACACATCACATGGTTCTCACAGTCAATGTTGTCAACACGGCCCTCACATCAATATTGTGACACAGCTCTCACAGTCAATGTTGTGATTAACCAGCTCATACGTCACTTCACTCGTTTCGCTTTACGTACGAATCACTTTACTCACATCGGGTGGAAAAAAACTGTACCAAAAATTGGTGGAATGTAGCAACATTCCAACAAAATAACTCGTGGGCCGCACTCGGAGCACAACTGGGCCGCACGTGGGCCCCGGGTTGCAGGCTGCCCACCACAGGCTATTCTACACAAAACATTGGTCAACCACTTTGAACCTGAAAAAGGCAGAATGAGGCACTATCCAAATGGTGGGAGAATACTGAAGGCCCAGAGTGGCTTGGGGCAGGGACACAAACGATCTTCAAAAAGGCTAATGGAATGGCAGACTTCCTATCATGAGGACTAGAATGCAAGGGAGTTGAAGTCACACTTCAGTTTATACCAAGCCCTGGTCAGACCAGACCCGGAGTCAGTGTGAACTGTTCTGGACCCCACGCCTTCGGAAGGATATACTGACCATGGAGGGGGTCGCAGTGTAAATTTACCAGAACGATACCAGCACTCAAGGGGTTAAGTTACAAGAGGAGCTTAATCACAATTGAAGCTTGTATTCCCTGGAATTTTGAAGGCTAAGGGGGGGTGGGATTTGATCAAATTTTCTGAGATAGTGAGGCGAACAATTCGGGGTGGATAGAGAGAAACTATTGACACCTGTTGGGGAGAGTCTGGGTGAGGGGGCGGAGTCTAAAAACAAGAATCTGACTTTTTAGAGGTGAAATTCAGAAACACTTCCACACACAAGAGTGGGAGAAGTCTGGAATTTGCTTCACCAAATGGTGATTGATCCAATCGTTAATTTTCAATCTGTGAGATTGAGAACTGTTTGTTATCCAAAGATATGAAGGGATATGTGGTAAAGGCGGTTAAATGGAGAGAGATCACAGATCAGCCACGACCTCAGTGATTGGAGGAACAAGCGCGAGGAGCTGTGTAACAGGCTCAAGGGGTTGAAAGGGGCCTCCTTCTGTTCTTGTGTAACAGGCTCAAGTGGGGCCAATGGGACTCCTCCTGTTCCTGTGTAGCAGGCTCGAGGGGGGCTGAATGGGCCTCCTCCTGTTCCTGTGTAACAGGCTCAAGGGGTTGAAAGGGGCCTCCTCCTGTTCCTGTGTAACAGGCTTGAGGGAGCTGAATGGGACTCCTCCTGTTCCTGTGTGACAGGTTCGAGGGGGCTGAATGGGGCCTCCTCCCCTTCCTCTGTAACAGTCTCGATGGGGCTCAATGGAGCCTCCTCCTATTCCTGTGTAACAGTCTCGAGGGAGCTGCAGGGGCGTCCTCCTGTTCCTGTGTAACAGGCTCAAGGGGGCTGAATGGGACTCCTCCTGTTCCTGTGTGACAGGTTCGAGGGGCCTGAATGGGGCCTCCTCCGCTTCTTGTGTAACAGTCTCGATGGGGCTCAATGGAGCCTCCTCCTATTCCTGTGTAACAGTCTCGAGGGAGCTGCAGGGGCGTCCTCCTGTTCCTGTGTAACAGGCTTGAGGAGGGCTGAATGGGCCTCCTCCTGTTCCTGTGTAACAGGCTCAAGGGATTGAAAGGGGCCTCCTCCTGTTCCTGTGAAACAGGCTCGACGGGGGATGAATGGGCCTCCTCCTGTTCCTGTGCAAGAGGCTCAAGGGGTTGAAAGGGGCCGCCTCCTGTTCCTGTGTAACAGGTTCGAGGGGGCTGAATGAGGCCTCCTCCACTTCCTGTGTAACAGTCTCGAGGGAGCTGCAGGGGCCTCCTCCTGTCCCTGTGTAACAGGCTCAAGGGGGCTGAATAGACCTTTCCCTGGTCCTATGTAATAGGCTTGAGGGGCTGAATGAGCCTCTTTCTGTTCCTATGTAACAAGCTCAAGGAGATGAATAGGCCTCCTCTTCTTCCTGTGTAACAGACGCGAAGAGGCTGAATGAGGTTTTTTCCAGTTCCTGTGTAACAGGCTCAAGGGGGCTGAATGGGGCCTCCTCCTACTCTTGTGTAGCAGGCTCGAGGGGGCTGAATGGGCCTCTTCCTGTTCCTGTGTGACAGGCTCGAGGGGGCTGAATGGGCCTCCTCCTGTTCTTGTGTAGCAGGCTCGAGGGGGCTGAATGGACCTCCTCCTGTTCCTGTGTAACCAGCTATCCTCTCACTCTCCCACTTCCGATCCTTTTCAAAATTATGGGGGTGATGGAACAAAGGTTCAAATTCATGGATTAGCTCGTAATTCGCCAGCCATAATTGCCACTTGCTTTCTCTGGTCTTCAACGTGGATTCTTATTATTGAAGATAAGAAATTCTTAAACTCCTCTACGAGAATGACCTCTCTCAGAGCCTTATAGGTAGTCGCAACTCCCAATGCCCGTACCCACCTATCAAAATTGTCCTGCTTGCCCCTTCCTAATTCGCTGTACGTCTGTCCCGGAAGTCTCTCCAAATTCCAGAATTTTTGTCCCTATGCTTCAGGAACCATTCATATGCACCTAGAATGGTCTTTTTTACTGTGTCATCGGGCCGGATTCTCTGATCGCGAGACTACGTGTTGACGCCGTCGTAAACGCCATCGCGTTTTAAGACGGCGTCAACAGGCCCCCAGGAGCAGCAATCCTGAGCCCTACAGAGGGCCGGCACTGGAGCGACTCACTCAGCTCCAGCTGCCGATGGCATCAAACGGATTAAAAGAGGCCCCCACCGGAGAGGCCGGCCTGCCGATCGGTAGGCCTCGATCGCGGGCCAGGCCCCCGGGTTGTATCCCCCCCCCCAAACACCACCACCAGGCCGCACGCCGCAGGATGGACGCCGAGGTCCTGCCGGGTAAGACCACATGTGAACGGACTCGGGCTTTCTTGGCGGCCACCCGGCCCATCCCGGGCAGAGAATCAGCGGACCGGCGTCAGGCCAGCGTTGCGTGAATCGCGCCCGGCCCGGCGATTCTCCGACCCGGTCCGGGGGTCAGAGAATCCCGCCCATAATCTCTAGACTCCTGCACTGACAAAGGAGCATAAACATCCCGCGCCCTCCCTGTCATCGTACTCTGCAGGGGTAATGTTCACTTCTCTGGCCACTCCAATTGGGTCGTTATTTTCTCAAAAGCCTTAAAGAACATTTCTTGTTCTTTTCTCTTCAAATTTCAGAGCGTCTGTATAAACCTAAACATATCACCACCAAGTTCTGATCTTGTGCTTGACTCCCCTCCGCATTCTGGCAGCTACCCACTCATTCCCAGTACTGCCTGCTGATTTAGAGAGCTTTCTGCACCCTGCAGTTTCACATTGGATACGTGATTGGGAGGTCACTGGCTGCAAAGAGCAGCAAAGAACAATCTCATAACTATTAATCCCTTTTCCCGTATAAACCCTTCCCCCATTCCCGCCATTGTGTGTGTCTGTCTGTGTGGGTCTTGGTGGAGGGTGGGTTTTGGCATTAGGTAGATTGTTAGATCATTGCTCTGTTATTACTTCATATATTCATCTTTTCCTCTTGTTATTAACAAATAGTTTGTAACATTTTTATTTATAAATCTGGGGCTGGATTCTCCTATTTGCTGACTGACGCTGGCGTGGGAACAGGAGTGTTTTGCACCAGAAAAAAAGGTGCAAAATCTGCACCGATCCTCTGGCCGGTGGGGGGCGTCCGCATGGTGGCGGCCTGTGGCAGCCGCGCCATGCAACGTGGCGCCGGCCGCGAATGGACCCGGCCTGCCACAAACTGTCCCCCGGTAACCCCCTCGCCACTCCTGGACCACCGCCCACCAGTGCCCCCAGCCCCTGCCAAAGCCCTCCCCGCCTGCGGACTCAGTCTGCAGCCGCCACGGGCCGGTCCACAGAACAAAATAGCATGAACGACACCAGCCGTCGGGAACTCGGCCCATCGGGGCCGGAGCATCGGGGGAGGGCCTCAGGTGACGTCCTGAGGCCGTCCATATGGCCCTTTCGGATGGGGGCGGAACGTCACAAAAGCGGCGCCGCCCCTGATTTTGGCGCAAATGGGGATTCTCCTGACGATCAACGAATATGATTTCGGCGTTGGTGACCGGAGAGTCCTGCTCCTGGTGTCTGCATCTCATTGCAGCAGTCTGGGGCCAAAATCTCCATACGGTAATAAGAATTATTGGTTAATTCACTTATGTGAGACCCCGGGTCAAGAGGGGCTGGAATTGACAGACTCGAATGGGGGCTCCTCCTGTTCCTTGAGGAGACTGAATGAGGCTTCCTCCTGTTCCTGTGTAAAAGGATCATGGAGGGGCTCAATGGAGCCTCCTCCTGTTCCTGTGTAACAGGCCCGAGGGGATGAATGGGGCCTCCTCCTGTTCCTGTGTAACAGGCCCGAGGGGATGAATGGGGCCTCCTCCTATTCCTGTGTAACAGGTGTGGTGAATGTATTGCTACTGCAATTCCCCACTGTATTGTACTGTATTATGTTGATGCCCCTGTGGGCTCTGCCTGTGGATCCGCCCCCTCGGGGGTGGTATATAAACCTGCAGCCTGTAGGCGGCACTCAGTACAGAGCAGGCACAGATCTAGCTTATTAAAACCACAGTTCACTTCTACTAATTGTCTCGTGTGAATTGATGGTCGCATCAATTTAATAAGCTAAGATATCGCAATGGAAGCCGCCCTCAAACCTGATCGGCTGGAACTCGACCCTGTAGCCACCTAAAGTGGCCAACTCCCGATTTAAAATGGCGAACGGCAAAGGCTGATGGGAAAGTCAGCCAACAAGACAGAAACCAGAGGCTGCAGGTTTGCTGTGTATTCACCTCTGCAAAAACCAGACAACCTCGATACCAGCGGCCATCAGCATAACCCTGGGGACTATAAGAGTTAAGCCCCAAGTTCAAATCGCTCTCTTCAGCAGCTCCCCTTCACTCTCTTCTTCCTGCCCGGGTCACCCAGCAACACGAACCAACATTGACTGTGACTGAGGATTCTTTTGCAGCCAGTCCGGATGAAATGATCAGTCGAACACCTCGTTACTTTAACATGTTTATTTCTCGGCCGGGGCTAAAACCACCGTATCTCTTGAGAGTTACACCAGCAAGCCAAAGTCAATACATCTAACAGCAGTTCTTATACAGTTTCTGGCTCATTTCTGAGGGCAGCTCCCTCGCATTCCTATCTGTGATCTCAGCTCAATTATAATTCAGCCCCCCTCAATTATAATTATCTTTAAGCCTAGCGCAACCCTTCCCAAATTACTGCAATTTGTCTGGTTCAAAAACAAGTGATACATTTTGCGACCAGAAGCCTGTCTTGACATTTCTTCACACAAAGCTTTATCAAACATTTTGTTTTTCCCATAAAGTTCCAATCTATCTTGAGCCAAACTCTCATTTATCGATCATCAGCCAAACTCTCATGACCGGTGCAGTGACTCCAGTGATCACCGAAACCAGTAAGTCTTAATTCAACGCTCGCTACGAGATAGGCGCTCCTAGCTACCAATCCGTACCAATTTCGAACCCGCAGACTCAGAACCCGAACGAAAGGCCATTTGTTCCCCTGACCTGGTGGGCCAGTCCGAAGTTAAGTATAGGCCTGTTAGTTGGAGAAGTGGCTTTGACGTAGAATTTGTGCATGAGTAGCGATTACTGTGTATAATAAATGTGCTTTGATTTAAATCTTATTAATCGGTGTATTGGGTTATTGATCATTACTCGGACTTGAACCACGTGGCGGTATCATAAAGATACCTGGCGACTCGAGAGCAAAGGTAATAAAACAGAGCAATTGAACCAAGGAGAAAAACAGCAACATTATTTGGCGACATCCTGACGGGACCCGATCTAGAAGTGGAAAACCACTCCGGGAGAACCCAGAATTTGAATTAGAGATCCAATTAGAAACAGAAAACCACAAGTGTTCAAGGAGTTCTGATCAATACTCATAATTCTGAAGTGTATGTATGCATGCGTAACTAACAGGGCGATAAGGTAAAACTGATAGATTTATTGTTGCGACAAAACTGTCGGAAGTTTGTATTTCGGAAAGTAGCGAAAGCCGTACCCGTATTTACAGCACCGCCTTAATACCCCTGTCCCAAATTTGAAGAGCAGCATTCGGATAGGAAAGATGGCAATGCAGCGCCTAATGAACCCCGAGGAATTTGCAGTCGCAGCGACCAGCAGCAGTAGAGTGGGACAATGTCCCATTTGGGAGGAAGAGATCAGGATATATCTAAAAGGGAAAGGATGGCCCCTTTGGGATGAATTCTGCGACAACGAGGAATGAATTCTGTGACAACGAGGAATCAGGCCCCGGGACTATAGGACACTACTTGGTGGGAGAACCTGAGCGAGATCCACAAAAAGAGCTTAGGGAAAGCTCGCAAGTCGATGGCAATCGTGTCCTGCTTGGCACAATTGTGAGGCACAGAGGAGGTCATTAGGACGCTCCGGAAAGAAGTTGAGGGCATACATCGAATGAGTAAGGTCGATGTAAGCGAGGTAGAAAAGGAGAATTTGGAATTGAGAAGGAAGTTGGCAGCAAAAGATGGAGAGGTGGAGGATGCCAAAAGGGCACACCAGTCTTGTCTGGCCCACTTAAGCAGCTTCCAGTCTCAATACGAAAAGGCCTATCAGGACACGCAACGTGCAGTCCTGGTACGTGAAGAAACAGAAAAGCAGGTAGAAGCGTTACAGAGACAGTGTAGCGATCTAAAGGCAGCATTAAGAGCACTCCATGCTGCCACCACAGAACAAAGACAAAGCACGCTAGATCGCGCAAAGTGCCGGAAGCAGATTGCAGAGCTGCAATCACTGCTTTCAGTTCAGAAAGGCTTCCAGGAAACCTTTGGAGCCAAATTAGATCAGGAAGACGGCCCTGATTGGGAAGAATTGAATGAGACAGCGCAGAGATATGTTCAGGGAACATGTGCGCAGGGAAAGCCACAAAAGAAGAAAGCGCCCCAACCCCCCACAGAACAGATGGTTCAAGCTCCAATGAACCCAGTCATCACCCATCGCACAGCCACATCGGACGTTGCGGAATTTCTATACTCCACCCCCTTAACAGTGACCCAATTACGGGACGCATGCGAGAAAATCACACCGTTCCTCCCCATCTCAGACCCCCACCATTTCTTTGCCACAGTCAAGCATCAGGCGACCATGTACGGCCTGGATGAGCGAGAGCATGTTAAGCTCACAGTTTTAAGTTTAGACCCTTCAGTAGCAGCAGCCCATCCCGACCCACAGAATGTAGGAGGAGGCACCCTTGCAGAAATGCATACCGCGATCCTGGATGCGATCGGGAACAACCGGGACGACCCTGTAGATGGCCTCAACAAATGTAGGCAGAGGAAATCCGAGCACCCCACAGCGTTAGCTGGACGCCTGTGGATCCACTTTGCAGCAGACATTGGAGATTTAGACCGTGCCCATTTGTCCCCAGACAACATGGCCAAATGGACCCGCACCCTTATCTCCCATGCCACAGAAACAGGACAGAAAGCTTGTGCGCGTTATGATCTCTTAGAGGAGGCCCATAACGAGAAGTGGGTAGTGAAAAGATTGTCCCGCGCTTGGGAGCAATCTATACAAAGCAAACCCACAGTCCCGAGGAAAAGCAGGCCGACACAGATATACAGGCAGTAAAAACACACCAGAACCCTGCATGGGTGAATGAGGGAAAGAACAGCCCCCCACCCAAGTCACAGGAGTGTTCCAACTGCGGACAGTTGGGACACTTCGCAAGAGAGTGCAATGCCCCTAAAAAGCCACAGAGAGCCCAGCAGACGGGCACCCTGAGTAAGAAGACGACAGAGCCCATTCATAGCATTAGCGCCCGTTCAGATCAGACGGACCTGACCGGAACGGACTGACGGTGTACGGGCTCCCCCAGTTGGGTCTGCGACACCCTTTGGGATAGGTCCGGACGACCGGTAGTTGCAGCAAAAATTCGGGGACAGCCCATCGAATTTCTCTGGGACACAGGAGGGTCCCGCACCACAATAAATTCCTCCACCCTGTTTCAAAAAGACACGTGGCCCACTACAGCCACTATCACCCTCAGCGGCTTTACAGGCCACTCACAGCAGGGACACATCACAGGCCCTGTACCAATTCAAATCGGTACCATCACCACCAAGCACCCCGTAGTTTTAGTTGACCTGCCCCACACAGCAGAACACATTCTGGGAATCGATTTCATGAATTCCCACCACCTTTCATTCGATCCAGTCAACCAGTGTGTCTGGAAGATGGCAAAATCCGCAAGAGCCCCCGCAACGCTCAACATAGGAGAGTACGCGAACAAAATTAGCGCAGTAGGCGAATTTTGGTTCAACCCGATCATGCTTAGTACGGACAGCAGGTTAGGGCAGTTCTGCAAAAGAACAGGGCAGCATTCGTGACCCACAAACACGACTGTGGACTCCGTACAGATAACAGGACCTGACCCTAGACCCCCAAAACAGTATGGATTTCCCCAAGAGGCAGAGGGAGAAATCTCCAAGGTAATAGAAAGCTTATTAGAGCAGGGCGTACTTAGATCAGTAGCCTCCACTAATAATGCCCCGATTTGGCCAGTGAGAAAGCCCGATGGATCATGGCGACTGACCATCGATTACCGGGAATTCAACAAAATCACCCCCGCAGCAGCCCCCACAGTAGCAACAAGTCCCGAGACCATGCTCAAGCAGGGACTCAATTCCCGATTCTTTACGGTTTTGGATGTCAGTAATGGGTTCTGCTCCATTCCATTGGCAAAGGTGTGCCAGTAGAAATTTGCCTTCACCTTTAAAGCACAGCAGTACATGTGGACATGCCTGCCACAAGGATTCCACAACTCCCCCTCCATTTTCCACCGACAGCTGGCAAATGGTTTAGCCAAATTCTCTCGCCCCGAATGTCTGGTTCAGTACATAGACGACCTACTACTGCAGACAGACACCAAGGAAGAGCACATTGAGCTTCTGTCCGAACTCCTGGAACTCTTACACACAATCGGTTGTAAAGTCAACCCCAAAAAGGCCCAGATTTTTGAAGATAAGGTGATATATTTGGGAACAATTATCACACATGGTAAACGCGAGATCGAGCATAAAAGGATTGACTCGATTGCTAAATTGCCCCTTCCCCAGAACGTTTCAGCCCTCCGGTCATTTTTAGGACTGGTTGGCTACTGCCGAAACCACATTGACGGTTTCGCCAGCAAGGCAGCACCCCTCTCAGACCTCCTAAAGAAGGGAGCCCCCTGGGAATGGCTTCCGCAGCATATGGATGCTGTGGACTCTTTAAAACAGGCACTCATAGCAGCCCCCACACTACAAGTTCCAGACCCGCTTTCCCCTTACGCCACAGAGGTAGCGACCACAGACCGCACCCTTTCGGCCGTGCTCCTCCAGGAACGGCACGACCAGTTAAGGCCCGTAGCTTTCGCCTCCAGAATTTTAGATGCTGTGGAGCAGGGATTTTCAGCCTGTGAGAGGCACCTGCTCGCAGTATTTTGGGCAGTGCAGTATTTTTCATATATTACCGGACTGAACCCACCACAATTCTCACCGAACACACCCCCACCCAACTTTTACTGGACGGACGACTCAAGGACGGTACAGTAAGCCAGATTTGAGCAGCGAGATGGACCCTTCTCTTGCAGGGACGGGACATCACTGTTAAAAGGACAAAGACGCACACCTTTTTAGCCGACAACTTACACTACCCCGGAACCCTTCATGAATGCGAAATTATCTCTCCACACCACAACACAGGCCCCTTTATCACTAAAACACCCCCCAGAAAGATAAGTAGTTCAATCCAGAGCCCCCAGCACACGGACACGTGTGAGCCCATAAAGATCTATGTGGATGGATCTTCCACAGTCTTGGATGGGAAGCGCATAACAGGTTGCGGTATCTATGTCGAGGATGCGCAGGGACGCGCCCTTGAGGAAATATCGTTAAAACTTCCAGGCCACTTAGGCGCGCAGGCAGCAGAGCTCGCGGCCATCGCATACATAGTGGAACACCCAGATTCCTTCCCCAGCCCAGCAGACATATACTCGGACAGCCTCTATGTCTGCAACAGCCTCACGGAATTCCTGCCCCTGTGGAAAGCAAGAGGATTTGTTTCCGCAGACGTAAAAACCCTCCCCTCAGCCTCATTGCTCCGTCACATTTTAGAGTGCGCACAGAACAGGACTTTTGGGATAGTCAAGATTCGTAGTCACCATCGTTCCTCCCCCCCTGGAAATGTGAAAGCCGACGCATTGGCTAAGGCAGGTTCCAGGCATGGATATTTTTGGACACCCCCCGAAAGCGCGCCAGTAAGTGCAGTTCAGGTCTCACAGACAAAGATCGAGGATCTAGTGGAGGCCCAGAAGCAGGACAGCAATCTCAGGGAGATTGTAAAAGGAAAATATCCAGCACCCTATGAGAGGTTTAGAAATGCACTGACCACACATGATGGTGTGGTGTTAAAAGACACCCTTTATGTGGTTCCTGAACAGGACAGGAATCAACTGATTTGTTTGTTCCATGACGGTCATGGACATCAGGGAATCGATCCCACTACAGCCCATCTCAAGCAGCTTTGTTGGTGGCCGAATTTAAAGGACGATGTAAATCACTACATCGAGAATTGTCTTATCTGTGCCCAGAATAATCCGGACAAATATGCCAAAAAGGCTCAACTCAGCCACACCCGATCCGTTAATGACCCCTGGACTAACCTCCAGATTGATTTTATAGGTCCATTGCCCCCTTGCAGGAATGGCTATAAATATGTACTTGTGGTCATAGACACTTTTACAAAATGGGTGGAAGTACTCCCAGCCCGCACAAACACGGCAAAAACCACAGCCAAGATTTTGACCCACCACATCTTTACAAGATGGGGACTCCCCCGCAGCATTGAATCAGACCAAGGTTCCCATTTTACGGGACGTGTCATGCAGAACGTCCTCACGATTTTTGGCATCACCCAAAAATTCCACACAGCATACCACCCACAGTCGAGTGGTATCGTGGAGCGCATGAATCGGACCCTAAAATCCACCCTCAGAAAAATGGTCCCGCAAAACAACACCACTTGGGACTCAGTCCTCCCTTTTGCGCTGATGTTTTTGCGTAATACAATTTCTACTTCCACAGGTTACACCCCACACACCCTCATGACCGGACGCCCCATGAAAGGCACAGAATATTTATTAGGTTTAGACTTGACCAGCCCCGAAGTGACGGCCCTCACACACGAGAAAGCAGTAGAGCAATTAGTTGAAAATGTTAAAACGGCTCAGCTAGCAGCCGCAGTAAAATTAGGCACAAGGAAGAAACAGAGCAAGGCTTGTTTCGACAAGACAGTGCATGCGACTGAGTACAGTATAGGACAGCAAGTTATGCTCTCCGTATATAACCCCAGCACATTCCTATCACCAAAGTATTCGGGTCCGTACTCCATTGCGGACACAGTAAGCCCTTCCGTATCTAAAATAACGTATCCCAACGGTAAGACTGCGTGGTTCCATATCAATCAGCTGAAGGCATACGGAACACAGTCTAACCACTCACACCATGTCATGCTCGACGCAGAACACCACGCCCCCGCCCACAGCCAATGTAACCCTACCATCCCCCAACACGTCCAGCCCAGCCACGGACTCAACATCGATTCCACCCCCGAAATATACACTCCGCCCCGGAACGCCCACAGACTGCAGCAGCAGAGACAGCGACTGTGACTCGGACTATAGCCACAGCACGCCTCCCTACTATCCCCATGCAACAGGACCCACACCCAGCGACTCCGACTACGATCCGAGTGATCCCTTCATGATCACTTTCCTAAACAAACCCCACCACCGACCACCGAACTACCATGACGACCCCGATTCGGTCCCCACACAACTAGACACCAACTATTGGCACCAAGATAACTCATTCCGACTCGTCCGCAACGACGAGAGCGACCCCACCTCACACCATGCAGCCCTTTCAGCCCTGATACACTCAAGAGTTTGGCACCCGGGAGACGATGACGACCTTGGGTCTGACTCCCATACCGAGAACCCCTTTGCGACCCTGTTCGCAACCGAGAACTGAGGTGTCCAGATGATGTTTTAAAGGAACCGCTTGGGAGAAACGGTGTCCTTTCTGATGGAACCTGCCGCATGTTTTATGTTGTTTGTAAATTTGTTAAATGTTCTTTGTCAGACTGAAAGAAAAAAAAATTCCCCGGCCGAAACCTCTGAAGACTTGCCCACAGAGACTCACTATTGCCAGACACTAGTTCAGCGGAACTAGTTTGTCTGTAGAGACTTGTTGAGGTCCCAGACGCCAGTTCAGTGGAACTCGTCTGTCGACGGAAACCCAGACCCCCGTTCATAACTGCCCTTCGGGTTCGAAGGAAAGAACCACTACGGCAGCCCCACCATGCTGATTACATTTCTTGCCCGTTCTGGTCGGTTGCTCAGGCAGTGGAGAAACGGCTTGGGACCCGCCCTGCCTGGGAACCCCCCCTCTGGTCAACTACGCTCGGGTAGGAGAGACACGGCATTGGTCGCCGTCCTACCCGGGGACTCCATCTAACTCTTACCCGTCGCGGCCCATACGCACCTCATTTTGGAAATTTTAGTTCAAAAAGTTTTGTTTTGTTTCCCTTAGGTTGCCAACCACATGCTATTTACATCCTGAAACATTTGGATGGTAAATTGCACAGTCTGCGAGACAGCTCTCACAGGTTCAGTATTTGAAAGTGTGTCTTGTCCTAAAATTCGGTTTTTGAAAAAAAAAATGAGGGAGTCACACATAGTGACCAGTTATAAAGGGAGTAATTGGCACTAAAGGACAGACAGACTATCGTACAAGATGTTAAACCAAGATAGTTACAGACACTATGCTTGATCCCACAGAACCCCAGAAGCTCCAGGACCAGAGAAGAGAAGGGAAAGAAGAAGAACCATGAGGACTTCCTTCGGTTGGTTCATCGTAATAATGGACATTTGGTTGCGCGCGAACGCGAACCCCCTGACCTCAAGCCCCCCAGCCGTTAATGTTTCACTTCCCCACAGTACCCAGAGCCCAGTCACCAGCGACACCGCACCATCTTGGTGTGCCAGGTTTATAACCTGGTACTCTCTGTCCTACTTGATAGAATCCCTATTGGTATTGGCGATACTCTGCTGCATCGTGCAGACTATGCGTCTAAGGAAATGGAAAAGGAGAGCCTACCGCGCTCGCACCCCGGTATATAGGATCAGATCCCCTATTTTCAGATACGACCAGACCCCCGACCCCCGCGACCTATAATAAAGAGCATTCATTTGCGGTTTTATTGTGAATAAAGAAATGTAAAGAACTGTTCATGAGCAATTGTACGAACCTGAGCTTGACTGCCAAGCCAGGAAAACTGTGTATAAACTGCTATGATTTTGTTTGTATGGTTGAGGGAGTTAGAGTGATGAAATGTTTAAGTGAGTGTAGTGTATTAAGAATAGTTAGAGGTTCCCATTTTATTGTTTTGTAATGCATGTCCCTGTTTGACATAGCGCCCTTAGAATTGTCAGTTAAAACATTTTTGCATAGTTATGGTCAGTGTAGAGGCCATGAAAGAAGTCCCCCCAGGTCAGGGAATGGAAAGCAACATAGTTATGTGATCCTTCACGCTTCGCGTTAGGATCACAAGGAGGGATGGTAGCCACCTAAAGTGGCCAACTCCCGATTTAAAATGGCGAACGGCAAAGGTTGATGGGAAAGTCAGCCAACAAGACAGAAACCAGCGGCTGCAGGTTTGCTGTGTATTCACCTCTGCAAAAACCAGACAACATCGATACCAGCGGCCATCAGCATAGCAAAGTAGCAGCCATCTGCATCCTGATGAGCAATCCCCAGGAACAATAAGTAACATTTTTGACACAAAAAGCAAAGCCAGACTCCTCGGCGCCAGCAGGAACCAACACAATGGAGGTGAACGAGCACCTCAAGACCGCCCATCGATCAGGGAACCGCTCCAGTATTGAAGAAAATCGAACCAAGCGACTGGGACAAAGTCCAATCACTTGGGACCAGGTACAGGGTCCGCCCCGAAAGGCGGGAAGCCCCTGGGGACTATAAGAGTTAAGCCCCAAGTTCAAATCGCTCTCTTCAGCAGCTCCCCTTCACTCTCTTCTTCCTGCCCGGGTCACCCAGCAACACGAACCAACATTGACCATGACCGGTGCAGTGACTCCAGTGATCACCGAAACCAGTAAGTCTTAATTCAACGCTCGCTACGAGACAGGCGCTCCTAGCTACCAATCCGTACCAACTTCGAATCCCGCAGACTCAGAACCCGAACGAAAGGCCATTTGTTCCCCTGACCTGGTGGGCCAGTCCGAAGTTAAGTATAGGACTTTTAGTTGTAGAAGTAGCTTAGACGTAGAATTTGTGCATGAGTAGCGATTATTGTGTATGATAAATGTGCTTTGATTTAAATCTTACTAATCGGTGTATTGGGTTATTAATCATTACTCGGACTTGAACCTCGTGGTGGTATCATAAAGATACCTGGCGACTTGAGAGCAAAGGTAATAAAACAAAGCAATTGAACCAAGGAGAAAATCAGCAACAACCCACAGGCAGCTGAAGCCAAAGGAATCTTCTCACATTGGCTCTGCTGCTTTGAGGCCTACCTCGCCTCCTCCTCCTCGCCCGCCATCACTGAGGCACACAAGCTGAGTCTCCTCCATGACCGGGTGAGCCACAGAATCTCTTTACTAATCGAGGACGCGACCACGTACGCAGATGCGGTCTAGATCCTGAAAAGACATTACGTGAGGCTGGTGAACGAAGCGTTCGTGCGACACCTCCTCACCACATGTCACCAACGCCCCGGGGAATCGCTGGAGGAATATCTACGCGACCTGAGGGTACTCCCTCGGAACTGTAACTACAAGGACGTCACGGCCTCGCAGCACATGGAACTCGCCATCCGGGTCACCTATGTGGCTGGAGTCCGGTCCAACTATGTCAGACAGCGCCTGCTCGAAAAGGGCGCCCTCGACCTAGAAGAGACGGTAAAACTATCCACCTCATGAGAGGTAGCCTTCCAGAGTCTGAATGCTTTCCCCTCCGACCACGCAATTTCCTCCTGGGCGGTGGAGGCGCGGCCATCACCCGACCCGAGGGTGTCCCAGGCCTGTGCCGCACGGCTGCCCGCCCAACCCGATGGGCCGTCTTGTTATTTCTGCGGTCAGAACCAGCACAGACCCAGGCAGCGTTGCCCTGCTCGGAACGCGACCTGCAGCGACTGCGGCAAAAACGGACATTTTGCCAAAGTCTGCTTGGCCCGGCCCAAAGTTCCAAAATCGATGGCCCGACTCACAGACTCACAAGCCAGCAGACCCGCAGTGTGGCTGCGTGCCTGCCGGTAACGCCCCCTTCTGACGCATCATCCGCCTAATGCTATCCGTGGGGGCCGCCATCTTTTAACCCTGCCCAACACGTGCGACTCATGGGGTCCACCAGCTTGGCCGCCATCTTCAACGCCGCCCGACACGTGCGACCGACGGGGGCCGCCATCTTGGGACCACCTCGCTACCACCGACCACGCCGGCTACCCGTAGCTCGACGCTGTCACTTTCGACCAGTCACGGCCCAAGCACCTCAAGAACTCCATGATGACCGTCCGCGTCAATGGGCACGAAACGCCTTGTCTGTTTGACTCTGGGAGCACGGAGAGCTTCATCCATCTGGACACGGTAAGGCGCTGTTCCCTCCAGATTTCCCCCTCGTCCCAAACAATCTCCCTTGCGTCTGGATCACATTCAGTGCAGATCCGGGGGTACTGTGTCGCAAACCTCGCGATACAGGGCGCCGAGTACGCCGATTTTAAACTCTATGTCCTCCCCCATCTCTGTGCTCCTCTCTTGGTAGGACTGGATTTCCAGCGCAACCTCAGAAGCCTGACCCTGAAGTTCAGCGGACCCCTACCCCCTCTCACCGTATGTAGCCTCGCGACCCTTAAGGTCACCCCTCCCTCACTCTTCGCAAACCTCACCTCCGACTGTAAACCCGTCGCCACCAGGAGCAGGCGGTACAGTGCCCAGGACAGGACTTTTATCAAGTCGGAGGTCCAGCGGCTCCTGAAGGGGGGATCATCGAGGCCAGTAATAGAACCTGGAGAGCCCAAGTTGTGGTCATCAGGACCGGGGAAAAGAACCGGATGGTTGTAGACTGCAGCCAGACCATAAATCGGTACACGCACCTCGATGCGTGCCCCCTTCCCCGGATAGCGGACATGGTTAATCAGATGCACACTACCGGGTTTTCTCCACGGTGGATCTGAAGTCCGCATACCACCAGCTTCCAATCCGCCCGGAAGACCGCCACTACACTGCCTTTGAGGCAGACGGCCGCCTCTTCCACTTCCTCCGGGTCCCCTTCGGCATCACCAATGGGGTCTCGGTCTTGCAAAGAATGATGGACCGAAGTACGGTAGCATTGTGGAAGCACATAGGGCAGCACGGTAGCATTGTGGATAGCACAAATGCTTCACAGCTCCAGGGTCCCAGGTTCGATTCCGGCTTGGGTCACTGTCTGTGCGGAGTCTGCACATCCTCCCCGTGTGTGCGTGGGTTTCCTCCGGGTGCTCTGGTTTCCTCCCACAGTCCAAAGATGTGCAGGTTAGGTGGATTGGCCATGCTAAATTGCCCATAGTGTCCAAAATTGCCCTTAGTGTTGGGTGGGGTTACTGGATTATGGGGATAGGGTGGAGGTGTGGACCTTGGGTAGGGTGCTCTTTCCAAGAGCCGGTGCAGACTCGATGGGCCGAATGGCCTCCTTCTGCACTGTAAATTCTATGAAGAATGGTTGACCAGTACGGGCTGCGGGCCATGTTCCCGTACTTGGATAATGTCACCATCTGCGACCACGATCAGCAGGATCACGACGGTAACCTTCAGAAGTTCCTCCAAACCGCCCAAGCCCTTGATCTCACCTACAACAAGGAGAAATGTGATTTCCCCACAACCCGACTAGCCATCCTCGGCTATGTCATGGAAAACGGAGTCCTAGGGCCCGACCCCGACCGCATGCGCCCCTTCCTGCAACTCCCCCTTCCCCACTGCCCCAAGGCCCTCAAAAGATGCCTGGGGTTCTTCTCATATTATGCCCAGTGGGTCCCCAACTATGCGGACAAAGCCCGCCCACTTATCAAAGCCACCATCTCTCCCCTGACAGCTGAGGCCGCAAGGCAGACATTACCAAGGACGCGATTCACGTGGTGGACGAGTCCATCCCCTTCCAGATGGAGACCGATGCGTCAGACGTCGCCCTGGCCCTACCCTTAACCAGGCAGGCAGGCCCGTGGCCTTCTTTTCCCGTACCCTCAATGTCTCCGAGATTCGAAACTCCTCTGTCGAAAAGGAAGCTCAAGCCATTGTGGAAGCTGTGCAGCATTGGACGCACTACTGGCCGGTAGGAGGTTCAACCTCGTCACCGACCAACGGTCGGTAGCCTTTATGTTCAACAATACACAGCGGGGCAAGATCAAGAATGATAAGATCTTGAGGTGGAGAACCGAACTCTCCACCTATTATTTCGATATCGTGTATCATCATGGGAAGCTCAATGAGCCCCCAGATGCCCTGTCCCACGGCACATGCGCCAGCGCGCAAGATGACCGCCTTTGGGCCATCCACAATGACCTCTGTCACCCGGCTTCTCCACTACATCAAGGCCCGCAACCTGCCCTACTCCACCGAGGATGTCAGGGACATGACCAGGGACTGCCAAATCTGTGCGGAGTGTAAGCCGTACTTCTATCGACCAGACAAGGCCCACCTGGTGAAGGCACCCTGGCCCTTTGAGCGCCTCAGCATCAATTTCAAAGGGCCTCTCCCCTCCACTGACTGTAACGTGTACTTTCTCAATGTCGCTGACGAGTACTCCCGTTTCACCTTTGCCGTCCCATGTCCCAACATGACCCCGGCCACTGTCATTAAGGCCTTGCACAGCATCTTCACCCTGTTCGGTTTCCCCACTTACGTCCACAGTGACCGGGGCTCCTCGTTTATGAGCGATGAGCTGCTTCAGTACCTGCTCGGTAAGGGCATTGCCTCGAGCAGGACTACCAGCTACAACCCCCGTGGAAACGGACAGGTGGAGAGGGAGAACGCGGTTTGGGGCAGCACAGTAGCATTGTGGATAGCACAACTGCTTCACAGCTCCAGGGTCCCAGGTTCGATTCCGGCTTGGGTCACTGTCTGTACGGAGTCTGCACATCCTCCCCGTGTGTGCGTGGGTTTCCTCCGGGTGCTCTGGTTTCCTCCCACAGTCCAAAGATGTGCAGGTTAGGTGGATTGGCCATGATAAATTGCCCTTAGTGTCCAAAATTGCCCTTACTGTTGGGTGGAGGTGTTGACCTTGGGTAGGGTGCTCTTTCCAAGAGCCGGTGCAGACTCGATGGGCCAAATGGCCTCCTTCTGCACTGTAAATTCTATGATAAAAACGCAATGGTATGGAAGGCCATCCTTCTGGCCCTATGGTCTAGAAGTCTCCCGGTTTCCCGCTGGCAGGAGGTCATCCCCGATACGCTCCACTCCATTCGGTCGTTCCTCTGCACAGCCAGAAACGAGACCCCTCACGACCGTCTATTTGTCTTCCCCAGGAAGTCCATCTCCGGGGTCTCGCTTCCGTCCTGGCTGACAACACCGGGGCCTGTCCTCCAGAAGCACTTGAGGAGCCATAAGTCCGACCCCTTGGTCGAGAGGGTGCAGCTCCTACATGCCAACCCTCAGTATGCCTACGTGGCGCACTGCGACGGACAAGATACAGTCTCCCTCCAGGATCTGGCACCCGCCGGTTCCCCAGCAACCATCACCAACGCCCCTACATCGCCTATCACCACCAACCGAATCCCTCACGGCGGGCTACCAGCTGCCCCCCTGGGGATCCTGAACACCACCCCCACCCCAACACGGCCTACAGCCCCCCCCCTTCCCCCATCGTCGACACACCATAATGAAGCTCCAGACGACACGCTCCCGGAGTCAACGAGTCCAACACCCGTGCCCGCAGCGACGAGTCCAACACCCGTGCCCGCAGCGAAGCCGGAGCTGAGGCGTTCACAGAGAACGATGAAGGCTCCGGACAGACTCGATATGTGAGCCCACTTCAGCCCCACTGGATTTCAATTTTTAACAGGGGGTGAATGTGATGAATGTATTGCTACTGCAATTCCCCACTGTATTGTACTGTATTATGTTGATGCCCCTGTGGGCTCGGCCTGTGGCTCCGCCCCCTCTAGGGTGGTATATAAACCTGCAGCCTGTAGGCAGCACTCAGTACAGAGCAGGCACAGATCTAGCTTATTTAAACCACTGTTCACTTCTACTAATCGTCTCGTGTGAATTGATGGTCGCATGAGGTTTCCTGAATGAGGTTTCCTCCTGTTCCTGTATAACAGGCTCAAGAGTTAGAATGGGGCCTCCTTTTGTTCCTGTGTACCAGGCTCGAGGGGGCAAATGGGATCTCCTTCTGTTTCTGTGTAACAGGCTCGATTGAACTGAATGGGGCCTCCCCCTGCTCCTGTGTAACATGCTCAAGGGGGCTTAATGGACCTTTCCCTGTTCCTGCGTAACAGGCTTGAGGGGCTGAATGAGCCTCCTTCTGTTCCTATATTACAGGCTCAAAGGGATGAATAGGCCCCTTTCTGTGTAACAGACATTTCTTCCTGTGTAACAGACCCGAAGGGGCTTAATGAGGTTTCCACCTGTTCCTGTGTCACAGGCTCGAGGGGGCTGAATACGGCCTTCTTCTCTTCCTCTGTCAGAGGCTTAAGGGAGCTGAATGGGCCTTCTCTTATTCCTGTGTAACAGGCTCGAGGGGTTTGAATGGACCTTCCCCTGGTCCTGTGTAACAAATTTAGGGGCTGAGTGAGCCTCCTTCTGTTCCTGTAGGCAGTGAATAGGCCTCCTCTTCTTCCTGTGTAACAGACCCGAAGGTGCTGAATGAGGTTTCCTCCTGTTCATGTATAACAGGCTCAAGGGTTAGAATGGGGCCTCCTCTTGTTCCTGTGTAACAGGCTCCAGGGGGCAAATGGGGCCTCCTCCTGTTATTGTGTAACAGGCGCATGAGGGGTTCAATGGGGAATGGGCCCTCCTGCTGTTCCCGACCTGCTCGAGCAAGCAGAGCCAGTGGAACCACACCCCGCAGACCGGTTAGCGGGTTTCTGAGTGAAATTATTCCTGTGGGGGCATAGAGCGGTGGAAGGGTGGATTTAAGGGAAAGTTGTTTACAATCCAGGGCTGGTAAAATAATTGACTGCAGCACTTTCGAAGGTGATCAACTGGAACGCCTGAGGGTAAGGGCCTGTTTGGCTGGCTACAGCCCCAGTCCTGGAACCAGTTCACCCTGTGACAGGAAATTTTGACTGACAGTGTAGATAGCCGAACTGAAAACTCTGCAAAGATAGTCTGAGGTACAGCCGTTCTCATCGTCTGCTCGGAGGAGGCCCCAGTCAGCCCCCTTGAGCCGCTCTCACCATCTGCTCTGTCCTGCACAAGGCTTGTGAATGGAGTCCCACACACCAGGAGTGGCTGGGATCTTTGTGTGCCCCTCACACAGATGTGAGTGGATCCAGCCCGATGGCAGGTGCTCAGAGATTGGTGGCTTCATCCTTTGTGCACTGCCTCTGTGAGGGGCCGAGAATTATTTGCCTTTCCATTTCTTGGGCATGTGGGAGTCTCTGGCTTGGCCCAGCTTCTGAACAGACAGAATAGGAGCAGGAGGAGGCTATTTGGCCCCTTGAACCAGCTCCGCCATTTGATAAGATTGCAGCCAATCGTGTTTGTGATGATTCCCACATTCTCCATCCACCCCCATAACCAGGGGCTGGTTTAGCACAGGGCTAAAGAGCTGGCTTTTAAAGCAGACCGAGGCAGGACAGCAGCACGGTTCAATTCCCGTACCAGCCTCCCCGAACAGGCGCCGGAATGTGGCGACTAGGGGCTTTTCACAATAACTTCATTTGAAGCCTACTTGTGACAATAAGCGATTTTCATTTCATTTCATAACCTTTGATTCCTTTGCCTGGCAAGTATCTGACTACTTCCGCCTTAAAAATATTCCGTTTCCACGCCCTCGCTGAGGGAGAGTGTTCCAAAATTCAAGATTTAAAAAATTCTCCTCATCTCTGCTCCAAAAGTGCCCCCTAGTCCTGGGCTCACCTAGAAGAGGAAACATCCTTTCCAGATCCACCTTGCGGGAGAGAGGGTCCAGCTCGGGTACTCTTTCGGAGGGTCACTGTAGACTCGATGGGCTTAATGGCCTTCTTCTGTACTGTAGGGATTCTAATATAAGTCCCCACCTCACTTCTAAACTCCAATGGAAACAAGCCCCAGTCTGTCTCACCGTTTCTCATTGGACAATCTGTTCATTCCAGATATCAATCTAGTCTGCTGTGCTGCCTCCAATGCATTTACACTCTTCCTCAAATAAGGAGGCCAAAACTGTGTACAGTGTTCGGGAGGTGGTCTCATCAATGCCTTGCACTGCTGAAGCAGAACATCCTGTTCTCCCATGATTAAGGAGAGTATTCCACTCACCCTCTTGATCACATGCTACATTTGCACACTGACCTTTTGTGACTCAGGCGCGAGAACACCAAGTCGCCTCCTGCACCTCAGAATCCTGCAGTTCTCCTGCCATTGTTGCCCGTCCCAAATTGCCCCTTCAGGAGATGGTGGTGAGCTGCCTCCTTGATCCACTGCAGTCCCTGAGGTGTAGGTACACCACGGTGCTGTTAGGGAAGGAGTTCCAGGATTTTAACTCAGCAACATTGAAGGAATGGGCAGTAAATCCCAACATTTTCGACTTGTGGGGGCTGGGAATAAGGTTTGGAATGTGTAAAGTGTGGTAAATAGTGAGAAGAGGGCAGCACGGTGGCACAGTGGTTAGCACTGCTGCTTTACGGTCGGCCTGGGTTAGACTGGTTTCACAGGTTGGTGCAACATCGAGGGCCGAAGGGCCTGTACTGCGCTGTAATGTTCTATGTTCTATGTTAATCCAGGTCACTGTCCGTGTGGCGTTTGCACATTCTCCCTGTGTCTGCATGGGTCTCACCCCCACAACCCAAAGATGTGCAAGGTAGGTGAATTGGCCACGCTAAATTGACCTTTAATTGGAAAATAGTAATTGGGTACTCTAAATTCATTGAAAAAAGTAAATAGTGAGGGAGATTGCAGTGGACCTCATGAGTAACCATAGCAATGGGAAGAGGGAATAAATGGTAGGATACTGAGAGGTGCAGAGCGAGAGCGGGATCTTAGACTGAATGTCCATCTGGAGGTAGCATCACAGCAGAGACAAAAAAGCACATGGAATATTTGTCTCTATCAGCTGAGGTATGGAATATGGGGCAGCACGGTAGCATAGTGGATAGCACAATTGCTTCACAGCTCCAGCGTCCCAGGTTCGATTCCAGCTTGGGTCACTGTCTGTGCGGAGTCTGCACATCCTCCCCGTGTGTGCGTGGGTTTCCTCCGGGTGCTCCGGTTTCCTCCCACAGTCCAAAGATGTGCGGGTTAGGTGGATTGGCCATGATAAATTGCCCTTAGTAACCACAATTGCACAATTGGGTGGGGTCACTGGGTTATGGGGATAGGGTGGAGGTGTTGACCTTGGGTGGGGTGCTCTTTCCGGGAGCCGGTGCAGACTCGATGGGCCGAATGGCCTCCTTCAGCACTGTAAATTCTATGATAATCTATGAACAGGGAGGTTCTCACGCTGGTTAGAACGCACTTAGAGTACCACGTATACAGTTCCAGTCACCTCAATACAGAAAAGGTGTGATCGCACAAGAGAGAGAGTCCAGGGGGGTTTACAGAGGATGGTGAGGGGAGGGAATTATTCAATATTAAACAGGCTGGATTTGGTTTCTTTAGAACTGAGGCAGAAGGGAGATTTACTGGAGGGGGTTAATGAGGGACGTAGAGGGGATGGAAGGAACTATATGCATTAGGAACAAATGGTGATGTAGTGATATTATCACTGGGCTAGAGGCAGGCCAATCCCAGGATGTGGCCAATGCTAAAGCTGAGGCCCAGGCTAAGGCTAAGGCCCGGTGTTATAACCTGCCTGCTTACCATTGGCTGGGGACTAATGACAATCCCACAATTCTGTGGGAGTATGAGCTTCCCCAATTAGGGGGGCGGAGAAATCATTAGCAGACTCCCTGTATAAATAAAGCTGGCCAGTTTGGAACCAGCAGGAAGGAGGAAGCAGCAAGTGAGGTTATCTATGTTATTGTAAATAAATGTAATGTCTTTGTATCCTTGAAACTCGTGCTGGATTCTTCGTGGCCCTCACAAAACTGGCGACAAGGGTTAAAGTGAATAGCTGTCTACACTGCTGAAGCCACCTCCCTGGATTTTTGTTGGATACAGGTTGGAAGTTGTTTTCTATTACACCATGCCTCTGTACGGACGTTTGGATGTTTTTGATGCTGCGCTGGAAAGCTGGAACCAGTATGCACAACGGATGCGTTAATATTTCCGGGCAAACAATATCGTCGAAAACGAGCGGCAGGTGGTCATATTGCTCACCGCCTGCGGCCCGCATACGTTTGGGGTCATTAGGAGCCTTACGTGCCCAGCTGCGCCGGACACCAAGATGTTTGATGAACTTGTGAATTTAGTGGGGCAGCATTTTAACCCAACCCCATCCACGATAGTCCAACGTTACCGGTTTAATACCGCAGAGAGGACCCAAGGAGAATCCCTTGCCGACTTTCTATCCAGGCTACGCAGGATTGCGGTGTACTGTGACTATGGTGAGACCTTGTCAGAAATGTTACGCGACCGTTTGGTTTGCGGTATTAACAATGTGGCCACCCAGAGAAAGTTGTTAGCTCAGCCAACATTGACTTTTCAACAGGCCATTCAAATAGTATTGTCCCGAGAGAGCGCAGAACGAGGAGTGCAGGAGATAGATTTTCATATAATTTACAGTGCAGAAGGAGGCCATTTGGCCCATCGAGTCTGCACCGGCTCTTGGAAAGAGCACCCCACCCAAGGTCAATACCTCCACCCTATCCCCATAACCCAGTAACCCCACCCAACACTAAGGGCAATTTTGGACACTATGGGCAATTTAGCATGGCCAATTCACCTAACCTGCACATCTTTGGACTGTGAGAGGAAACCGGAGCACCCGGAGGAAACCCACGCACACACGGGGAGAACATGCAGACTCCGCACAGACAGTGACCCAAGCCAGAATCGAACCTGGGACCCTGGAGCTGTGAAGCAATTGTGCTAACCACCATGCTACCGTGCTGCCCCGGGGATACAGGGAATTGAAGTGCATGCCTTGGGGCGCAACCCCTTCCGTCCGAAAATGACCCCCTGCGGTACCTTGGGCGAGACGACGTCCGGATCGGCGCCAGTGGCCATCGGACATTCCTCCCCGAAGGGAGCCTTCTCCAGAACCAATGGATGAGGAGCCATGTCCGTGTCAGACTTGTAGGCGCTGACCCCATCGCGGACGCCGGTCCTGGGGGCACCAGAGGCGCCGTCGTTCCGACCATAACTGGGACCAGCCCAGGGGCCGTAACTGGGACCAGCCCAGGGGCCGTACCTTCCATGTGGATGAACCTGCGGCAACTACTGAGGACGTGGAGACGGAGGACGACTGCCTGCAGCTGCATTGTGTGGCAGCTCCCTGTGTGGCCCCCGTTAAGGTGACAGTACGGGTCAATGGTCACCCGCTTGAGATGGAGTTGGACACTGGCGCAGCGGTCTCCGTGATCGCCCAGAGGACATTCGACCGCATCAAGCAGGGTATACAGACCCTTACATTAACTGACTCACAGGCCAGGTTGGCCACCTACACGGGGGAACCACTGGACATTGCAGGAACTACAATGACCCCTGTTGTTTATGGACGCCAGGATGGGCGTTTCCCACTTATCGTGGTGCGTGGCCATGGGCCCAGCCTGTTGGGTCGGGACTGGTTGCGCCATTTGCAGTTGCAGTGGCAGCACATCCTCCAAACAGTTTCTGGAGGTTTGACTGAGGTGCTAGGACGATACCCAGATGTATTCCAGCCTGGTTTGGGGAAAATAAAAGGGGCCGTAGCCCGTATCTAGGTCGAACCAGGGGCCACACCACTATGTTTCCGGGCGCACCTGGTGCCTTACGCCTTGCTCGAGAAGGTAGAAGGGGAGCTCACTCGTTTGGAAACTTTGGGTATTATCAGGCCCGTCCGTTTCGCTGACTGGGCAGCACCAATTGTACCTGTAATGAAGCCAGATGCCACAGTTCGCTTTGTAGCCACTTAAAATGGCCAACTCCCGATGTAAAATGGCAAAGGCTGATGGGAAAGTCAGCCAACAGGACAAAAACGAGCAGCTGCAGGTTGGCTGTGTATTTACCTCTGGAAAGGCCAGACAAGATCGATACCAGCAACCATCAGCATAACAAAACACCAGCCATCTGCATACTAATGAACAATCCCCGGGAACAATAAGCAACATTTAGACACACAAAGCAAAATCAGACTCTTCGGCGCCAGCAGAAGCCTACACAAAAGGAGGTGAACGACCACCTCAAGACCGCCTATCGATCAGGGAACCACTCCAGCATTGGAGAAAATCGAACCAAGTGATTGGGACAAAGTCCAATCACTTGCGACCAGGTACAGGGTCTGCCCCGAAAGGCGGGAAGCCCCTGGGGACTATAAGAATTGAGCCCCAAGTTCAAGTCACTCTCTCCTTCTTCGGCTCGCTTCCAGCTCTTCCAGATCTCATCACTCTTCAGCAGCCGATCGAACCTGTAAGTCTTACTTCAACGCTCGTTATGAGATAGGCGCTCCTTGCTACCAATCTGTACCAACTTCGAATCCCGCAGGCTCAGAACCCGAACGAAAGGCCATTTGTTTCCCTGACCTGGTGGGCTAGTTCCAAGTTAAGTATAGGCCTGTTAGTTGTAGAAGTAGCTTAAACGTAGAATTTGTGCATGAGTAGTGATTACTGTGTTTCATAAATGTGCTTTGATTTGAATCTTACTAATCGGTGTATTGGATTATTGATCATTACTCGGACTTGAACCACGTGGCGGTATCAGAAAGATACCTGACGACTCAAGAGCAAAGGTAATAAAACAGAGCAATTGAACTAAGGCAAAATCAGCAACATTATTTGGCGACATCCTGACGGGACCCGATCTAGAAGTGGAAAACCACTCCGGGAGAACCCAGAATTTGAATTAGAGATCCAATTGGAAACAGAAAACCACAAGTGTTCAAGCAGTTCTGATCAATACTCGTAATTCGGAAGTGTGTGTATGCATGCGTTACTAACAGGGCGAAAAGGTAAAACTGAGATTTTTTGTTGCGACAAAACTGTCGGAAGTTTGTATATCGGAAAGTAGCAAAAGCCGTACCCGTATTTACAGCACTGCCTTAATACTCCTGTCCCAAATTGGAAGAGCAGCTTTCGGATTAATACCCTGTCCCAAATTTGAAGAGCAGCATTCGGATAGGAAAGATGGCAATGCAGCGCCTCATGAACCCCGAGGAATTTGCGGTCGCAGCGACCAGCAGCAGGAGAGTGGGACAATGTCCCATTTGGGAGGAAGAGATCAGGAAATATCTCAAAGGGAAAGGATGGCCCCTTTGGAATGAATTCTGTGATAACAAGGAATCAGGCCCCGGGAGTATAGGACATACTTGGTGGGAGAACCTGAGCGAGATCCACAAAAAGAGCTTAGGGAAAGCTCGCAAGCCGATGGCAATCATGTCCTGCTTGGCACAGACAATTGCGAGGCACAGCGGAGGTCATTAGGACGCTCCGGAAAGAAGTTGAGGGCATACATCGAATGAGTAAGGAAATGTAAGCGAGGTAGAAAAGGAGAATTTGGAATTGAGAAGGAAATTGGCAGCAAAAGATGGAGAGGTGGATGATGCCAGTCTTGTCTGGCGCACTTAAGCAGCTTCCAGTCTCAATCTGAAAAGGCCTATCAGGACACGCAACGTGCAGTCCTGGTACGTGAAGAAACAGAAAAGCAGGTAGAAGCGTTACAGAGACAGTGTAGCGATCTAAAGGCAGCATTACGAGCACTCCATGCTGCCACCACAGAACAAAGACAAAGCACGCTAGATCACGCAAAGTTCCGGAAGCAGATTGCAGAGCTGCAATCGCTGCTTTCAGTTCAGAAAGGTTTCCAGGAAACCTTTGGAGAAAAGTTAGATCAGGAAGACGGCCCTGATCGGGAAGAATTGAACGAAACAGCGCAGAGATATGTTCAGGGAACATGTGCGCAGGGAAAGCCACAAAAGAGGAAAGCGCCCCAACCCCCCACACAGCAGATAGTTCAGGCTCCAATGAACCCAGTCACCACCCACCGCACAGCCACATCGGGCGATGTGGAATTTCTATACTCCACCCCCTTAACAGTGACCCAATTACGGAACGCGTGCGACAAGATCACACTGTTCCTCCCCACCTCAGACCCCCACCATTTCTTTGCCACAGTTAAGCATCAGGCGACCATGTACGGCCTGGATGAGCGAGAGCATGTAAAGCTCACAGTTTTAAGTTTAGACCCTTCAGTAGCAGCAGCCCATCCCGACCCACAGAATGTAGGAGGAGGCACCCTTGCAGAAATGCATACCGCGATCCTGGATGCGATCGGGTATAACCGGGGTGACCCCGTAGATGGCCTCAACAAATGTAGGCAAAAGAAATCTGAGCACCCCACAGCGTTTGCTGGACGCCTGTGGATCCACTTTGCAGCAATATTTGGAGACTTAGACCGCGCCCATTTGTCCCCAGACAACGTGGCCAAATGGACCCGCACCCTTATCTCCCATGCCACAGAAACAGGACAGAAAGCCTGCGCGAGTTATGATCCCTCAGAGGAGGCCCATAACGAGAAGTGGGTAGTGAAAAGATTATCCCGCGCTTGGGAGCAATCTCTACAAAGTAAACCCGCAGTTAAGAATGCCGAGGAAAAGCAGGCCGGCGCAGATATGCAGGCAGTAAAAACAACACACCACAACCCTTTATGGGTGAGTGAGGGAAAGAACAGCCCCCCCACCCAAGTCACAGGAGTGTTACAACTGCGGACAGTTGGGACACTTCACAAGAGAGTGCAATGCCCCACGAAAGCCACAGAGAGCCCAGCAGACAGGCACTCTGAGTAAGAAAAAGACAGAGCCCATTCATAGCGTTAGCGCCCGTTCAGAACAGACGGACTTGACCGGAACGGACTGACGGTGTACGGGCTCCCCCAGTTGGGTCTGTTGCTCGTTTTAGCCTTAGTTTACTTATTCTTATTCTGTCACCTTTGCTCATGAGTCGCCAGGTATCTTTCTGATACCGCCACGTGGTTCAAGTCCAAGTAATGATTAATAATGCAACACACCGCTTAGTAAGAGTTAAATCAACGCTCATTTATTATATACAGCAATTAATACTTATACAATAATTCTACTTCTCGACTACTACCTACCACTAAAGGCCAATACTTAACTTTGGAAATGGCCCACCAGGTCAGGGAAACGAATAGTCTTTCGAATTGGTTCTGAGCCTGTGGGATTCAAAAGCTGGTACAAGTCGATAATCAGGAGCGCCTATCTGGTAGCGATCGCTGGAGTAACACTTCCAGTTTTCTTGTCGAAGGGTCTCGAAGGTTGCGAGCAGGAGAAGAAGGGTCGAGTTGAACTTGGCCGCTATTCTTATAGTCCCCAGGGGCTTCCCGCCTCTCGGGGCGGACCTCGTACCTGGTTCCAAGTGATTGGACTTGGTCCCAATCACTGGGTTCGATATGCTCCAATAATGGGGCGATTCCTTGATCGGGGGGTGGCCGTTTACCTTTCTTTGTGTCAGCCCCTGCTGGCGCCGACCGGTCTGGATCGGCTTTCGATTGCTAATGTGTAGCAATTGTTCCCGGGGATGGCTGCTTACTATGCAGATTGCTGAGTTATTGTGATGTTGATGGCTGCAGGTATCGGTCTGGGCTGACTTCCCCAGAGGTGAATACACTGTTTTACCTGCAGCTGTCCGTTTGAGTCCTGTTGGCTGATTTTCCCATCAGCCTCTTTCGTTCGCTATTTTAAATCGGGGTTTGACCATTCAAATCGGGAATCAGCCATTTTATGTGGCTACGTTCCCTCCTTGTGATCCTAACGCGAAGCGTGAAGGATCACATCACTTTGTTCCATTCCCTGACCGGGGGGGACACCTCCTACATGGCCTCTGCTCTGACCCTAGCTATGCACAAAAAGTTTTACCTAACAATTCTAAGGGCGCTATGTCAGACAGGGACATGCATTACAAAATAACAAACTTGGAACCTCTAATTTATCCTTATTACACTATACTCGCTAAACATTGCATTATCCTATCTGCCTAAAACATACAACAAAATCACATTATTCCATAGTCTTTCCTGGCTTGGCAGTCAAGCTCAGGATCATACAGTGTTTTTCATGAAAAAATGTGTACATTTCTTTATTCACAGCAATAATGCAAGTGAATGCTCTTTATTATTTTGTTATAGATCGCGGGGGTCTGGTTGTAACCGAATATAGTGGATCTGATCCGATTATACCGGGGTTCGTGCGCGGTACGTTCTCCTTCTCCATTTATGGAGGCGAATAGTCTGCACTACACAGCAGAGTATCGCCAACGCTAACAGTGCTTCGATCACGTAGGATAGGGAGTACCAGGTTATGAACCTGGCACACCAGGAAGATGCAGTGTCGCTGGTGACTGGGCTCTGGGTACTGCGGGGCAGTGAAACATTAACGGCTGGGAGGTTTGAAGTCATGGGGTCCGCGCGCAACCAAATGTCCACAAAAAGAATGTTGAGCACGATGAAGGGGGTCCTCATGGCTGTCCTCTTTCCTTTTCTTTCTGTGTGTTCTCTTGTATTTTCTCTGGTCCTGGAGCTTCTGAAGTTTTGTAAAAACAAGCATAGTATCTGTAACTACCTCTGTTTAATATCCAGTCTGCTAGTGTGTCTGTCCTTTGGTGCCAATTATTCCCTTATAATTGGTCACTGTGTGTGACTCCCTCATTATTTTTTTCAAAAACAGATTTTAGGACATGGCACACTTCCCAATGGTGAACCAGTGCTGATTTACCATCCAAATGTTCCAGGATGTAAATAGCAGATGGCAGCAACCTAAAGGTTGCCTAAACAAACAAAACTTTTTGAAATGAAAAATGTCAAATGAGGTGTGTATGGGCCGCGACGGGTAAGATTTGGATGGAGTCCCCGGGTAGGCCGGCTACCAATGCCGTATCTCCCCTACCCGAGCGTGTTTGACCAGCTGGGGGGTCCCCAGGCAGGGCGGGTCTCACGCCGTTTCTCCACTGCCTGAGCAACCGACAAGAATGGGCAAAAATGTAGTCATCGTGGTGGGGCTGCCATAGTGGTTCTATCCCTTGAACCAGAAGAGCAGTTACGATCGGGCGTCTGATACCCGAACCGGTATCAGCTGAAAAGCTAGTTCCGCTGAACAAGCGTGTGGTCTCTTGGCCAGTGTCTGTAGACAAGGTAGTTCCGCTGAACAAGCGTGTGGTCTGTTGACCAGGTATCTGCAGATAAGTTGGTACCGCTGAACAAGCGGCTGGAAAAAAAATTCTCCTGTCGGCCGAATAACATGAAACAAACGTACAAACAACATGAAACATCCTGCAGGTTCCATCAGGAAGGACAACACTTCTCCCAAGCGTTTCCTTTAAACATCATGCGGACACCTCAGTTCTCGATTGCGAACAGCGTCACAAAGGGGTTGGCGGCTTGGGGGTCAGAGTCGAGGTCGTCGCCTTCTCCCGGGTGCCAAACTCTGGGGTGGATTAGGGCTGAAAGGGCTGCGTGGTGTGAGTTGGGGTTGCTCTCGTCGTTGCGGACGAGTCTGTGGGAATTGTCGCGGTGCCAATAAGTTGTGTGGGGACAAAGTTGGGGTCGTCCGTGTGGTTCGGTGGTCGGTGGTGGGATTTATTTAGAAAAGTGATCAGGAAGGGATCACTTGGATCGTAGTCGGAGTCGCTGGGTGTGGGTCTGGTTGCATGGGGATAGTAGGGAGGCGTGCTGTGGCTATCATCCGAGTCACAGTCGCTGTCTCTGCTGCTGCAGTCTGTGGGCGTTCCGGGGTGGAGTCGAGGTCGAGTCCGTGGCTGGGCTGGACGTGGTGGGGGTTGGTCGGGTTACGTTGGCTGTGGGGGGGTGTGATCTGCTGCATCAAGCATGACGTGGTGGGCGTGGTTCGACTGTGTTCCATAAGCCTTTAACTGGTTTATATGAAACCACGCAGTCTTACCATTCGGGTACTTTATTTTGTAAACAAATGGGCTTACTTTATCCGCAATGGAATACGGACCCGAGTATTTTGGAGACAGGAATGTGCTGGGGTTATATACAGACAGCATCACTTGCTGTCCGATATCATACTCCGTTGCATGCACTGCCTTATCGAAACAAGCCTTGCTCTGTTTCTTTTTGGTGCCCAGTTTTACTGCGGCTGCTAGCTGAGCCGTTTTTACATTTGCAACCAATTGCTCCACGGCTTTCTCGTGTGTGAGGGCCGTTACTTCAGGGCTGGTCAGGTCTAAAACTAACAAGTATTCTGTCCCTTTCATGGGGCGTCCGGTCATAAGAGTGTGTGGGGTGTAACCTGTGGAGGTGGAAACAGTGTTACGCAAAAACATCAGCGCAAAAGGGAGGACTGAGTCCCAAGTGGTGTTGTTCTGCTGGACCATTTTTCTGAGGGTGGTTTTTAGGGTTCCGATTCATGCGCTCCACGATACCACTCGACTGTGGGTGGTACGCAATGTGGAATTTTTGGGTGATGCCAAATATCGTGAGGACGTTCTGCATGACGCGTCCCGTAAAGTGAGAACCTTGGTCTGATTCAATACTGCGGGGAGTCCCCATCTTGTAAAGATGTGGTGGGTTAGAATCTTGGCTGTGGTTTTTGCGGTGTTGGTGCGGGCTGGAAATGCTTCCACCCATTTTGTAAAGGTGTCTATGACCACCAGTACATATTTATAGCCAGTCCTGCAAGGGGGCAATGGACCTATAAAATCAATCTGGAGGTTAGTCCAAGGGCCGTTAACGGGTCGGGTGTGGCTGAGGTGGGCCTTTTTGGCATATCTATCGGGGTTGTTCTGCGCACAGATAAGGCAATTCTCAATGGAATGGCTTACATCTTCCTTGAGATTTGGCCACCAACAAAGCTGTTTGAGGTGGGCTGTAGTGGGATCGATTCCCTGGTGCCCATGACCATCATGGAACAAACAAATCAATTGGTTCCTATCCTGCTCAGGAACTACATACAGGGTGTCCTTTAACACCACACCGCCATGTGTGGTCAGTGTATTTCTGAACCTCTCGTAGGAGGCTGGAAACTTCCCTTTTACAATCTCTGTGAGATTGCTGTCCTGCTTCTGGGCCGCTACTAGAGCCTCAATCCGAGTCTGTGAACTGCACTCACTGGCGCACTCACTGGCGCGCTTTCGGGGGGTTTCCAAAAATACCCATGTCTGGAACCTGCCTTAGCCAGTGCGTCGGCTTTTACATTTCCAGGGGGGAGGAACGATGGTGGCTGCGGACTTTTATGATGCCAAAAGTCCTGTTCTGGGCTTTATCTAAAATATGGCGGAGTAATGGGGCTGAGGGGAGGGGTTTCCCATCTGCGGAAACAAATCCTCTTGCTTCCCACAGGGGCAGAAATTCTGTAAGGCTGTTACAGACATAGAGGCTGTCCGAGTATATGTCTGCTGGGCTGGGGAAGGAATCTGGGTGCTCAACTATGTACGCGATGGCCGCAAGCTCTGCTGCCTGCGCGCCTAAGTGTCCGGGTAGTTTCAATGCTATTTCCTCGAGGGCGCGTCCCTGCGCGTCCTCCACATAAATCCCGCAACCTGTTATGCGTTGCCCATCTAAGACTGTGGAAGACCCATCCACATAAATCTTAATGGGTTCACACGTGTCCGTGTGCGGGGGGCTCTGAGTAGAATTTCCTGTCTTTCTGGGGGGTGTTTTTGCTATAAAGGGGCCTGTGTTATGGTGTGGAGAGAGAATCTCACATTCATGGGGGGTTCCGGGGTACTGCAAATTGTCGGCTAAAAAGGTGTGCGTCTTTGTCCGTTTTACTGTGATGTCCCGTCCCTGCAAGAGAAGGGTCCATCTAGCTGCGCGTATTTGGCTGACGGTACCGTCCTTGAGTCGTCCGTCCAGTAAAAGTTGGGTGGGGGTGTGTTCGGTCAGAATGGTGATGGGGTTCAGTCCGGTAATGTATGAAAAGTACTGGACTGCCCAGAAAACTGCGAGAAGGTGCCTCTCACAGGCAGAAAATCCCTATTCCACAGCATCTAAAAGTCGGGAGGCGTAAGCTACGGGTCTTAACTGGTCGTGCCGTTCCTGCAGGAGCACGGCTGAAAGGGTGCGGTCTGTGGTCGCTACCACTATTGCGTAAGGGGAAAGCGGGTCTGGAACTTGTAGTGCGGGGGCTGCTATGAGTGCCTGTTTTAAAGAGTCCACAGCATCCGTATGCTGCGGAAGCCACTCCCAGGGGGCTCCTTTCTTTAGGAGGTCTGAGAGGGGTGCTGCCTTGCTGGCGAAACTGTCAATGTGGTTTCGGCAGTAGCCAACCAGTCCTAAAAACGACCGGAGGGCTGAAACGTTCTGGGGAAGGGGCAATTTAGCGATCGAGTCAATTATTTTATGCTCGATCTCGCGTTTACCGTGTGTGATAATTGTTCCCAAATATATCACTTTTTCTTCCAAAATCTGGGCCTTTTTGGGGTTGACTTTACAACCAATGGAATGTAACAATTCCAGGAGTTCGGCCAGAAGCTCAATGTGCTCTTCCTTAGTGTCTGTCTGCAGTAGTAGATCATCTACAAACTGTACCAGACATTCGGGGCGAGAAACTTTCGCTAATCCATTTGCCAGCTGTCGGTGGAAAATGGAGGGGGAGTTGTGGAATCCTTGTGGCAGGCATGTCCACGTGTACTGCTGCGCTTTAAAGGTGAAGGCAAATTTCTACTGGCACGCCTTTGTCAATGGAATGGACCAGAATCCATTACTGATGTCCAAAACCGTGATATAGCGGGAATTGAGTCCCTGCTTGAGCATGACCTCGGGACTTGTTGCTACTGTGGGGGCTGCTGCGGGGGTGACTTTATTGAGTTCCCGATAATCAATGGTCAAACGCCATGATCCGTCGGGCTTTCTTACTGGCCAAATCGGGGCATTATTAGTAGAGGCTACTGATCTTAGTACGCCCTGCTCTAATAAGCTCTCTATAACTTTTAGGATTTCTCCCTCTGCTTCTAGGGGGAATCCGTACTGTTTCTGGGGTCTAGGGTCAGGTCCTGGTATTTGTACGGAGCCAGTCATCCGTCCACAGTCGTGCTTGTGGGTCGCGAATGCTGCCCTGTTCTTTTGCAGGACTGCCCTAACCTGCTTGTCCGTGCTAAGCGTGGTGGGGTTGAACCAAAATTCGCCTACTGCGCTAATTTTGTTCACATAGTCCTCTATGTTGAGCGTTGCGGGGGCTCTAGTGGATTTCGCCATCTTCCAGACACACTGGTTGACTGGATCGAAGGATAGGTGGTGGGAATTCATAAAGTTGATTCCCAGAATGTGTTCTGCTGTGTGGGGCAGGTCTACTAAAACTTCGGGGTGTTTTGTGGTTATGGTTCCGATTTGAATGGGTACAGGACAGGGGCTGTGATGTGTCCCTGCTGCGAGTGGCCTGTAAAGCCGCTGAGGGTGATAGTGGCTGTAGTGGGCCACGTGTCCTTTTGAAATAGGGTGGAGGAATTTATGGTGGTGCGGGGCCCTCCTGTGTCCCAAAGAAACTCGATAGGCTGTCCCCGAATTTTCGCTGCGACTACAGGTCGTCCTGACCTATCCCAAAGGGTGTCACAGACCCAACTGGGGGAGCCCGTACACCGTCAGTCTGTTTCGGTCAAGTCCGTCTGATCCGAACGGGCGCTAACGCTATGGATGGGCTCGGTCTTTTTCTTAATCAGAGTGCCTGTCTGTTGGGCTCTCTGTGGCTTTTTGGGGCCATTGCACTCTTTTGCAAAATGTCCCAACTGCCCGCAGTTGTAACATTCTTGTGATTTGGGTGGGGGGCTGTTCTTTCCCTCATTTACCCAGGCAGGGTTGTGAGGTGTGGCTTTTACTGCCTGCATGTCTGCGGCGGCTTGCTTTTCCTCGGGGGTTTTAGCGGTGGGTTTATTCTGAACAGACTGCTCCCAAATGTGGAACAATCTTTTAACTACCCATTTCTCGTTATGGGCCTCCTCTGAGGGATCATAACTAGTACAGGCATTCTGTCCTGCATCTGTGGCATGGGAGATAAGGGTACGGGTCCATTTGGCCATATTGTCTGGGGACAAATGGGCACGGTCTACGTCTCCAAAGACTGCTGCGAAGTGAATCCACAGGTGTCCTGCAAACACTGTGCTCTGACTACTTCTGCCTACACTTATTGAGGCCATCTACGGGGTCACCCCAGTTATACCCGATCGCATCCAGATCACGGTATGCATTTCTGCAAGGGTGCCTCCTCCTACGTTCTGTGGGTTGGGAAGGGCTGCTGCTACCGATGGATCCAAACTTAGATTCATGAGCTTTACATGCTCTCTCTCATCCAGGCCGTACATGGTCGCCTGATGTTTGACGGTGGCAAAGAAATGGTGTGGGTCTGCGGCGGGGAGGAACAGTGTGATTTTTGCACACGCGTCCCGTAATTGGGTCACTGTTAGGGGGGTGAAATATAGAAATTCCGCCTCTTCTGATGTGGGGTGTCACAGTGTTCATTGGAGCCTGAACTACCTGCTGTGTGGGGGGTGGGGGTGCTTTTCTCCTTTGGGGCTTTCCCTGCGCACATGTTCCCTGAACATATCTCTGCGCTGTTTCTTGTAACTCTTCCCAATCAGGGCTGTCTTCCTGGTCTAGTTTTTCCCCAAAGGTTTCTTGAAATCCTTTCTGGACAGAAAGCAGTGACTGCAGGTCTGCAATCTGCTTCCGGCACTTTGCATGGTCCATGGTGCTCTGTCTTTGTTCTGTGGTTGCAGCGTGGAGCGCTCTCAAGGCTGCCTTGAGATCACTACATTGTTTCTGTAGCGTCTCCACCTGCTTCTCTGTTTCTTTCTTGACCAGGACTGCATGCTGTGTGTCCTGATAAGCCTTTTCATACTGGGATTGGAAACTACTCAAATGCGCCAGACAAGACTGGTGACCCCGTTTGGCGTCAGCCACCTCTTCGTCCTTTGCTGCTAATTTCCTTCTTAACTCTAAATTTTCTTTCTCAACCTCGCATACATCGACTTTACTCATCTGATGTATGCCCTCTAATTCTTTGTGGAGCGTCTTGACGACTCCCTCTGTGCCTCGCAATTGTGCCAAATAGGACACGATTGCCATCTGCTTGTGAGCTTTCGCTAAGCTCTTTTTATGTATCTCACTCATGTTCTCCCACCAAGTCTGCCCTATACTTCCGGGACCTGATTCGTTATTATCACAGAAATCATTCCACATGGGCCATCCCTTGCCCTTGAGATATTTCCGGATTTCATACTGATACCCTCTCTCTCACACACTGATACCCTCTCTCACACACACAGACACCATCTCTCACACACACTGATACCCTCTCTCACACAGACACCCTCTCTCACACACACTGATGTACACACACACTGACAACCTCTCTCACACACACTTACACCCTTGCTCACACACACTGATACGCTCTCTCACACACTGATGTAGACACACACAGACACCCTCTCTCACATACACAGATGCACACACACAGATAATCTCTCTCACAGACACAGATGTACACACAGACACCCTCTCTCACACACACTGATACCCTCTCTCACACACACTGATGCCCTCTCTCACATACACAGATGCACACACACACCGATAATCTCTCTCACACACACTGATGTACACACACACTGATGCCCTCTCTCAAATACACAGATGCACACACGCACTGATATTCTCTCTCTCACACACTGATGCACACACACTGATACCCTCTCTCACACACACTGATGCACACACACTGATAATCACACTCACACACTGATACCCTCTCTCACACACACAGAAGTACACACACTGATGCCCTCTCTCACACACACTGATATACACACACAGACACCCTCTCACACACACTGATGTCCTCTCTCACACAAACTGATGCACACACACACTGATGCCCTCTCTCACACACACTGATGCCCTCTCTCACACACACTGATGCACTCTCTCACACACACTGATGCCCTCTCTCACACACACTGATGCCCTCTCTCACACACAGACACCCTCTCTCACACACACTGATGCACTCTCTCACACACACTGATGCACACACACAGATACCCTGTCTCACACACACTAATGCACTCTCTCACACACACTGATGCACACTCACTGATACCCTCTCTCACACACAGACACCCTCACTCACACACACTGATGCCCTCTCTCACACACACTGATGCACACACACTGATACGTTCTCTCTCACACACTGACACCCTCTCTCACACACACTGATGCCCTCTCTCACATACACAGATGCACACACGCACTGATAATCTCTCTCTCACACACTGATGCACACACACTGATACCCTCTCTCTCACACACTGATACCCTCTCTCACACGCACTGATACCCTCTCTCTCATACACTGACACCTTCTCTCACACACACAGACACCCTCTCTCACATACACTAATGCCCTCTCTCACATACACAGATGCACACACACACTGATAATCTCTCTCACACACACTGATGTACACACACACTGATGCCCTCTCTCACATACACAGATGCACACACGCACTGATAATCTCTCTCTCACACACTGATGCACACACACTGATACCCTCTCTCACACACACTGATGTACACACACACAGACACCCTCTCACACACACTGATGCCCTCTCTCACACACACTGATGTACACACAGACACCCTCTCACACACACTGATGCCCTCTCTCACAAACACTGATGCCCTCTCTCACACACACTGATGCGCACACACACTGATACCCTCTCTCACACACACTGATGCACTCTCTCACACACACTGATGCACACACACTGATACCCTCTCTCTCACACACTGATACCCTCTCTCTCACACACTGCTACCCTCTCTCACACACACCGACACCCTCTCTCACACACACTGATGCACTCTCTCACACTCACTGATGCACACACACCGATACCCTCTCTCACACACACTGATGCACTCTCTCACACACACTGATGCACACTCACTGATACCCTCTCTCACACACAGACACCCTCTCTCACACACACTGATGCCCTCTCTCACACACACTGATGCCCTCTCTCACATACACAGATGCACACACACACTGATAATCTCTCTCACAGACACAGATGTACACACACACACTGACACCCTCTCTCACACACACTGATACCCTCTCTCACACACACTGATGCCCTCTCTCACACACACAGACACCCTCTCTCACACACACTGATACCATCTCACACACACACAGACACCCTCTCTCACACACACTGATACCATCTCACACACACACACAGACCCCCTCTCTCACACACACTTATGCCCTCTCTCACATACTCTTATGCCCTCTCTCACAGACACAGATGCACACATACACTGACACCCTCTCTCACGCACACTGATACCCTCTCTCACACACACTGATGCCCTCTCTCACACACACTGATGCCCTCACTCACACACAGATGTACCCACACACAGACACCCTCTCTCACACACATTGATACCCTCTCTCACTCACACACACAGACACCCTCTCTCACACACACTGATGCACTCTCTCACACACACCGACACCCTCTCTCACACACACTGATGCACTCTCTCACACACACTGATGCACACACACTGATACCCTCTCTCTCACACACTGTTACCCTCTCTCACACACACTGATACCCTCTCTCTCACACACTGTTACCCTCTCTCACACACACAGACCCCCTACTCACACACACACTGATGCCCTCTCTCACACACACTGATGCACACACACTGATACGCTCTCTCTCACACACTGCTACCCTCTCTCACACACACAGACACCCTCTCTCACACACTGATGCACTCTCTCACACACACTGATGCACACACACTGATACCCTCTCTCACACAAACTGATGCACTCTCTCACACACACTGATGCACACTCTCTCACACACACTGATACCCTCTCTCTCACACACTGACACCCTCTCTCACACACAGATTCTCTCTCACACACTGATACACTCTCTCACACACACTGACAACCTCTCTCTCACACACTGTTACCCTCTCTCACACACACAGACCCCCTCTCACACACACATTGATGCACCCTCTCTCACACACACTGATGTACACACACACTGACACCCTCTCTCACACACACTGATGCCCTCTCTCACACACACTGATGCCCTCTCTCACACACACTGTTACCCTCTCTCACACACACAGACACCCTCTCTCACACACACTGATGCCCTCTCTCACACACTGATGTACACACACAGTGACCCTCTCTCACACACACTGATACCCTCTCTCTCACACACTGACACCCTCTCTCACACACAGATTCTCTCTCACACACTGATACACTCTCTCACACACACTGACAACCTCTCTCTCACACACTGTTACCCTCTCTCACACACACAGACCCCCTCTCACACACACATTGATGCACCCTCTCTCACACACACTGATGTACACACACACTGACACCCTCTCTCACACACACTGATGCCATCTCTCACACACACTGATGCCCTCTCTCACACACACTGTTACCCTCTCTCACACACACAGACACCCTCTCTCACACACACTGATGCCCTCTCTCACACACTGATGTACACACACAGTGACGCTCTCTCACACACACTGATGCCCTCTCTCACACACTGATGTACACAAACAGTGACCCTCTCTCACACACACTGATACCCTCTCACACACACTGATGCCCTCTCTCACACACTGATGTACACACACAGTGACCCTCTCTCACACACACTGATACCCTCTCTCACACACACTGATACCCTCTCTCACACACACTGATACCCTCTCTCACACACATTGATGCCCTCTCTCACACACACTGATGCCCTCTCTCACACACTGATGTACACACACAGTGACCCTCTCTCACACACACTGACCCCCTCTCTCACACACACTGACACCCTCTCACACACACTGATACCCTCTCTCACACACACTGACACCCTCTCTCACACACACTGATACCCTCTCTCACACACACTGACCACCTCTCTCACACACACTGACACCCTCTCTCACACACACTGATACCCTCTCTCACACACACTGATACCCTCTCTCACACACTGATGCACTCTCTCACACACACTGATGCCCTCTCTCACACACACTGATACCCTCTCTCACACACTGATGCCCTCTCTCACACACACTGATGCCCTCTCTCACACACACTGACACCCTCTCACACACACTGATGCCCTCTCTCACACACACTGATACCCTCTCTCACACACTGATGCCCTCTCTCACAAACACTGATGCCCTCTCTCACACACACTGATGCACTCTCTCACACACACTGATGCACACACACTGATACCCTCTCTCTCACACACTGATACCCTCTCTCTCACACACTGATACCCTCTCTCTCACACACTGCTACCCTCTCTCACACACACAGACACCCTCTCTCACACACACTGATGCTCTCTCTCACAGACACAGATTTACACACACACTGACACCCTCTCTCACACACACTGATACCCTCTCTCACACACACTGATGCCCTCTCTCACACACACTGATGCCCTCTCTCACACACACAGACGCCCTCTCTCACACACACTGATACCATCTCACACACACACACAGACACCCTCTCTCACACACACTTATGCCCTCTCTCACATACTCTTATGCCCTCTCTCACAGACACAGATGCACACATACACTGACACCCTCTCTCCCGCACACTGATACCCTCTCTCACACACCCTGATGCCCTCTCTCACACACACTGATGCCCTCACTCACACACAGATGTACCCACACACAGACACCCTCTCTCTCACACACTGATACCCTCTCTCACACACATTGATACCCTCTCTCACTCACACACACAGACACCCTCTCTCACACACACTGATGCACTCTCTCACACACACTGATGCACACACACTGATACCCTCTCTCTCCAACACTGCTACCCTCTCTCACGCACACCGACACCCTCTCTCACACACACTGATGCACTCTCTCACACACACTGATGCACACACATTGATACCCTCTCTCACACACTGATACCCTCTCTCACACACACTGATGACCTCTCTCACACACTGATGTACACACACAGTGACCCTCTCTCACACACACTGACCCCCTCTCTCACACACACTGACACCCTCTCACACACACTGATACCCTCTCTCACACACACTGATACCCTCTCTCACACACACTGACCCCCTCTCTCACACACACTGACACCCTCTCACACACACTGATACCCTCTCTCACACACATTGATGCCCTCTCTCACACACACTGATGCCCTCTCTCACACACTGATGTACACACACAGTGACCCTCTCTCACACACACTGACACCCTCTCCCACACACTGATACCCTCTCTCACACATACTGACACCCTCTCACACACACTGATGCCCTCTCTCACACACACTGATACCCTCTCTCACACACTGATACCCTCTCTCACACACACTGATGCCCTCTCTCACACACTGATGTACACACACAGACACCCTCTCTCACACATACTGACACCCTCTCACACACACTGATGCCCTCTCTCACACACACTGATACCCTCTCTCACACACTGATACCCTCTCTCACACACACTGATGCCCTCTCTCACACACTGATGTACACACACAGACACCCTCTCTCACACACACTGACACCCTCTCTCACACACACTGACACCCTCTCACACACACTGATACCCTCTCTCACGCACACTAATACCCTCTCTCACACACTGATGTACACACACAGACACCCTCTCTCACACACACTGACACCCTCTCTCACACACACTGATACCCTCTCTCACACACACTGACACCCTCTCACACACACTGATACCCTCTCTCACGCACACTAATACCCTCTCTCACACACTGATGCCCTCTCTCACAAACACTGATGCCCTCTCTCACACACACTGATGCACTCTCTCACACACACTGATGCACACACACTGATACCCTCTCTCTCACACACTGATACCCTCTCTCTCACACACTGATACCCTCTCTCTCACACACTGCTACCCTCTCTCACACACACAGACACCCTCTCTCACACACACTGATGCTCTCTCTCACAGACACAGATTTACACACACACTGACACCCTCTCTCACACACACTGATACCCTCTCTCACACACACTGATGCCCTCTCTCACACACACTGATGCCCTCTCTCACACACACAGACGCCCTCTCTCACACACACTGATACCATCTCACACACACACACAGACACCCTCTCTCACACACACTTATGCCCTCTCTCACATACTCTTATGCCCTCTCTCACAGACACAGATGCACACATACACTGACACCCTCTCTCCCGCACACTGATACCCTCTCTCACACACCCTGATGCCCTCTCTCACACACACTGATGCCCTCACTCACACACAGATGTACCCACACACAGACACCCTCTCTCTCACACACTGATACCCTCTCTCACACACATTGATACCCTCTCTCACTCACACACACAGACACCCTCTCTCACACACACTGATGCACTCTCTCACACACACTGATGCACACACACTGATACCCTCTCTCTCCAACACTGCTACCCTCTCTCACGCACACCGACACCCTCTCTCACACACACTGATGCACTCTCTCACACACACTGATGCACACACATTGATACCCTCTCTCACACACTGATACCCTCTCTCACACACACTGATGACCTCTCTCACACACTGATGTACACACACAGTGACCCTCTCTCACACACACTGACCCCCTCTCTCACACACACTGACACCCTCTCACACACACTGATACCCTCTCTCACACACACTGATACCCTCTCTCACACACACTGACCCCCTCTCTCACACACACTGACACCCTCTCACACACACTGATACCCTCTCTCACACACATTGATGCCCTCTCTCACACACACTGATGCCCTCTCTCACACACTGATGTACACACACAGTGACCCTCTCTCACACACACTGACACCCTCTCCCACACACTGATACCCTCTCTCACACATACTGACACCCTCTCACACACACTGATGCCCTCTCTCACACACACTGATACCCTCTCTCACACACTGATACCCTCTCTCACACACACTGATGCCCTCTCTCACACACTGATGTACACACACAGACACCCTCTCTCACACATACTGACACCCTCTCACACACACTGATGCCCTCTCTCACACACACTGATACCCTCTCTCACACACTGATACCCTCTCTCACACACACTGATGCCCTCTCTCACACACTGATGTACACACACAGACACCCTCTCTCACACACACTGACACCCTCTCTCACACACACTGACACCCTCTCACACACACTGATACCCTCTCTCACGCACACTAATACCCTCTCTCACACACTGATGTACACACACAGACACCCTCTCTCACACACACTGACACCCTCTCTCACACACACTGATACCCTCTCTCACACACACTGACACCCTCTCACACACACTGATACCCTCTCTCACGCACACTAATACCCTCTCTCACACACTGATGTACACACACAGACACCCTCTCTCACACACACTGATGCCCTCTCTCACATACACAGATGCACACACACACTGATAATCTCTCTCACACACACTGATGCGCACACACACACTGATGCACACACACTGATACCCTCTCTCACACACTGATGTACACACACACTGATACCCTCTCTCACACACACAGATGTACACACACACTGATACCCTCTCTCACACACACAGATGTACACACACAGACACCCTCTCACACACACTGATGTACACACACACTGACACCCTCTCTCACACACAGACACCCTCTCACACACACTGATGCCCTCTCTCACGCACACTGATGCCCTCTCTCACACACACTGATGCCCTCTCACACACACTGATGCCCTCTCTCACACACTGATGTACACACACAGTGACCCTCTCTCACACACACTGACCCCCTCTCTCACACACACTGATACCCTCTCTCACACACACTGATACCCTCTCTCACACACATTGATGCCCTCTCTCACACACACTGATGCCCTCTCTCACACACTGATGTACACACACAGTGACCCTCTCTCACACACACTGACCCCCTCTTTCACACACACTGACACCCTCTCACACACACTGATACCCTCTCTCACACACACTGACACCCTCTCTCACACACACTGACACCCTCTCTCACACACACTGATACCCTCTCTCACACACACTGACCCCCTCTCTCACACACACTGACACCCTCTCTCACACACACTGATACCCTCTCTCACACACACTGATACCCTCTCTCACACACTGATGCACTCTCTCACACACACTGATGCCCTCTCTCACACACACTGATACCCTCTCTCACACACTGATGCCCTCTCTCACACACTGATGCCCTCTCTCACACACACTGACACCCTCTCACACACACTGATGCCCTCTCTCACACACACTGATACCCTCTCTCACACACTGATGCCCTCTCTCACAAACACTGATGCCCTCTCTCACACACACTGATACCCTCTCTCACACACTGATGCCCTCTCTCACACACACTGATGCCCTCTCTCACACACACTGACACCCTCTCACACACACTGATGCCCTCTCTCACACACACTGATACCCTCTCTCACACACTGATGCCCTCTCTCACAAACACTGATGCCCTCTCTCACACACACTGATGCACTCTCTCACACACACTGATGCACTCTCTCACACACACTGATGCACACACACTGATACCCTCTCTCTCACACACAGACACCCTCTCTCACACACACTGATGCTCTCTCTCACAGACACAGATGTACACACACACTGACACCCTCTCTCACACACACTGATGCCCTCTCTCACACACACTGATGCCCTCTCTCACACACACTGATGCCCTCTCTCACACACACAGACGCCCTCTCTCACACACACTGATACCATCTCACACACACACACAGACACCCTCTCTCACACACACTTATGCCCTCTCTCACATACTCTTATGCCCTCTCTCACAGACACAGATGCACACATACACTGACACCCTCTCTCCCGCACACTGATACCCTCTCTCACACACCCTGATGCCCTCTCTCACACACACTGATGCCCTCACTCACACACAGATGTACCCACACACAGACACCCTCTCTCTCACACACTGATACCCTCTCTCACACACATTGATACCCTCTCTCACTCACACACACAGACACCCTCTCTCACACACACTGATGCACTCTCTCACACACACTGATGCACACACACTGATACCCTCTCTCTCCAACACTGCTACCCTCTCTCACGCACACCGACACCCTCTCTCACACACACTGATGCACTCTCTCACACACACTGATGCACACACACTGATACCCTCTCTCACACACTGATACCCTCTCTCACACACACTGATGACCTCTCTCACACACTGATGTACACACACAGTGACCCTCTCTCACACACACTGACCCCCTCTCTCACACACACTGACACCCTCTCACACACACTGATACCCTCTCTCACACACACTGATACCCTCTCTCACACACACTGACCCCCTCTCTCACACACACTGACACCCTCTCACACACACTGATACCCTCTCTCACACACATTGATGCCCTCTCTCACACACACTGATGCCCTCTCTCACACACTGATGTACACACACAGTGACCCTCTCTCACACACACTGACCCCCTCTCTCACACACACTGACACCCTCTCACACACACTGATACCCTCTCTCACACACACTGATACCCTCTCTCACACACACTGATACCCTCTCTCACACACACTGATACCCTCTCTCACACACACTGATGCCCTCTCTCACACACTGATGTACACACACAGTGACCCTCTCTCACACACACTGACACCCTCTCCCACACACTGATACCCTCTCTCACACATACTGACACCCTCTCACACACACTGATGCCCTCTCTCACACACACTGATACCCTCTCTCACACACTGATACCCTCTCTCACACACACTGATGCCCTCTCTCACACACTGATGTACACACACAGTGACCCTCTCTCACACACACTGACACCCTCTCTCACACACACTGACACCCTCTCTCACACACACTGACACCCTCTCACACACACTGATACCCTCTCTCACGCACACTAATACCCTCTCTCACACACTGATGTACACACACAGACACCCTCTCTCACACACACTGACACCCTCTCTCACACACACTGATACCCTCTCTCACACACACTGACACCCTCTCTCACACACTGATGCCCTCTCTCACAAACACTGATGCCCTCTCTCACACACACTGATACCCTCTCTCACACACTGATGCCCTCTCTCACACACACTGATGCCCTCTCTCACACACACTGACACCCTCTCACACACACTGATGCCCTCTCTCACACACACTGATACCCTCTCTCACACACTGATGCCCTCTCTCACAAACACTGATGCCCTCTCTCACACACACTGATGCACTCTCTCACACACACTGATGCACTCTCTCACACACACTGATGCACACACACTGATACCCTCTCTCTCACACACAGACACCCTCTCTCACACACACTGATGCTCTCTCTCACAGACACAGATGTACACACACACTGACACCCTCTCTCACACACACTGATGCCCTCTCTCACACACACTGATGCCCTCTCTCACACACACTGATGCCCTCTCTCACACACACAGACGCCCTCTCTCACACACACTGATACCATCTCACACACACACACAGACACCCTCTCTCACACACACTTATGCCCTCTCTCACATACTCTTATGCCCTCTCTCACAGACACAGATGCACACATACACTGACACCCTCTCTCCCGCACACTGATACCCTCTCTCACACACCCTGATGCCCTCTCTCACACACACTGATGCCCTCACTCACACACAGATGTACCCACACACAGACACCCTCTCTCTCACACACTGATACCCTCTCTCACACACATTGATACCCTCTCTCACTCACACACACAGACACCCTCTCTCACACACACTGATGCACTCTCTCACACACACTGATGCACACACACTGATACCCTCTCTCTCCAACACTGCTACCCTCTCTCACGCACACCGACACCCTCTCTCACACACACTGATGCACTCTCTCACACACACTGATGCACACACACTGATACCCTCTCTCACACACTGATACCCTCTCTCACACACACTGATGACCTCTCTCACACACTGATGTACACACACAGTGACCCTCTCTCACACACACTGACCCCCTCTCTCACACACACTGACACCCTCTCACACACACTGATACCCTCTCTCACACACACTGATACCCTCTCTCACACACACTGACCCCCTCTCTCACACACACTGACACCCTCTCACACACACTGATACCCTCTCTCACACACATTGATGCCCTCTCTCACACACACTGATGCCCTCTCTCACACACTGATGTACACACACAGTGACCCTCTCTCACACACACTGACCCCCTCTCTCACACACACTGACACCCTCTCACACACACTGATACCCTCTCTCACACACACTGATACCCTCTCTCACACACACTGATACCCTCTCTCACACACACTGATACCCTCTCTCACACACACTGATGCCCTCTCTCACACACTGATGTACACACACAGTGACCCTCTCTCACACACACTGACACCCTCTCCCACACACTGATACCCTCTCTCACACATACTGACACCCTCTCACACACACTGATGCCCTCTCTCACACACACTGATACCCTCTCTCACACACTGATACCCTCTCTCACACACACTGATGCCCTCTCTCACACACTGATGTACACACACAGTGACCCTCTCTCACACACACTGACACCCTCTCTCACACACACTGACACCCTCTCTCACACACACTGACACCCTCTCACACACACTGATACCCTCTCTCACGCACACTAATACCCTCTCTCACACACTGATGTACACACACAGACACCCTCTCTCACACACACTGACACCCTCTCTCACACACACTGATACCCTCTCTCACACACACTGACACCCTCTCACACACACTGATACCCTCTCTCACGCACACTAATACCCTCTCTCACACACTGATGTACACACACAGACACCCTCTCTCACACACACTGATGCCCTCTCTCACATACACAGATGCACACACACACTGATAATCTCTCTCACACACACTGATGCGCACACACACACTGATGCACACACACTGATACCCTCTCTCACACACTGATGTACACACACACTGATACCCTCTCTCACACACACAGATGTACACACACACTGATACCCTCTCTCACACACACAGATGTACACACACAGACACCCTCTCACACACACTGATGCCCTCTCTAACACACTGATACCCTCTCTCACACACACTGATGCCCTCTCTCACGCACACTGATGCCCTCTCTCACACACACTGATGCCCTCTCTCTCTCACACTGACACACTCTCTCACACACACACACTGATGCCCTCTCTCACACACACAGACACCCTCTCACACACACTGATGCCCTCTCTCACACACACTGATACCCTCTCTCACACACTGATGTACACACACAGACACCCTCTCTCACACACACTGACACCCTCTCTCACACACTGATGTACACACACAGACACCCTGGGCGTCATTCTCCGACACCCCAGAGTGTCGGAGAATGGCCGTTGGCCACCCTGAATCCCGCCCCCGCCGGTTGCCGAAGTCTCCAAAGGGAGAAAAGTCGGCGGGGCGTTAATGGCGCCGCTGCCGCGGAGAATGTCACGGGTCTGCGCAAGGCAGCCGATTTTCGGCCTGCCGATATTCTCCCTTCCGGATGGGCCGAAGTCACGTCGACGTGATGACCGTTCCCGTCGACGTGAATCAAACCTCCTTTTCATCGGCGTGACCCTGTGCTCCAGGCTCACGCCGACCAGCGTGGAGGTGAGTGACGGCCTGGGTGGGTTGGCTCTGGGCAGGCGATGGCGTGGCCGCAGTCTGATTGCGTGAGGAGAGGTGTGTCTCGGGTAGTGTGTGTGTGCGGCGGGGGGGGGGGGGGCGTGGTTAGAGTACGCTGGGCTCCGGGGGAGTGCCGGGAGGGGGTCCGTGCTGGGGTGGAGGTTGGGGGGGGGGGTCCGTGCTGGGGTGGAGGTTGGGGGGGGGGGTCCGTGCCGTGCCATGGTGGAGGTTGGGGGGGGGGTCCGTGCCGTGCCATGGTGGAGGTTGGGGCGGGGGGTCCGTGCTGGGGTGGAGGTTGGGGGGGGGGGGGTCCGTGCTGGGGTGGAGGTTGGGGGGGGGTCCGTGCTGGGGTGGAGGTTGGGGGGGGGGGGGTCCGTGCTGGGGTGGAGGTTGGGGGGGGTCCGTGCTGGGGTGGAGGTTGGGGGGGGGTCCGTGCCGTGCTGGGGTGGAGGTTGGGGGGGGGGGGGGTCCGTGCTGGGGTGGAGGGTGGGGGGGGGTCCGTGCCGGGGTGGAGGTTGGGGGGGGGGGGTCCGTGCTGGGGTGGAGGTTGGGGGGGGTTCCGTGCCGTGCCGGTGTGGAGGTTGGGGGGGGGTCCGTGCTGGGGTCGAGGTTGGGGGGGGGGGTCCGTGCGGGGTGGAGGTTGGGGGTTAGGGGGGGGTCTGTGCCGAGGAGGGGGATGGGAGGGCAAGTGAGTTGGTCCACCTGGCCAGGTGCCAGCATCCAACAGTTGGACCCCTGCGGTCCATGCCACCTGGCTGGGGGGAGGAGGGGATATGGGCAATGATGACATGTCGTCGTTCCCCCCCCCCCCCCCCCCCCCCCACCAGGCCGTCATGTTTTCAGACCATCCAGCGATGTTGGCCGCCGTGGTGGCAGCCGCTCATGTCTATGTTGCCCTGGAGGAGGAGGAGGGAGGAGGAGGAGGAGCGTGCCAGAGAGGCGGCGCAGGCTGCCGCAGAGGGGCAGGCGGCAGCCGCCCAGGCTGGAGGGACACCTGACCGACAGGACGAGGAGGGGAAGGAGGACGTCGCGGCCCCACGGCAACGGAGGCACCCGAGGGCGCCCCATGTGTACCGGCCCCGGCAGTCATACCAGGACTTCACGGACCGGGAATGCAGGAGGAGACTCCGGATGAGCCGGGAAACCGTGGCACACATCTGCCACCTGCTGGCACACCTGTCACCGCGTGGCACTGGTGGGGGACACCCTCTCCCCGTGTCCGTCAAGGTTACGGTGGCCCTGAACTTTTATGCAACGGGGTCATTCCAGGCACCGAGTGGGGACCTGTCCGGCATATCGCAGACATCGGTGCACCGGTGCATCCGGGCAGTGACAGATGCCCTATATGCCATGGCGCACCGCTACATCCGCTTCCCCGTGGACCGGGCCAGCCAAGATGCCCGGGCCGTGGGCTTCTCTGCCGTGGCCGGGTTCCCCATGGTCCAGGGCGCGATCGATGGGATGCACGTCGCCGTGCGGCCACCTGCAGATAACAGGGCCGTGTTCACCAATAGGAAGGGGACCTATTCGATGAACGTACAGGTGATCTGCGACCACCGCATGATGATCCTGCACGTCTGCGCCCATCACCCAGGCAGTGTACACGACTCATTCGTGTTGTCGCGGTCATCCATCCCCGGCATGTACGAGGGACGCCATCCCCGGCTGAGGGGCTGGTTGCTGGGCGACAGGGGCTACCCATTGCGATCGTGGCTGATGACGCCTAGACGGAGGCCACGCAATGAGGCGGAGAACCGCTACAATGATGCCCATGTAGCGACAAGGGGAGTGATCGAGAGGTGCTTTGGCGTGCTGAAGATGCGTTTCAGGTGCCTGGACCTCTCTGGGGGTGCCCTCCAGTAATCGGTCAGATAGGGTCGGCCGCATCATAGTGGTGTGCTGCGTCCTGCACAACATAGCCCAGCAGAGGGGCGATGTGCCGCAGGCAGAGGAGGGCGGAGTGGAGGAGCAGCAGGAAGAGGCCCAGTCCTCCCCAGATGAGGGGGATGGGGGCAATGGTCAGGGCAGACGGGGTAGACACAGGCGGGTGGTTGTCCACCGTTACCGGCTGGCCCAGCGGGCACGGGACAGACTGATAGACGCCCGCTTCACTGACTAGATGGGCGTGGGAATCGGGTAGTATGGCCACAGACCGCACACCATGGCAACAGCCGACCACCCACCCCCCCACCCATCCCCCCACCCACCCCACCCGCATGCACAACACCCCCCCCCCCCCATTGCCGATCCACCTGCGGCACAACGGGCCGGGCTCACACAGTTGCGGGTGGACGCGTGTCTATCGCAGGCCATGGAGGATGATGACAACCCGCCCTGCGATGAGCTCCTGGCTCTACATCGTTGGACTATGTCTGACCCATGGCCACAGTACCACCATCCACCCAGACCATCCCTGCATGCGGCTGTGACACTGCAGCGCACGGTCCCGTCCTCTGCCCGGGGATGTTGATGGCGGCCCAGGGGGAAGGGGGCAGACTCACCTGGGGCTGAGGTAAGACCACCCCCTCACACACACACTTGCGCTCAACGTACATGACACCCCCGCACACTTTGGACAGAGCACAAAGGCAGCTTCGGTAGGTGTAACATTGACTTTAATAACCAAAGGAGTTCATGCACGTGCCCTAGCCCCCTAAAACTCATCTGTGCCCTGCACCCGTGCCAACTTACTCAGTGTCTAATTGTTTGGCCTTACGGGCCCTTTGACTACGTCTACGTGGTTCCCCAGACGGTACAGCAGAACTGGAGGTGGACTCCTGTGATTCCTGCCCTCTGACACTGGATCCCTTTGGCGGCCGTTTCCTGGGGCGTCCTGGCCTAGATGGGCCAGGCTGCGGCCCGGGCGACTGGGATGGCGAGCTGCCAGCCTGTCCTGCCCATTGCCCACCCGATGCACCTGGGACGGAAGGGGGGGAGTCCGAGGTGTCGCGGTGTACCGGGACCTCCCCTACAGAGGGAGCCGGGACGGACCACACCACCTCCTCCTCCCTCGGGGTGCCCGATGGCCCCCAGGCCTCTACATGGGTGGGGGATGCGAACGGACTGGCCATCCGACGCCCCCCCCGACATCTGGCGCTGCCAGTCCTGGAGGCCCGTGCTGGTATCGACAGGGGTCTGCAGGTTTGCAGCCACGGAGCCCAGGGGGTTGGCAAACCCTGTCTGTGACAGTGCGATGCCGGCTCGCACATGGCCACTGGCGCCGATGCCCTCAGCGATGGCCTGCTGAGACTGGGCCATGGCCTGCTGAGACTGGGCTATGGCGTTGAGCGCCTCTGCCATCTGGCGCTGGCTCATGGCCTCCTGTGAGAGGGCAGCCATTTCCTGGGCCACAGACGCCGCCCTGCACGGAAGGCTCCAGGCCTCGCAAACCGTTCCCCATGTCTGACACCGTCGCACCCATTGCCTCCACCGCGGACGCCACCCGTGCGGTGTCAGCCTGGGTGGCAGCGCATGATCGGCACCACTCCCAGCTCCTGGACGCGGGTGGACTCCTCCACCTGCGACCGCAGCCGCCGCAAGCCGCCGTCACCCTCTTCGCTTGTCTCCGGGTCGGTGGTTGCATCGGATCTATGTGTGGGTGTGGTAACTGCAGGAACCCGGGATCCATCTGGGCGGCAGATGTTCGCTTGGGCTGGGCTGCCCTCCGACCGCCCGGTCCCTCTGCTGCTCCTACCTCCACCTGCTGTACCGGGACGGCTGTGTTGTGCGCACCAGTGAGTGTACCAGACGCCTCATCACTAAAGTGCCCAACCGTGGTGAGTGTTTCTGCGATGGTGGAGGGTGTTGGTGACAGCAGTGGCGTTGTGTCGTGCTCTTCGTCCCACTCTGAGTCCATGGCACTTTGGGGTGGGGGTTTGTCTCCACCCATCCACTCTGAGTCACTGTCCGGTATTTCGTCTTCCTGGGTAGTGCTGTCCCGGGTAGGGGTGTCCCGGGTAGGGGTGTCCCGGGTAGGGGTGTCCCGGGTAGGGGTGTCCCGGGTAGTGGTGTCCCGGATAGTGGTGTCCCGGGTAGTGGTGCCCTGGGTAGTGGTGTCCTGGCTCGGATGTGACGGGGGCCTGTGGCTGCCCCCCTCGTCGCTGGGCGGTCGCTCCCGCACGTGACGGGGGTGTCGTCTCTCTGTTGCTCCAGGTCTCTCCGTCTCCCGTGGTCTCCGAGGGGCATCCTGCGGGCGTCGCATGCTGGAGGGTCCGGGTCTCTCCGTCTCCCGTGGTGTGCGAGGGGCATCCTGCGGGCGTCGCATGCTGGAGGGTCCGGGTCTCTCCGTCTCCCGTGGTCTCCGAGGGGCATCCTGCGGGGCGTCGCATGCTGGAGGGTCCGGGTCTCTCCGTCTCCCGTGGTCTCCGAGGGGCATCCTGCGGGCGTCGCATGCTGGAGGGTCCGGGTCTCTCCGTCTCCCGTGGTGTGCGAGGGGCATCCTGCGGGCGTCGCATGCTGGAGGGTCGGGTCTCTCCGTCTCCCGTGGTGTGCAAGGGGCATCCTGCGGGCATCGCATGCTGGAGGGTCCGGGTCTCTCTGTCTCCCGTGGTGTGCGAGGGGCATCCTGCGGGCGTCGCATGCTGGAGGGGTCCGGGTCTTTCCGTCTCCCGTGGTCTCCGAGGGGCATCCTGCGGGCGGTCTGCATCTGCGGGGATGGTGCCTGGACGTTTGGTCCTGCGATACACAATGAAGCATGTATGGTTAGACATCAGGCAGTGATCAGGTGATACGGGGGAGGGGGATATAGGGGAGGGGGGATATGGGGACAGGCTGTCGGTGGCTCACTCGCTAGTACGCCCCCGACCTCTGCATCAGCAACCTCCTGGTCCTCAGGTCCGCCAGCCAGGGCCCTTTCCTCGTGTACGGTCAGTGGCTTCTCATCAGTGGGCCCTCCTCCAGTCCTCACATGCTCCCTATTGTTGTGTGCGCGCTTCTCCTGTGGGTGGGGGGGCAGGGGTAAAAGGCAACAGTGTTAGGCAGGTATATGAATGCACGCCATCAGTTGCGCGTGCATTGCAGAGGTTAAGATTAGGGCTGGATTCACTTGGGGAGGGGGGATATGGGGGAGGGGGATAGGGGGGGATATGGGGGAGGGGGGGGGATATGGGGGAGGGGGGATATGGGATATGGGGGAGGGGGGATATGGGGGAGGGGGGAGGGGGGATATGGGATATGGGGGAGGGGGGGATATGGGGGAGGGGGGATATGGGGAGGGGGGGATATGGGGGAGGGGGGTATGGGGGATATGGGGGATATGGGGGAGGGGGGGATATGGGGGATATGGGGATATGGGGGAGGGGGGGATATGGGGGAGGGGGGATATGGGGACAGGCTGTCGGTGGCTCACTCGCTAGTACGCCCCCGACCTCTGCATCAGCAACCTCCCGGTCCTCAGGTCCGCCAGCCAGGGCCCTTTCCTCGTGTACGGTCAGTGGCTTCTCATCAGTGGGCCCTCCTCCAGTCCTCACATGCTCCCTGGTGTTGTGTGCGCGCTTCTCCTGTGGGTGGGGGGGGGGGCAGGGGTAAAAGGCAACAGTGTTAGGCAGGTATATGAATGCGCGCCATCGGTTGCGTGTGCATTGCAGAGGTTAAGATTAGGGCTGATTCACTTGGGAGGGGGGATATGGGGGAGGGGGGGATATGGGGGAGGGGGGGATATGGGGGAGGGGGGATATGGGGACAGGCTGTCGGTGGCTCACTCGCTAGTACGCCCCCGACCTCTGCATCAGCAACCTCCCGGTCCTCAGGTCCGCCAGCCAGTTCCAGGGCCCTTTCCTCGTGTACGGTCAGTGGCTTCTCATCAGTGGGGCCTCCTCCAGTCCTCACATGCTCCCTGGTGTTGTGTGCGCGCTTCTCCTGTGGGTGGGGGGGGGGGGCAGGGGTAAAAGGCAACAGTGTTAGGCAGGTATATGAATGCACGCCATCGGTTGCGTGTGCATTGCAGAGGTTAAGATTAGGGCTGGATTCACTTGGGGAGGGGGGGATATGGGGAGGGGGGGATATGGGGAGGGGGGATATGGGGGAGGGGGGGATATGGGGGAGGGGGGGATATGGGGGAGGGGGGGATATGGGGGAGGGGGGGATATGGGGGAGGGGGGGGATATGGGGGAGGGGGGGGATATGGGGGAGGGGGGGGATATGGGGAGGGGGGGATATGGGGGAGGGGGGATATGGGGGAGGGGGGGATATTGGGGGAGGGGGGGATATGGGGGAGATATGGGGAGGGGGGGGATATGGGGGAGGGGGGATATGGGGGAGGGGGGGGGATATGGGGGAGGGGGGATATGGGGAGGGGGGGATATGGGGGGGATATGGGGGAGGGGGGGATATGGGGGAGGGGGGATATGGGGGAGGGGGGTATGGGGGGAGGGGGGATATGGGGAGGGGGGATATGGGGGAGGGGGGATATGGGGGAGGGGGATATGGGATATGGGGGAGGGGGGATATGGGGGAGGGGGCAGCATGGGATATGGGGAGGGGGGGATATGGGGGAGGGGGTCAGTTCGTTTGTCACAGTTTTAGTTTTGGGGAGGGGGGATATGGGGGAGGGGGGATGTGGGGGAGGGGGAATATGGGGGAATATGGGGGAGGGGGGGAAATGGGGGAGGGGGGATTTTGTCCACATTTTTATTTTTTGCACAGGGGGATCTTGGGGGCTTGGCACATTAGCGGGTTTTCCTCATTGGGCGTTGGGGGGCCATTTCGGGGGCCAGGGGGGCTTATGGGGCCAGGGGGATTCTGGGGTGGGGGGCATATGGGGGAGGGGGGGATATGGGGGAGGGGGGATATGGGGGAGGGGGGGATATGGGGAGGGGGGATATGGGGGAGGGGGCGATATGTGGGAGGGGGTATGGGGGAGGGGGATATGGGGGAGGGGGATATGGGGGAGGGGGGGAAATGGGGATATGGGGGATATGAGGGAGGCGGGGATATGGGAGGCTCACCCCTGCCTAGCTCTGACGAGGTCGTTCCACCCTACTTGTGGCACTGGGTGCCTGTCCGTGGTGTCCGGGCCACAGCGGTGACGGCCTACTGCCACTTCCCTCCCAGAGACGCCGGCTGTAGGCGTGGGGCAACCTCTGCGGCCGTGCCCGGGATACGGGGCGTCCCTCCTCTGCTCCACCGCGTCCAGGAGCGCCTCCACATCGCGTGACTCGAACCTCGGGGCTGAGCGACGGCCAGCCATCCAGTCGGGTGTTGCGGTCGGGTGTTCGGTCGGGTGGGGGGGAGCAGCGCGGCCTTATGAGCCGTCACGCCGTGCGGCGTGTATGACGCTGCACGGCGGTGAACCACTGCGCAAGCGCGAATCCCGTTACGTCGCTGCTAGCCCATTTCGGGCCGGAGACTATCGACCCATTTTTCCGGCGTGACGCAATTCGGATTTGCGCCGTTTTTTGCGCCGATCGGCGGACTTTCCGCCGATAACGGAGAATTTTGCCCCCTCTCTCACACACACTGATACCCTCTCTCACACACACTGATGCCCTCTCTCACACACTGATGTACACACACAGACACCCTCTCTCACACACTGACACTCTCTCACACACTGATGCCCTCTCTCACACACAGATACCCTCTCTCACACACACTGATGCACTCTCTCACACACTGATGCACACAGACTGATACCCTCTCTCTCACACACAGACACCCTCTCTCACACACACTGATACCCTCTCTCTCACACACTGACACCCTCTCTCACACACACTTATGCCCTCTCTCTCACACACAGACACCCTCTCTAACACACACTGATACCCTCTCTCTCACACACTGCTGCCCTCTCTCACACACACCAACACCCTCTCTCACACACACTGATGCACTCTCTCACACACACTGATGCACCCACACTGATACCCTCTCTCACACACACTGATGCACTATCTCACACACACTGATGCACACACACTGATACCCTCTCTCTCACACACAGACACCCTCTCTCACACACACTGATACCCTCTCTCTCACACACTGACAACCTCTCTCACACACACAGACACCCTCTCTAACACAAACTGATACCCCTCTCTCTCACACACTGATACCCTCTCTCTCACACACAGACACCCTCTCTCACACACACTGATGCCCTCTCTCACATACACAGATTGCACACACACACTGATAATCTCTCTCACACACACTGATACCCTCTCTCACACACTGATGTACACACACCCTGATACCCACTCTCACACACACAGATGTACACACAGACACCCTCTCACACACACTGATGCCCTCTCTCACACACACTGATACCCTCTCTCACGCACACTGATGCCCTCTCTCACACACACTGATGCACACACACTGATACCTCTCTCTCACACACTGACACACTCTCACACGCACTGATGCCCTCTCTCACACACACAGACACCCTATCTCACACACACTGATACCCTCTCTCTCACACACTGATACCCTCTCTCTCACACAGACACCCTCTCTCACACACACTGATGCCCTCTCTCACATACACAGATGCACACACACACTGATAATCTCTCTCACACACACTGATTCCCTCTCTCACACACTGATGTACACACACCCTGATACCCTCTCTCACACACACTGATGCCCTCTCTCACACACACTGATGTACACACAGACACCCTCTCACACACACTGCTACCCTCTCACACACACACCGACACCCTCTCTCACACACACTGATGCACTCTCTCACACACACTGATGCACCCACACTGATACCCTCTCTCACACACACTGATGCACACACACTGATACCCTCTCTCTCACACACAGACACCCTCTCTCACATACACTGATGCCCTCTCTCACACACAGACACCCTCTCTAACACAAACTGATACCCTCTCTCTCACACACTGATACCCTCTCTCACACACACTGACACCCTCTCTCACACACTGATACCCTCTCTCTCACACACTGATACCCACTCTCTCACACACTGTTACCCTCTCTCACACACACAGACACCCTCTCTCACACACACTGATACCCTCTCTCACACACACTGACACCCTCTCTCACACACACTGATACCCTCTCACACGCACTGCCACCCTCTCACACACACTGATACCCTCTCTCACACACACTGATACCCTCTCTCACACACACTGATGTACACACACACTGATACCCTCTCTCACACACACTGATACCCTCTCTCACACACACTGATGTACACACACACTGACACCCTCTCTCACACACACTGACACCCTCTCTCACACACTGATACCCTCTCACACACACTGATACCCTCTCTCACACAAACTGATACCCTCTCTCACACAAACTGATACCCTCTCTCTCACACACTGTTACCCTCTCTCTCACACACTGTTACCCTCTCTCACACACACAGACACCCTCTCTCACACACACTGATGCCCTCTCTCACATACACTGATGCCCTCTCTCACACACACAGACACCCTCTCTAACACAAACTGATGCCCTCTCTCTCTCACACACTGATACCCTCTCTCACACACACTGACACCCTCTCTCACACACACTGATACCCTCTCTCTCACACACTGATACCCACTCTCTCACACACTGTTACCCTCTCTCACACACACAGACACCCTCTCTCACACACACTGATACCCTCTCTCACACACACAGACACCCTCTCTCACACACACTGATACCCTCTCTCACACACACTGATGTACACACACACTGACACCCTCTCTCACACACACTGACACCCTCTCTCACACACACTGATACCCTCTCTCACACACACTGCCACCCTCTCTCACACACTGTTACCCTCTCTCACACACACAGACACCCTCTCTCACACACACTGATACCCTCTCTCACACACACTGATGTACACACACACTGACACCCTCTCTCACACACACTGACACCCTCTCTCACACACACTGATACCCTCTCACACACACTGCCACCCTCTCTCACACACACTGATACCCTCTCTCACACACACTGATACCCTCTCTCACACACACTGATGTACACACACACTGACACCCTCTCTCACGCACACTGACACCCTCTCTCTCGCACACTGATACACTCTCTCTAACACACTGATACCCTCTGTCTCACACACTGATACCCTCTCTCACACACACAGACACCCTCTCTCACACACACTGATGCCCTCTCTCACACACAGATGCACACACACAGACACTCTCTCTCTCACACACAGAGATGTACACACAGACACCCTCTCTCTCACACTGATGTACACACACACTGATACCCTTTCTCACACACAATGTACACAGACAGCCTCACACACACACAGATGTACACACACAGACACCCTCTCACACACACACAGATGTACACACACAGACACCCTCTCACACACACATTGATGTACACATATACACCCTCGCTCACACACACACACACCCTCTCTCACACACACAGATGTACACACACACAGTTACCGTCTCTTGCACTCACAGATGTACACACACACATACACCCTCTAATACACAGATGCACACACAAATAAATACACACACCGATATGCACACACACTCTCACGCATAGATACCCACACACAGATATCTGTGTTTATAAGCTCCGGCAGTAAAATCGTTCAAAGGGAAATCGGAAACATCGCCTTGCAGCAATCTGACCAGAGGGAGAGCCTATTTGCATCGGATCTGCATACATCAAATTGCTCACTTCATTAGCCTCTCAACCTCTGCCATGCCATTGGCTGGGACTGGTGCCATGCACCGCCCCCTCCTCCTGCTCCCCCCCCCCCCCCCAAACTCGGAGCTGCATAAATTAGCATGCAATTAAGGTGCTGGCGTGGGTTGCAGGTGGTGCAAAAGACATCATTGTGCCCAGCACTGTGCAACTGGCAGGGACACAGAGAGAGGAGGAGAGAGACACACATACACACACACAGGGAAATGATGGCGGGGAGCAGGATAGCAGCAACGCTGCTGGTTATCGCCACGGTCTGCTTGGTGTTCACTCGGCAAGGTAAGAGAGGCAGAGAGAGAGAGGGAGGGGGGATTGAAAACGCTGAACAGGGCATTTCGATTCAAATGGTCAATATCCAAGTTCTTGCGTGAAGCTGAAATGTAACATTGCAAACTGTATCCTTCATGTGCAGGGAAGATAGATTGTTACCGGATTGGGATACAGATGCACATAAAATCTATATGAAGAATTGCCACCTCTCTGGGAGGGAGGATAGATTGTAACTGAACTGGGATACAGATGCATATAAAATATATTTGAACAATTTGTAACCGCCTCTGTCTCTCTCCTGGAACAAAAATCAATCTGTTCCCGGAAACCTTGGGTTATTTTACTTTCTGTTCAAACCTGGCTTCTCAGGCGGGCTGTTATCATCGAACCCTGCTCCCTTTGACCGGAGCTTGCAATATGGTGTTAATTTTTCACCGTCCTTTAATTTTAAATGTTGGGGGGAAAAAAGAGAAAGTCAGATTATGAGGGAGTTTTGGAGGAGTTTCTCCGGGCGCTTCCAGAATCAAGAAAGAGCTGGGTTAAATTGAAAGTGGAGTTGTGTTGTCTAAGCCATCTGTGTGTGTGTGTGTGTTTAATATTCCATTTGAAGCGGGTGTTTTGTATCTGAAACAGTTTCCAGGGGGATTCCTATCTCTTGTATCTGTAATAAGTTTGTACAGCTCTGGGCCTCAGGCATGTTGTCTATATTGTAGTATTTTTTATTTCTAAATGACTGCTGCCCGGGTTTAAATAGCA